>NC_081569.1:94769150-94931077 GCF_022355385.1 Mustela nigripes
TTGGGGGGAGGGGGTTTGGGAGAAGGGGGTGGGATTATGGACATTGGGGAGGGTATGTGCTTTGGTGAGTGCTGTGCAGTGTATAAACCTGGTAATTCACAGACCTGTACCCCTGGGGATAAAAATATATGTTTATAAAAAATAAAAAATTAAAAAAAATGTCATCATGTGGGCATAATTTTGATAAACGTATTTGTACATTAAACATCTTTGAGTCAGGGTAAACACATCCTGTACTCTTAATGTAGAATACTCCAGGCCCTCTGTAGAATGGATATGCCATCTCTGAAAGTCATTGATGTTACCATCTTTCTGGATTGAGGGTATATTTATATATAAGAAGATCCCTTGTCTATTTCCAAACCCATCTGCATTCAGGGTTGGCCCAGATATAGTATTGCCTCTACTACCAGGGAAAATGATAGATATCATGTGGGTGGGACATGCCTTTTGGTCAACAAGCCACACTTTTGAACATTCATCAGATATACTGTTTGTGTCCCCTATTCTCAATATCTGGTTATTGACAGACCACAAACTGGAATAAGTAATAGCATATTTTCCTTTCTTATCCTGAGAACTCATCACTAGATGCTTTGAGAGTCTGTTGTTTTCATTTGTTTTTTGTTGTTTTCATTTCTTCCATTAGGTATTCCCATAATGCTAGTTGAAATTGTACTAGAGATGGAGATGTATAATAAGTGGTATTACAAATGATTCCTTAGTTAGAATTTCTTCTCTAAATCTAGTTTGAAATTAAATACTGCCCACTATATTCCATGCTAATAGTAGTAAATTAAATTGAATCCTCAAGTAATTCCTTATTAACACAAAATCAACTGTTTCAAACTTTGTTCCAATTCCTCCTAAAAATGTATAGGTATGTGATTTTGAAGTTGTATCAGTGACAGAAAAATGGAAGTTATACAAACCAGTAGACAAATAAGCAGTACAAAGGCGGTGGGGAACCCAAGAGACTAAAAATTTATTAGAGAAATCTAAGATACTTGAGAATGAAGACTATGGAAGGTAGAGATAGGTAGACAAAATTTTCAAATATTTGCCTCCTCTAACTTAAAATAAAAAGTCTATTATTCCCTATTTCTTTCCTTTCCCTATCAAGCATGTAAAACCATTGATTTATACTTGCTGCCTTCATTCTTCACATCCATTCCTTATTTTAACCCCTTGAAACCTGGTTTCTGAACAAATCAATCTCCTGATTCTACTCTCCCAAAGGTCACTATTAGCCTCCTTATTGCCAAATGCAATGGCCTTTACTCTAATCTCATTTTCTTCATCTTTTTGCCGCATTGGACATACATTCTCCCCCTCCTTGAATTGCTTCCTCCCACCTTTTTCTGTGATGTTTCAAATCCTGGTTCTCCATTGACATTTTGACAGATTTTGTTGTGGTTGTTGTAAGATTTTTGTCCTCTTTTCCTATAACCATGCACATTCCTCGCGGCTGAGCCTAGATCCTTTATTCCTCTTGCTCTGCATGCACTTACTCATACTATATATTTTATTTCTCTTCATGATTTCAACCCTCTTTTCTATGCTGCTGACTCTCGACTATACTGAATGAGCAGGCTCTATCAACTGACAGGAAGAACCCGGCTTTTCATCCCTTTACTTTTCCTTCTCCAGCCAAGAAACCATGAGACAATGATTCATTCATGACATAAGGAGTGTCTCTTGCTCTTGACAGAGACCATTTTAAAGGCTTATGGACCAAACTTTTCATATGGGTTACTGATCTTAGTAACTAGAAGTCCCTTATTTTCACACATTGACTGGATTGATTTATTGAGCCCAGTTTTATCTTTCAAGTCTTTTTAATCTGCTGGAACCTTGACTTAGATCTGTTTTGTTTTCATACCCAGAAGAACTCAATTCCTTCCCACAGCCCAGTCTCTAAACTTGGACTCAACACAATCCAGTATCTTCTGCTATTAAATGGGGCAAAAGGGCCATGTTATGAGGCCCTCGAGAGAGGCAATGAAGGAGAGGATTTGTACCACGCTGTTCCTCAATGGTCTTTGTTATTTGTCTCTCAACTTGGAACACTGTCAGATTCCACAGCTTTTCAATAAGATATTCTTCTATAAGAGACACACACCCTTCATAGAAAGGCATACTGGATTTTGCAATGTGATTTTCTCTCTTACATACCAATAAATGCTCCTCCTGCTTGTGTGCACTCCCACAACTTCCATCTCCACCAGAATTCTCTGTCATTTGCCTACCTCACTCCTTTTCTAGGGGATGCTTTAATGGCATCTGATGTGGGAAATAAAGTTGGGAGAAAAATTATGAAGTCTCCTTACTACTCACAGCCCACTGACAAGTCCTTGATACTGGTAGAGTGAATTCCTCTAGGGACTCAACTGCCGCCTTGATGTTGATACTTTCCTAAGCACAAAAGACAATCTTAGGTCACCCCCCCCCCCCAGATGCTGCAAGTCTACTGTAATATATAAAATTCCTTTGGAAACCTCCTTTATCTTTACTGCCCAAGACACATGTTGGCAAACATCCCCCAAGCAAATGACCCACCAGTATACATCTTAATGGTCTCATGACCGAGTTTTTACTCAAAGTAATAAATGACCTTTCCTAACAATAACTAGCCCCCTCTGGATCCTGGAAACCTTTTTTCCAAAATATCTGGGAGTCTTCCACTACCCCAATCCCCTCCCAGCTTGAAAGTATATAATGAGCCACTCCTCATGACTCCAGAGCAGCTCTTTCTGCTCACGGGTGCTGTCCTTGTGCTTTAATAAAACACCTCTCTACACCAAAGATGTCCCAAGAATTATCTTGGCAGTTGGCTTCGAACCCTAAAGTCTTTCCTACATCAGCATCTACCCAATCTGGCTGCCCTTTTGACCTTGCTGGTCAAGTCACACCCACTTTGTCTTAGGATACTGAGATTAGGAGTGTAAAATGCCAGTCAGGATTTGGTAGGCACTTAAACTGAGAACACAAAAACTCAGGATGGGGTATGAGTTGTAATCTGCCAACACGTACAGAAAAGTAAACAAAATAGATTCTGGGAAAAAGAGAAAGTGGAAGAGGTGTTCCTAGAAAAGTCTAGGTAGAGGAATAGGTGGCCCCAGAGCAAAAGAGGGCAAAGCAGAGCTGTTTTGGTTCTTAGCACTTAATGCCTTATCATCACTTATGATCACATAATGATGACCTAGTCTGCCTTCTCTCAGTAGTGGCTGCTTTCTGCCCAAGACAGCTGAGTGAATTTGTTAGTTATAAATATGGGTCCTAACACAGGCATTGACTATCAAACTAAAGGTCATAGTTTACCATCTGTGTCAAGTTTCCTGGATTTTGCTTATTGATTCCTCTGTCTTGGAAATTCCATTCCAAAAGAGATTTTGAGTCACAAAAGTCTGTACTATGCACTGTCTATGACCATTAGGCATATTTCACCACCATGATTGTAAGCTTTTGTGACCAATATCAAGTCTTTACTTTTCCCTGTTTCCCAATATACACAGCATGGTACTAGCAAATAGTTGATGTTTCATAATAGCTTTTAATAAACATTGTGTACATTTTGATTGATGAAATAAAAACATAAATGTTATATGAATTCTGGATAGAAAAACTTATGTGTAAACATATAAATATGTTGACTCTTAAAAGAAAGGAGGTATTATCCAAATATTTTTTTTTTAAGTCTCCAAGCTAACATATAATGACTAGGAAAGTATCTAATAATACATTGTTTATGTTTCTTCAGCTGACCTTACCAATTTTTGTGATTTTAAAAGGCATACAGAAATACTTGTTTCAACCAATATAGATTATTTTATTGCTGTTAATGCTGTAATGTGGGCTCTAAGAAACTGCTCTCTAGGAATGTATTCGGTCAACAGAATAAATGAAAAATAAAATACTGTGTGAACAATTACAGAAGACTTGAAGATTTCTCTTTTGGGGGAAAAAAAAGCCTTCAGACAGAAAAGCAGACTTACTCACCCCCTGCAGCTGTGGAAATGAGAAGTAAGAACTCTGTCCTACTTTGCAGTCCCTGGGCCTCAGGGTAAAAAAAAAAGGGGGGGAGTGGATAATTTCCCAGAGAGCTGTGAATAAAAATTGTTGTCACAGTCAAGTACTTCAAAATGCCTAAGGGTAGAGGATTCCAACATAAATCCCTCAAATACAAACAATATTTTAAGAATTAATCCAGATGTCTTTTAAAAGATAGTTAAAAAAAAAAAAAAGGCCATTTACTTATTTAGTAGTAAGTTTCTTTTTTTTAAATTTTTTATTTTTTATAAACATATAATGTATTTTTATCTCCAGGGATACAGGTCTGTGAATCGCCAGATTTACACACTTCACAGCACTCACCAAAGCACATACCCTCCCCAATGTCCATAACCCCACCCCTCCTTTTCCCAACCCCCCTCCCCCCAGCAACCCTCAGTTTGTTTTGTGAGATTAAGAGTCACTTATGGTTTGTCTCCCTCCCAATCCCATCTTGTTTCATTGATTCTTCTCCTACCTCCTTAACCCCCCATGTTGCATCACCACTTGGCACACACAGTTCATCCTAAATTCACTTGGCAATTGAAGTGACCTTATGTTTAACTATTTGGCTTTATCCAAAGGAAAAATAATTAGATCTTTATGACAGGAGGGAGTTTTGGTGCTAGGCATCTGCCAAGGTTAGGCTTCTGTCTGCCCAGAGACTAGGAGATAAGGGTGCTATGTCCTTGATGATTACATTTCAAGGCTTTGATTCCCAGGTCCTAGAGGAAGACATTACTGGGTTGTAAAGCTGACAAGAGGCTAATCTAGCTTTAAAAAAGAGTTACAGGGCTGCCTGGGTGGCTCAGTGGGTTGGAGCCTCTTCCTTCGGCTCAGGTCATGATCCTAGATTCCTGGGATCAAGCCCTGCGTCGGGGGCTCTCTGCTCAGCTTCCATGAGTTTTTTAAGAGCACACTGAAGGAACCAGGCTGCATTGTTTTCTCTGAGAAAACTCATGGAAGCAGACCAGCCCCTTTGGAAATAGGTCGTTCTCTGCATGTCTCTATTGCCCTTCTCCATTTTTAAAAATCCTGTACATGAGTCAAAGGTAGCTGATCAACTGAATACCCTTCCCTGACATAAAGACAAATATAAGCTAAGAGTTTAATTCTCCCTATTGAATACAAGGGAAGAGACAGCTTTGCACTCCATATTCTTACAATATTTTCTTTAGAAAACTTGTATTTTATGTTCTGTCTCTTTGAAATGTATGCAACTCTTTTTTATTTTTTTTTAAGATTTTATTTATTTATTTGACAGGCAGAGCTCAGAAGTAGGCAGAGAGGCAGGCAGAGAGAAAGAAGGAAAGCAGGCTCCCCGCTGAGTAGAGAGCCCCCGACATGGGGCTTGATCCCAGGAATCTAGGATCATGACCTGAGCCGAAGGAAGAGGCTCCAACCCACTGAGCCACCCAGGCAGCCCTGTAACTCTTTTTTAAAGCTAGATTAGCCTCTTGTCAGCTTTACAACCCAGTAATGTCTTCCTCTAGGACCTGGGAATCAAAGCCTTGAAATGTAATCATCAAGGACATAGCACCCCTATCTCCTAGTCTCTGGATAGACAGAAGCCTAACCTTGGCAGATGCCTAGCACCAAAACTCCCTCCTGTCATAAAGATTTAATTATTTTTCCTTTGGATAAAGCCAAATAGTTAAACATAGGGTCACTTCAATTGCCAAGTGAATTTAGGATGAACTGTGTGTGCCAAGTGGGGTTGTCAAGTTTTCTTACTGAAGGACTAGTTATTGTTTATCTTGACAGAGTGTATGGAAGGGCCATCTCAAAGTACATGACCTCCTTCTGTCTTTGCAGTCTCTTAGCAGATTGCCTGTGATGTACATCACATTCTGGTTTCATGCTTATTCAATACTAAAGCCGTTTTCTTTCCTTGGTACCTTTGTGATGTTAAAGTAATTAAAAAAGGAGATTATTAGACTGAAGTGGCTCTCATGACTTGATAGCAACTAACACCCAAGCCAGAGTCAATGCCCTGGAATCTGAGACAATGACATTGAAGAGCAACCAGTCACAACAGTCAGTGAGGCTTTCCCAAATAAAGCAATCCCTTTAACCTACAGCCAGTCAAATAATTCCCATGCTTTGCTTCCCTAACTTCTCTATAAAAACCTCCCCCCAAGCTCCCATAGAGCTCCTGTAGAGCTTCTAACCACTTTTGGTTTGCTCTGCTGACTCAAATGGATGTGTGCTCAAATAAACTCTTGGAAATTTTAATGCACTTCAGTTTATCTTTTAAGAGTTCAGAGGTTTTCTGGGTTAGGAGAAGATTTTGTTTTCAGTTATATTTCCCCAAAACCAGCTCTTAACTTCTGGGACACCAACTTCTGGAATTTTTCCTACTTTTCTCTGCCTGTTCATTTTCTGTCTCCTTAGTTGAATTCTCTTTCTTGCCATAGAATGGACCAAATTTTTCAAGGTCTGGCTCTTTTTGACCTTTTTAAACCTAGCACTTGCCATTTCTAGCCCTCTCAACTACCACCCAGCCAGCAGAAGACCTTCTTTGCAGACTTTATGATCCAAGGTATGACTAGAGACACAGCATCTAGTTTTGATTCTAGCCTTTAAGATGCTGTTTGTTCTGGTTGGATCATCTTGTCCTCTGGTACGATATCCTCTGTTAAGTTTTCCTAACAAGACTTTGGAAACAGTTAACTCACTGCAATCTCCACTCTGATTTCATGCCCCCCACCTCCGCCCCAAGGAATCTTCTCATTGTACCTGCATGTAGTATAGATTTGCTAAAGGGAGAAAATGCACCAGTCTGCTCTAGAAATCCTATTCACATGATAGTGATCTCACATTATAAAATTGGCTGGCATTGTATTGTCATAATTTTTATGAATCAGTTTCTTTGAGTAGGTGACTGTGAAACTGCCTCTGAGAAGAATGATTTATTCATAGTATTTCTGAATTTTTGAGGCAGTGAAGGTCAGACCCAAGAAAATGGCAGCCTTTGGGACTCTGTGGATACCATCTAGTGGGGTTTGTCTGGTTATAGGACAATCTCACTGCACTTTGAACATCTATTTAAATTGCACTTGTTCTAGCCACAGGAATGCATATAAATATAGCACACTAACTTAATGACTGAGACAAGGCATTTCTCTGATATTGGTTTTGCCAATTAGAAAATTTTAGGTGTGACCTTGATTATCTCTAAAAGTCACTCCCACAGTAAATTACTGAATCTGAAAATGTTCTCCTAATTTTCAATGTCAACATCAGTAAATACTAGAAACCCTTAGACATATATGATTAGTGTCAGACACCCAATTTTCTCCTTGGTGGGCTGCTGTGACTGTAAGTCCCCTTCAGCATACGCATCTCAAAGATCTGATATAAGCAACGGAGGAGCATTAAGTAAAGGTTATTTTTTCCATTCATTTTCTTTTTCCCCAAGAACAATTTCTGGGTCATTCTCATTATTAAAAAAAATAAAGATTATTTACTAACTTATTTTCTATTAATATTCTTTCTTTTGTTTGGTACTTATATTTATATGCATCCCTCAAAAGGCCAGAAGGTCAACAAGATGCTAAGGTTGCTCATGGTATACCTGTGAGCCAAAGTTGTGCAAATCACCTGTAAGAGGGAGACATTAAACTAAGTTCTCTTCGATCTTATCAAACTTCCAGAATGTCAGTCTCTTAACCCTGAGATCTCCCAAGGACAGCATCAAACAGGTGTGTGTAAATGAGTGAGTGAATGAATGGATAAATAAATAAATAAGTAATTACATAATTAGTATAGGGTGAAGTTGAGGAAAGGGAAAAGACAGTTTATTATAGTTTATTAAAGTCAAAGGTGAAGAAGTGGTGAAGCTTAGAAATGATTAATTTTTTTCATTTCATGAAGCTAGTGATCAAACCTTAATAATGGGAAATTCTAGTCATATATATTATGAGGCAAGACCTGATTTTTGCTGATACTTCCTGCTGGCACAACAGAATGTTCCTTATAATATGGAATCATGCAACTGATCCTTTGAATACTGACTTCAGCAAAAAGCTTTGTTCTTTCAATAAACATCTTTGAGTGAAAGATCTAATGATGAACAAAATAATGTGGACCCTGCCTTCAAAGAAGCAGGTGGATTTTCAGGGCAAAAAATCCAGAGAGGCCTTCTGAGCTGCACATACCCTGCAATTCCTCTTGGGACGCAAGAAGGGCCAGAATGAAGCTCTGTGAGCATCTCATTGGAAGAGAGAAAGAGGAGCCATGCATGGTGATCTGGGCTCAGCTTATATTTCCACTTAAACTTGCTGTCCAGTGGTAGGAATGTTGTTTTGACAAACAAGAAACACTTAAGAAAAAAATACCTGAGGGGCGCCTGGGTGGCTCACTAGGTTAAAGCCTCTGCCTTCGGCTCAGGTGGTGATCTCAGGGTCCTGGGATCGAGCCCCACATCAGGCTCTCTGCTCACCAGGGAGCCTGCCCCATCTCTCTCTCTGCCTGCCTCTCTGCCTACTTGTGATATATGTCTGTCAAATAAATAAATAAAAATCTTTAAAAAAATTTTTTTAAAGAAAAAATGCAGAAAGAAAAAAAAAAAGAAAAAACTACCTGATGAATGAGATTTCTGAATTTAAGCAAAAAGCACATAAGTCCATTCCTGTGTGAATGAAATTAGAGAGATGAAGTCTCAGGAGTGTGGAAATAATGTGTGTTTGGGGGTCTCACTACTCATTTCTTCATCATCAACCAAGAAAATTCTGGAAAGAAACATCAGATTAGCCCAGTGTTTCTCGAGAAGCCTTTGTGACAAATGAAAACTTGGTCTTCCAAAGTCTCAAAAACATGAGTGTTTGTTAGATAAACCCTAAGTTGTTACTAGCTAAATAGACCAGACAATAAAAAAAGAATTGCAAAAAGGTATATAAATAGCTAGCTGTTTTCTAGCAGCTAGCTTTGTTTTCTAAGACTGAGAAGCTTGGAGGGAAAAAGCAACTTTAGAGTTGCTTTGATGCAAAATATAAAGCCTTCATTCCTTTTACATCCTTAAGAATCTATGTATGTGCTGCTGCAATGTAATCTACTTCTAAATCATACTGCTGTAACCTCCAGACCTGAAACTCTTAGTTTATTATTTCAGAAGTTTCTCTTTTTTTAATTTTTAAAAAGTTTTAAAATTATGCTTCTTTGATTTTTTAAATAAAATATAATTACATATTTAATGCATGAATGTTTCCCATTTAAAAATTTAAAACCCACAAATAATAGCTATTTCCTTTAAATTCTGCATATATGGAGGAAGGAAAAAGGTGGATTTACCAATAGAAGCAATCTTCCCGTGAAGCTTAAGCTTAAGATCCCTCATTTGTATGGGTCCTTATGCTATTTCTGTAGAAGCATTTTCCTCTCAACCTCAAAATTGTGCAAGCTTCAGAGAACAATAAAATCTGAATGTGATGCCTATAATGAATTAACATTCTATCTATATGATCCTCAACTACTTGTCCGTCTTTCAATAGTGAGAGCATCATGTAATTTATGCCTGAACAGGAAGTAAACAAATGTGTCCACAGCCTAACTAATCCTACTGATTTCCCAAGGACTAAGAGTTTTCTTTTGGGAAAAGAGACATTCAGTGCTAAAACTAGGCCAGTTGGTCACTGGACCTTCAGTTTGGGCAGTGGTTTAGGAAACAGAAGGAGAAAAACTAAACATTTTCTCCAAAGACAAAATTGCCTTTCTCTGGCCCTCTATTTCCCCCTGTGAAAATGAAAACCACAACTTCTTCCACTGAAAAAAAGGTTAACATCACAATAAAAATAATATTTTTTATGTAATAAACATGCTATATGTTTGTTAGCATCTGACACTGTTTTTTTTTTTTTCAATTGCTTTTGCATCTGTTCATTAATTTGAGCTTTGAAACAATCTATCAAGGTAGGAACAATATATTGTACTTGTTTTTAGTATTAAGGCAACTATGTTACTGAGGCTTTGAGTGACCAACTGAAGGATGATAGTTCATCTTAGACTAGAGTCAAAAGCTTCTTGAACACAATAGATTAGCAAAAAGGCATTTGATACATCTTGGAAAATGTCCCAAACTCCAAATATTTACCAGTCAAAAATCATTGTGAAATTAATCTCAACCATGTTAGCAATTTAACCATACCAGAAAGTATCTTGCATAGAATGGTTATTTCATTACAACTGAAAACATAAATCAATCCCAAACCAGAGAAACTCTATGTTGCCATTTGAGTGGATCCATCTGACACACAGACGCAAAGAATTTGTATTATTTCCCTTAATATATTTTAATACCCATGCTTTTCCATTTCTATTCAGTGGTTCTTTTTAAAATTTTAACAGTTCAACTTGAGAATTTAATAATCATGTAACTATTAAAATGTGTGGATTTATTCACATGATTAAAATATAAAGTAGGCAATTAGAAAAAAATATATTATGATCGTAAATTATGCTGAAAACCACAATGGATCAAAAGTTTAAAATGAAACATTACTGACTACAAATGTAAAGTTATGTATTAGCAACTTGAAAACAACTTCTGATATGCCTAGATATTAATATATTGCAACTTAAATCTCAAACTTACACAAGTTAGGCCCCTAATGAAATTAGTTTGATGCAGAATAAAAAGATTTTTTAAAATTATTTATACCAGTTTTGAAAATAAATTCCCAAAGTGGAGTTAACTCAAAGTAGAGATGTACATGTATTTCTCTGAAGTGTTCTGCACAGAACCAAAAAACATTATGAGTCACATGACAGTATGTATTTACATATAACATTTTGTCTGTAATACACTTAAGTTTCTTATTTTATGGCTCTTACCAAACACAAGATTAAATGTGCTGGTAAGCAATAATTTTTAATGTGTTAGCCTAAAGTAAATAGCAAGTTACTGGAAAATGATATTATTCCACATGAATATGATTCTTAGAAGCTATGAAGAAAACTGTAGGCCAATTTAAAAATGTATGGAATGAAAGCAAAATAAACATGAACAAATTATGAACAATGAAAATATTAATAACTTGCTTTTATAAATTATGGGGTGAGAAATATCAATTGAGTAGATTTTACTTGATAAAGCGTGAGAGTTAAACATTAGTTCACACACAATCATAAGTTTTAAATCACGTTCATGTATAAAAAGAGTATAGTCAAGTGTGCCTGGGTGGCTCAGTGGGTTAAACCTCTGCCTTCAGCTCAGGTCATGATCTCAGGGTCCTGGGATCTAGTCCTGCATCGGGCTCTCTGCTCAGCAGGGAGCCTGTTTCCCCCTCTCTCTCTGCCTGCCTCTCTGCCTGCTTATGATCTCTGTCTGTCAAATAAATAAACAGAATCTTTAAAAAAAAAAAAAGTATTGTCACCCATTTTAGTTTTAAGTTCATTATAATAATCAGAATGTTTAAACCAGAATGTTTAATTGTATAAAAGACATTTTCTCCTAACTGGAAAGTAACTAGCAATTTCTGCCACTAGTCACCATATTTACTTTTGTGTATAATAAGTAGGGAGGGAAGAAAGTAAACCCAAAGTTTGAATATCTTCTGACTAATATGGTAACTTACATATTTCATAAGTGTTAGATTAGATAAAGTCAAGATGAGATAGTAAACTATGTGTTAATATTCAAAAGAGGAGTGCACAAATCAATTTCCAGTAGCAAACACAGCCTATAACTTGAAATAAATATACAAAATTTTCTTAATAAGCATATCTTCAAAGTTAAGAATTTCATTTTAATGTTATATTATATCATTTATTTAGGCCTCCTTAAACACTTTAAAAATTTTTCTGGTAAACAAAGTTAAGATACTTTTAAAGGTTTTTTTTTTTTTCCTATTAGTATTTTACATATTTCAGAAGGCTTTTAGTTTGTA
This sequence comes from Mustela nigripes, assembly GCF_022355385.1. Lineage (NCBI taxonomy): Eukaryota > Metazoa > Chordata > Mammalia > Carnivora > Mustelidae > Mustela > Mustela nigripes. The sequence continues at coordinate 94,781,087 of NC_081569.1, forward strand.
GTCCAATTCATACTCACAGACTTTTATAGGTACTCTGTAATGAAACTAAGACCTAATGTTGAATTCCAATGGGAACAGTATCTAGACATTCTTCAAAAACCAAAATAAAATAGAGTGTAGGCATATCAAGAGCTTCTTTTCTCTACAGACCAGTAAATATCCCCAATATTGTATAATTTTGTTCTAGAAGCAACAAGGTAGCATTGGGGGCTGGCTGAAGAGACCCAGGTTAGGAAGGTATAATACAAGGAATGTAGAATTCTCATTATCAGTTATGTGTATTTGTCTCAACTGTTCAATGCTTCAGTGATCAGCAGTGTCTAGTAGCTAACACTACCCCACCGAGCACTGTTCCAAGCACTTTGATTTAGTCTCCCTTTAATCTTAAGCACCCTCGTATTACTAATATCCTAATTTTACAGAAGAAGACCTGACACACCAGAAATTCATTTTGTTTTAAGGTTTTATATATGCATTTGAGACAGAGAGTGACAGAGAGAGAAAGAGCATGTCAGAGGGAGAAACAGACTCCCCAGGAAGCTGGGAGCCCAATGCAGGACTTGATTCCGGGACTCCGAGATCACGACCTGAGCCAAAGGCAGTCACATAACCAACTGAGCCACCCAGGCGCCAGCACCAGAAATGTAAACAACATGACTGAGGTCCATGATAAGGAATCAAACCCATGAGTGGTTTCTCTTCAAAGTCCATGCGCTCTACCATTATGCTATATTGTCCCTCAATTAACTGTCTAAGCCCCAATTTTTCATGATCTAGAACTTAAATATAGTCTATCCAGTTTACTTATAACTCAGAAACTAGTGAAGTACAGAAATTGACATTATTCTGAGATGCACTTTCATCTGCATTGATTTCTCCTGACACTCTCATACGAGGCACAATCCAACCAGGCAGACGTGGGTGTCCAACTACGTGTATTAACTTTCTTCAGCCTCATTTTACTATTTTATACTATATCAGAAAAATGCATTCTTAGAAGGGTTGTTATGGAGATGAGAGAAAGTATACACACATTTTTCTGGTACATAACAAAGTACTTTATAAACCATAGCTATTATTAAACTGTCATTATTATTCCATTTATAGATGAGAAAATCAAGGATCAGGGTATGTATAAGGGATTTCCCTAAGAGCACACAGCTATTAAGTAGTAGCGAAGGGTCTGGAATCCAGGATCTCTGATGCTATATTCCAAGCAATTTGTAGGGCACCACATTGCTTTAAACACTCCTTCAGTGCAAAGCATACACTTCATCTTTTCCATTCTCTCCCCTAGTTATTTAATTTTCCACCCCTTTTTTCTAGATTTTGAATATGTCTGTAATACACAGTTTATAAGTTATCATTTAGGACTTAGGTATTTTTAGCTTTGTATGGTGTTGCTTCTGCAATAAAACCACAAATTTCCTGAGGGAAAAATAAGCGGTATCTATACACAACAGCGCCTGTGTACTCAACAAGTAACCTTACTATATTTCATTATAGAACAAAGTTTCGGCAAATAGTGTGGGTCTACTTGAATTGATCTGCCTGGCCCTCTGTGTCTCCGGACATTTTTTTTTTCCTCTCCAGCCAAGAAGGAATACTTGGTTACACCAGGAATCCTGTGACTTCTCCAGCCAAGAAGGAATACTTGGTTACACCAGGAATCCTGTGACTGAAAATATTTCGGATGTCATGGGTGACACAAAAGGGAAATTTTCAGTCAGACATGTTAAAGACGAGTGTCAAAAATAAGACAAAAGAGAGAAAGCAGCATCGATCTTAAAGAACAGCATAAAGGACCACAACGAAGAAGGACGAAGGAAGAGACGGGAACAGGAGGAGGAACAGGTATTACTTGGAATTTCGTTGTATACAACCATGTGGGGATAAGAAGATGAAAGAACAATAGAGTTTACAGAATGGGAAATTCTGATAAAGAAACTCGGGATTGGTAATGTCTATCTGCCTAACAAGAAAAGGGAGAATGGGGAGTAATAAATAGTCTGATACCTGCCTTTTTGTTCTCAAAATAAGTAACCACTTCTCCATTACCTTAGAAGTAGATCTATTTCCATCTGTTTTGAGACCTTAGAAAACTCCTAATATGATAAACTCTACTTCTGAAACACTGGGAACACTACAGCTGGACACCACCACAGTGTCCAGCCCTAAGGGAAATGCCTCTCTCTCCCCTATGGCACACAGAGCACATTAATGAGGGGCTAAAGGAGGTTGATGTAGTGCGTAATACTGAGAAGTGCCTAGCAAAGCCCAGATATTCAATAAATGTCTCTTTACATCCACAAAAGAGTTTACATAAACTTCAGAAAACAAATTACGTCTGATTTAGAAGAAAATCAATGCTGTATAACGCTATATGCAAGTATCACATTAGGGATGTAAAAATAGCAAGCTTTAGGATTTCAGGGGAAAGGAAAATCACCATGGGTCAGCTGATGTGGTCAAAGAAGGCATCCATAAGGAGGTGGGTCTGGTCACCATCCAAGTCTCTTAGTGTGGTACCAAGAATATATAATTAAGCCGTGACACCTAAAAGCCTGACCCATGGCACAAGAATAGCATGTATCTCCAATTTACTTCCTTTTTTCCCCTGACAGTGTTCTGCCAGTTTGAATGCATAATGTTCTGGTAAAAATAATCTTGTTGACAGAACAATCATATACAGGGGGAAAAGTCAAAGTCTAGAGCATTTAAAAATGCATGTTTATCATGAAAAAATCTATTGAAATACTCATATTCTTATAGTAAGCTTTTTTCCCTGCTTCTTTCACAATTTAATGTTAAAAATCTTACTTGCCTGCATATATACTCCTGGCCCCAAGCTACCACAGTTACCATTTAATCGGAATTCTCCCCGAAACTCATCCAACTTTATACTCAATGTTTAAATTCTCTGCTTTTCATGACTGTATTTTTTAAAATTACTTTTGTAACTCCTATTTCATCACTTGCCATTTATGCAGAGTAGACTTTTAGACTGCTTTGTCTACTCTCCTACATTTCTACATTTATATTTGGCTCTGTCTGGAAAACTACCAGTGATATTTGTTTAGCCAGTAATAAAATACACTTTATAGAGTTTATATTGGTGACTACCAACAATGGACAGAACATTAGAAAGAAAACAACAAACAAATCAATTTTAAAATCCTGGATAGCAAGGCAAATATTTTCCCCTCTATGTTCCCAGTAACTGTTTTGCTCTAGGTGTCTTTCTTGCCTAATTAATAGTAGAATCTCACTAAAAACATGCCAAGTAAGTGAATAAATTACCAAATACCATAACAAAACAATTGCTCATTTTTTGCCTCATCTATTCAGATACTCATTAATTCTTACATCCATTTATCCCAACAGGACTATTGGGATGAAAAGACAGAATGGAATTCCAGCCTCTTGAAGCAGTGAAAGTCTATTACACAAGATGACAGGAATATGTATATTAAAACTGAAAGCTTAGGGTACCATAATATTAAGAGCCATAAGATAAATGGGAGTTAAGGGGAGAGAGAGTCAGCAAAGCAAGTTTTATTCTCCTTGCCTGAGAAAGGCAATAAGGCAGCCCAATTATCTACAAACAGCATGATTAATCTTAGTGTTTGGCACTCATTAAAATGCTTGAATTTTAACAGTAAATTCCTGTAGTTTGACTCTGTTTACATGTCGGCATCAAGTGGTTAAATGGAATAACACTGAATTTGGGGCATGATCATGTTAGGTATCAGGCTACCCGGCAGCAAAGGAACATAACCCACAGGCCATAACCCACAAGTGCTGAGTGGCCTTTTCTACGTACTCAATCAGATCAATTCACTCAGAAGCCTGATGTCCATCTTCGTAAGCCACATCTCCAGCACCGTCCCCTGAGAGATCTTTTTCAGAAACCCATGACAGTCTATGTCAGGTCTGGCTGGACCACTGATTACATATTTTTCTCTGATTTAATTAAGCGATAAATTATGATGTCTGCTGTGAAGTAAGATTCCTTTACTGTAATGCAGACTTAATGCAATGAATCTCTAAGGAGTGACAGTTGAGAGATAGTAAATAAACACTAATCAAATGCCTCATAACAAGTGACAGGCTGACTTTAGAACATGGCCTAAAGGTATGAAAATCACTGACCATCACATTCTGTTTTGTGGTCAAAAGTTAATCACAGTATGTATTTTATCAATGCCTCTTTTAAACAGACCAGCAGTAGTACTTAAGCCTTTCTCATGATTTGTTTCTTATTCAGCAAATTAAACTTTGTTTCTATACCCAGATTCACAGATCTGCCCCAGGTAGCCTCAGCATATTTTTAAAAGTCATTAAAGACAAGAGTTCCAGATCTCAAGGAGCCTCCAGCATTGTTGCAAGAACAGGAGAAAGTTAAATCACACCGAAGTGGTATTGTTGCCTCTGTGTTTCCACAAACCTGATTTTGAATTCCACATACCCCAAAATAAATAACTGACTTACACTAGGACATAAGCCTTACAGAAAAAAGGAGAAGAAGAAGAAAAAAAAGGCATGCTACCCTAACAGACCCTTTTTATTTGCCGCAAGCAGAGGTGTAAACTTGTCTTCAGGTGCCACATTTCCATCTCACCAAGGAGTACATTATCCCTCCCATGCAATTCTGTAAATGATAAGAAGCTCTCTCTTTGGCTACAAAACATGTTTATTCCATAATACTTCTAGAACAACGTGGAAAAAGGAAGTGGCAGGGGAGACTAAAAAATGAAAGAACAAACAGAATGAGAAGAAAGAATATGAACTGTTTTCCTTTAAAAAGGGTATTCTGCATTCATATAGCATTATATAATTTATACAATATGACATACACACATTTCATTTTGCCTTAAAAACTGAATGCAATGTGGAAATTACAAATGAGGAGACTGAAATACAGGGATCATTAAAACGGTGTCCATTAAGAATGGCAGCTAATTTCAAAACACAGTCTCTTCTGTTCTATTAAAAGAAAAAAAAAAGAGTTCCTAATCCTGTGGATTAATATTCTGTACCTTTTCATCTTTCCAGGTACTCGGCACCATCATTTAATTCACTTCTCTTGAGTTGTCTTTTCTCCTCAACACAAAATCAACTTATTGGGGCGCCTGGGTAGCTCAGTGGGTTAAAGCCTCTGCCTTTAGCTCAGGTTGTGATCCCAGGGTCCTGGGATCGAGCCCCGCATGGGGCTCTCTTCTCGACAGGGAGCCTGCTTTCTCCTCTCTCTCTCTGCCTGCCTCTCTGCCTACTTGTGATCGCTCTCTCTCTGTGTCAAATAAATAAATAAAAAATCTTAAAAAAGAAAAAAATCATCCTAGAGCTAGTTCTAAAGCTTGCTAAAAAACAATAGACATCTGGGTGCCTGGGTGGCTCGGTGGGTTAAAGCCTCTGCCTACAGCTCAGGCCATGATATCAGAGTCCTGGGATTGAGATCTGCATCAGGTTCTCTGCTCAGCAGAGAGCATACCCCACCCCACTCCCCCAGCCCCCACCCCACCCCCCACCTGCCTCTCTGCCTACTTGTGATCTCTGTCCGTCAAATAAATAAATAAAATCTTAAAAACAAAACAACAGCAATAGCCATCCTCTGAACTCTCTCTGGTTACCATGCTGTGTGCTCCCTTCTAGCCTTCATAACTGTTTGCGATTCACCTCCAGTCACCATCCTCTGACCCTGGAACATATTCACCGGCAACTCTGTTTCATCCTTCCCAAATCTATGAAACCACTCTAGTTAAATCCAAAGCTTCCCTAACTGCTCATTCAATTTGGCATGTTCATTTCTTATCCAAGTTGATTGTCCTACTCTGGTTAACACTGTCCTCCTCCTCTAATTCTTCTTCATTTGCCATCCTGGAATCTGGAAACCCCACTCTTCCTCTTTTCCCCAGGGATACTCCTTATCAATCTCTTTTGCAAACTCCCATACCTCTGCTTTCTAGAGGAACCATTGTCAATCACAATCACAGTCACATTCCCTCTCCCTTTCCCCACTGCAATCCACTGAGCACAAGGAACTATCCATTCTACCAGTAATCACTTCAAATTCCGATGTGCCCTATTTCCACTACCATTGCCATAGCTCAACCGATCACCCTCTACCACTTGGACCACCACAAGGTTTGCTAACAGTTCTTCCTGCTTTTTCTCAACCATTTCTACCACCAGAAATACCACCACCAACCATCAAATCTACTCATTTAACCTCTGTGCAGATCCAAATAAAATTACTAGTTTCCAACATTACATGCTAATTAAGATGTTAACTTTCAAAACAGCAAAAGAATTTTCTAAGGTCTTATTCCTTTCTACTGTTTTTAGTATCCTCCATCATAAATCTCCAGCATGGATTCTTATGCTAGCTCACCCAGATGTCTTGCTCCCCTGTGTGATCCTGCTACTCTTTCATGCCTTCAATCCTAGAAATACCCTCTCCAGGACTGGTGTTCAGAGGCCATATTCTTATCAAAGCTTTCCCAAAACTCCCTCAATTGAATTTGAATTTGGGTTACTTAAAAGGCTTTCCAACTTGCCATTAAAAAATAAAAACTATAATGGGGCACCTGGGTGGCTCAGTGGATTAAGCTGCTGCCTTCAGCTCAGGTCATGATCTCAGGGTCCTGGGATCAAGCCCTGCATCAGGCTCTCTGCTCAGCAGGGAGCCTGCTTCCCCCTCTGTCTCTGCCTGCCTCTCTGCCTACTTGTGATCTCGCTCTCTGTCAAATAAAATAAATAAAATCTTTTAAAAAATAAAGAAAGAAAAAAGAACTATTATGGAATTGTTGTTTTATTTAATTTCCCCATAGATTTTGACAAAAGAAAATCATGATACATATCTTTTAAGGATTTTAAGCAAACTTCTTATCTTACCCCAAAATGAATCTTAGGTAATCTGTTTGTGTAATAAAACCTTGAACCCAGACAGCAATAATAGAAAAAACAAAACAAAACAAAACAAAACAAAGCTTCAGCTCAGTTTCTGTACACATTAAAAATAATTCTGAAATTTTGGAGTCTAAAGCAATGAATGATGTTTTTACAGCAATCATTCATTAAACAGTGCTTTTAAACACTATCTCAAAAAAAAAAAAAAAACAACATTTTATCTATTTCTTCTCCGATGTATACATGTATTGTGTTTATGTAAAAATGATTAATAACAAGTGTGCTTCGATGCAGCTTTATCAAGGGTACAAAGTAATTAATTAAACTGCCTTTTAAATCAAGGAACTGTAACACATCCTTCATCTTACAGTTTTTAACTGAATTCCTACATAAAATTTAAGTCATATCCTCATCTTGTGTTTTCCACTTGGCTCTCTCCTGATGAATATGAACTCTGACGCATTACTGCTAGAGTGTAATATTCTGTCATATCTATAAATTTCACTAAGTCTTAAGCCATGAAAAAGATGGTTACATGCTGTTTCTTAAAAAATGTTTGAGAATTAATCATTTATTTCCCTTTCCTGACATTTCTTTTATGCTTTGCATGTTTTTCAAAGATAAGGAGAGTAGTAATGTTAGGCAATATTGCTATCCTCACCAGTGGAAGAAAATGGAACTATCAAACCCCAAACAAAGCTACACACTTGACTTTGAAGGTGCAATAGTTTGTCCAATTTCAGAGTCTCTTCCAAGCACCTTTCCTGAATTATGAACTGCAAAATCACTTTGACAGTTACAAATTCTATTTTTAGAATCTATGCCTTTTGTCACATCATTTTACATAATCTTCCAAGCACTTGGAGCATGAAGACAATGAGAGGGAGATTTAAAATGCTTGAATTGTGAGAGTATAAATGACACAGGAAGCAATCACATAAACTCAGTCAAAAGATTTACTTTCATAAATGATCTTTCTTAAAATTACCAAGGAACATTCATGACTCAACTTTAACAGTACCTATACAGTCAATATTTGAATAAAGGAAAAGTAATTAAGAACTTCAAACTTGGGCATAGATTTCCAACAGTTTTAAGTACAACTAACAGCTCCCTGTAAAGTATAAATTTCCAAACGTAGATTATGTGGTCCACAGAAACTGAAATACATTGATCTCTTTATGAGGAAATTCTATGCAAAGTAGTTTAACCCAAGACAAGGCCCAGAGCAAGAAAGGAATTTATCATAATTATAAGAATTAACACAAATATAAGAAAGTGACATTCTCACACTGCTGGAGGAGTGAAAGTTAGTGTTTCATTTTAGAGAAATTTGGAAATAATTTTCAATAAACCTAATAAATTTTACCCAATTAAGAAATATGTCCTAACAAAATAATCAGAAACTCACATTTAAATTAAAATGAAATTCATTGCTGCATCCTTTGACATGGCTGACAATACAGTATCCACTTAATTGTGGCAGAAATCTAGAATGCCTTCCTAGGTGATCACTAAAATGGCAGCAAGTATAGATACAGAAAATGCAAGTCTGAGGAACAGAATTTACCTGAAAAGGCTGGACCAAAGAAAAACATGACATTTTCTAGTCTTCACATCTCATTCCATTTCTATTTCCTCCTCTTCTCTGCATCCATTATGAAGAAGGTATAGAAATAGCTACAAAATATTTCAAGTAATAATTGGGTTGTTTCCTCTTCATTTCTGTCTATTCTTAGTACTTAGCCGAAGAAACATGTGTGGTTAAATGAATAAAACTCCCATTCCATGTTGAAGATAATATGAATTCTCCTTCAATATTTTAAATAATTTCCCCCTGAATATTAAGGTAATACAGTCGAATGAAGAGAATTACAAAGTCTCATAATGGTATAAAGAACATAAATATCATTCACAATCTTTCTACCTGGGGAAGGTCACAGACTGTTTGACATTTTGATGTTTTTCCCTTGTTATGGATGATATACAAATATAGGAACATATACTATATTATATACACTTTTAATTCTACATTTTTTTCATTTAACATTATATTGTGCACATTTTCTCAAGTCACGTAAAATTACTGTATTATTTGTAATATGCTATTCATTCACTTATCAGAACATGATATCGGTTGATTCTAATTCCTTGGAACACTGAAATAAATAGATCTGCATATTAATTTTGGTTCAAGTTTCTGTTGCATTAGGTATGTTTCCTCCATTATGCATTGCAGGCTACACTTAGGACTGATTTGAAAGTTCATAGCATATTCTTTTTTTTTTTGCTTTGTAGAATATAAGAAGTTATACTCTTACTTGTTATATATTTATGGCACTGTAACCAGCATTTAGTGTAACCATTTATAAGTTGGTTACTACTTTTGATACTTGAACTCTTTTGTTTTTTAATATTTAATTAATGCAGTTAATCATTTATTTTTTATTAGATATCTTTTTATTCTCTGATTGTTTATTCTTATGTTGCCTTTTTCAACTGTAATTTTTGTTCTTTACAGATTATGGTGATATCTTCAAATGTTACCAAAAACTAGTGTTTTTTTACCCCTAAAACAGGGTTTTTGGTAGTGTTTTGGCTTTTAGTAGATTTTCTAATATTAATCTTTCTTAGAGAAAAGTATGAGAATGCATTTATGTAATCAGATTCTAACCAAGGACACATATTCATAGCAAGGTTAAATGTTCTATACACTAATTAAAATTTTCTTGTCACCATTAATCTGAGTCATCATTAAGCAACTGCATAACAACTTACTATTATATGGAAAATGATAGTTATTTTTCATGCATGCATACAATGATATTTATTGAGCAGCTACCAGGGGAATGGCCTGCTTTGAAGCACCCTGAGTACATCAATATACAAAACAGATGGAGATTCTTGTCTGCATGAGTTTTTGCATTCATTCTAGAGACAGCAACCAATATTGTGTGGAAGGTAGAAAAACAGCTTTCAGAGATGTCTGTACCCAAATCCCCAAAGCCTGTGAATATGTTAGTTTGTATGGCAAAACGGACATTGCCGATAAAATTTAGTTCATGAACCTTAAAACAGGGAATTTATTTTTATTTGTCTTGCAGACCCAGATGATCCCTTAAGAAAGAACTGTTTTCTGGCTGGGAGTGGAAGACAGATGAGGCAGAAGGAAAGTCAGAGATATTCCATGCCTTAGAAGTATTTGATAAGAAATTTCTGGCTCTGAGACGCAGGGGACAACATGTGAGAACTGGAGAAAGAATTCTAGGGGCTAAGGGTGGCCCCAAGTTGGCAGCCAGCAAGGTCAATGAGACCTCAGTTCCACTAAACACATGGTACTTGATTCTGCCAAGACCTAAGCTTGGAAGTCTATTCTGCCCAGAGCCATCTGAGAAATGCTCAGGTGATGAACAATTTGATTTCAGCCTCATGAAATCCAGAGCACAGAAACCAGCATGCCAATCTGGACCTCTGACCTACAAAACGGCAAGATAATAAATTTGTATCATTTGAAGCCACCGCTTTATCTGTGGTAATTTTCCTGACAGCAATAGGAAACTAATACAAAATGTGTAATAAGTAAGTAAATTAGGTAATATATTAGAAGGCATCAAATGCTCTAAGAAGAATTAAAATTAACGCAAGGTCAGAGGGATCAGGAATGCTTGTGTGAGGAGACTGGGCAGATGGAGCTTTAAATAGGTAGCCAGGCCGGACCTCACAATAGGTAAGATTTGAGAAAAGGATGTAAGGACATTGGCCAAGTGGACATATGAGAGAAGTCGTCCCAAGCAGAGGAACTTGCTAGAGGTAAGACTTTAACACAGACCCGGTGTCTTTCAACAACAGCAAGGGGCCTTTTGTGGCTGAAGTAGGGTGGGGTAGGGCTTGAGAAGGAGTGGAGTGGAGAGGAGGTCTGAGAAGTATGGGAAATGGTAGCATGTGCCATCTTAGTCCTGGGAAACTCAGCTTTTACTCTGAGTGAAATAGGAAGCCACTGAAAGGTTCTGAGTGGATCAGTGATATGATCTAATATAAATGTTTCTAGAAAACCCAGCTGCTGTACAGGGGATAGGCTATTAGAGGAGCAGGGACAAAAGCCAGGAGATTTGTTCAGAGATTACATCATTAATCTAAACAAAGGATGATAATGGCAGAAACTAAGGCAGTGAAAATCGAGATGAGAAGGGATCCTATTCAGGAAATAATAATTTTTCAATTTACATATAACATTTAAGGGGTTCTTCTTCCAGGAAGCTTCCATGACACCTCTACACAGTTTGACTTATTGTAATACATCACACTATTATTAGCACATATCACACTGGTCAAAAATTACATGTGTATTCTTTCTCAACTTCATACTAGACCCTTAAAAAGTCAACTGTGTATTTTCAAGTGAGTTTAATAAAAAGCTGCATGTGGCCATCCCTACCTCAAATCAGTACTATAGGTACAGCCCAGGCCTTTGAGAAGAGGGACCTTCTATGATGCCAGAGGTCCTCCAGACCTCTTCTCTCACAAGCTCTATCATGTCAAACAACTTAGATGGCACTTAGAAGTCAAAACAGGGTTCATACATAAGAGACTCTTATGTATGGGTTGCTGGGGAGAGGGGGCAGTAGGGAGAGGGTGGCTGGGTTTATGGACATTGGGGAGGGTATGTGCTATGGTGAGTGCTGTGAAGTGTGTAAACCTGGTGATTCACAGACCTGTACCCCTGGAACTAATAATACATTATATGTTTATAAAAAAAATTTTTTAAATTATTTTAAAAAAACGGGTTCATATTATTTTGATTTGTTTTTAGAATGAAGAAACCTCAAGATGAGTATAATCATCAATAGAGAGTCTAAATGGAAAACTGCTTCTTTGATTTTAATTCACCATTTTCCCCTTTTTGGATTGGAGCATTCAGAAGAAAAAGCACAGAACAATCCAATCAAAAAAAAAAAAAAAGTAGGCAGTCTTTGTAAACAATGTTTACATATCTCGGAGAAGTCAAGAATAAAAAATGTCCAAAGTCTGTGAAGTATGCGTAACTGATTGCTGCTCAATCATAAGCAACATAGTCTATGAGTTTCATTCTGTTTAACAAACTTCTTTTTTCTGCCAATAATCTAACAGTAACAAAGTCAACTAATTTATGTTATCTTCAAACAGGAAGCTTGTCAGGATGTGAATAAGGACCATTTTGCATTCTACTCACTGGTTATAAGACATACCTATAAATTAGTGTCTGGCACTAACAGCTTTAACCATTTAGTACCCAGAGAAGCATTTAATCCAGAGTAAGCCTTGTTTTTTATAGCTTACTTAACAGGAAGATGAAATATGAAAAGAAAGAAAGAAGGGGAGAGGCAGGGGGAGAGAGAGCGAGAGAGAGGAAGAAGAAAAGATGAGCAAATTATCACTACTTTGAATTTTTAGAAACAAGAATGTTAAAAGTCATTCAAAGAGACCAAGAGATGATCTATAGCCTTTCCTTTCATTTTTGTTGTACTAATTTGATACTGGAATTTACTAGTTTTCCTTTTGTTTTTATATGTCTGTAGCTCAACTCCTTCTTCCCAAACTTATAAGTAGTGATTTCAAACAACAAATGACATACCAACTATAATCATTTATATAAAAGAGATCTGATATATACATATATTTTTGAACATGTATGTAATGAATGTATAAATGGATGAAGAGAGAAAGTATTGCATTTCAGAGAGCAAAAACTTTCAAAAGCATTCTATCGTAAAATATTTGTGATGTGTTTCCATTCCTGATTTTTCTATATAATAAACATCACTTTTACCACAAGTTCTCCCTAATGTAAAATTGATAGTATTTTATGTTAGATAAAGTTGGTCTAATATTGAACTTACTTTTTTCATTGAACTAACAAGTATTTATACAATGGCTACTATTCACCAAGCTATGCCAATCATTAAAAATAAAATATAAGATACAGGCCTTGTCTTTGATGATTTCACAGTTTTCTAGTTCAACATTAGTCTGTAACTAAGCTTTCAACTCTGGGTGAAATCTATGTCTTTTTCTACTTGAATGTTGATCATAATATATTTGGCAGATCATTGACTAACTTGGTGTAGGGCTCCTTCGTATGTGGGATATCAGTATGTTTCCTGTAGACAGAGATATTATCAGTTTATGGGGGAGAAAAGGCTAATCTCTTCTAGGAGTAGGAGTAATCAGAAAGGAAATATTTGTCCTTGCCAATTTGGATGCCTTTTATTTCTTTTTTTTGTCTGACTGCTGAGGCTAAGACTTCCAATACTATGTTAAAAAGTAATGGTGGCAGTGGACATCCCTGTCTTGTTCCTGTCCATAGAGGAAAAGCTCTCAGTTTTTCCCCACAGAGGATGATATTAGCTGGGGTCCTGTCGTATATGGCCTTTATGATGTTGAGGTATGCTCCCACTAACCCTACTTGGTTGAGGGCTTTTACCAAGAATGGTTACTGTACTTTGCCAAATGCTATCCTCTATTAAGAGGATAGTATGTTTTTTATCCTTTCTTTTATTATTGTGCTGTTTCACGGTGATTGATTTGCAAATACTGAACCACCCCTTCATCCCAGGAATAAATGTCATTTGATTGTGGTAATAATTTAATGTACTATTGGATTTGACTTGCTAGTATGTTGTTCAGAATTTTTGCATTCATGTTCATCAGAGATATTGGTCTGTAATTCTCCTTTTTAGTGGGTTCTTTGTCTGATCTTGGAATCAAGATAATGCCGGCTTTGGAGAAGGAGTCTGCAAGTTTTCCTTCCATTTCTATTTTCTGAAACAAATGGAGAAGAATAGGTATTAACTCTTTAAATGTCTGGTAGAATTTCCCTGGAAGTCATCTGGCCCTGGACTTTTATTTTTTGGGATATTTTGATAACTAATTCCATTTCTTTGCTGGTTAGGGATCTGTTCAAATTTTCTATTTCTTCCTGTTTCAGCTTTGGTAGTTTGTATGTTTCTAGGAATTTGTCCAATTCTTCCGGATTGTCCAGTTTGTTGACATAGAATTTTTCATATATTCTCTTATAATTGTTTATATTTCTGTGGTATTGGTTGTGATCTCTCCTGTTTGATTTGTGATTTTATTTATTTGGGTCCTTTATTATATGCTTGGCTAGGGTTTTATCAATTTTATTAATTCTTTCCAAGAACCAGCTCTTGGGATGCTTGGATGGCTCAATCGGCTAAGCAGCCACCTTGCTCAGTGGGAGCCTATTTCTCCCTCTTCTTGTGCTCCCCCCTCCTCTATCTCTCTGACAAATAAATAAATAAAATCTTTTTTCTTAAGGAAACATCTGTTAGTATTGTTGATCTGTTCTATTGGTTTTTTTTTGTTTGTTTGTTTGTTTGTTTCTGTATCATTTATTTCCACTCTAATCTTTATTATTTCCTTTCTTCTGTTGGCTTTAGGCTTTACTTGCTGTTCCTTTTCTAGCTCCTTTGTAAGCTTAGGTTGTATATTTGAGGGTTTTCGTTTTTTGTGTTTATTTGTTTGTTTGTTTGTTTTTGGTTGAAACATAGCTGGTTATGTATCCAAAATTTATGAAGAACTTACCAAACTCAACACCCAAAAAACAAATAATCCAGTTAAGAAATGGACAGAAGACATAAATAGACATTTTTCCAAAGAAGACATCCAGATGGCTAATAGATGCATAAAAAGATGCTCAATATCACTCATCATCATGGAAATACAAATCAAAACCATAATGAGATACCACCTCACACCTGTCAGACTAGCTAAAATTAACAACACAAGAAACAACAGGTGTTGGCAAGGTGTGGAGAAAGGGGAACCACCTTGTCAGAATGGTCAAAAAGTATTCTTAGGCCTTGAAAGTACACTGCAGAACACAGTATTTTTAGGAAAAAGAAAACAAAGGTATGTATAAGAGGGGCATGTGCACTTGGATTGGAACAATCTAGAATGCACTGGAAATCTGGATAAAATAATCATAGAGAGAATTAAGGTCCCTTACTTCTAAGTTTGGGTAGGAAGATTGTGGCCAAATCTTGCATGCCCTAAAATGATTAAGTATAAGCTTACCCAAACTTTTGATTGCCATTATTTAAATTTCATTTCATTTGTTGGACCATAAAAGTTGGTCTCAGGAAATAAGAAACAACAGCTGAAAAGGCAAATTCATAGGAGACCAGAAGACGGGAAAAAAAAAACATGTGAAAATGGAAAATATTAATTGGCAGTAGGCTCATGAAGGCACAGATAAGAAAAATGTCAGCAGTAATCTATGTGGAAAGCAGGAAGATCACAGCCATCTGCTCTATTGTTCCTTCCAATTCATACATTCTGCTTATCAATGCATATTCTAAGATGGATCCTCAAACATAGGCTCTTATCTGTGAACCAGAGCCCTGGCTACGTCAGGGCATTTGATAAAATCATAAAGGTCTGGCATGTTGCCTGTGGGATATGGCTACGTGCCAGGCACTGTTGCACATAATAAATCACACTAAGAAGTAGGTACCTTTATTAGCAGTACTCCTGTTATCAGTATTACCATTTTACAGATTGGGAAACTGAAACTCAAAGCTAAATTAAGAACCTTTCCTAAAGTCCCACATCTAATAATCCAATACAATCTAGTCCCTGTTAGTTTGCTAATATTTTCTGGAAGGAAGAAGGAAAATGCAACCATCAAAGCACTCACTCACAACAGTCTTCAGTTTGTCTGATATAACGTGCCTGTCAATCTTCATGGGAAAGGAGTAGGATGAATAATGTGAGGCAGGGAAAGCCTGAGACAGGAAGCTCTACAATTATTCAGAAGAAAAACGAAATAGAAATGGAAATATTTCAAGGTGCAAAAATACTTTTGAAATGTTGTAGATTGCTGATAATGTATAAATTATGCAGAAAAATAAATTATTTTGACAGGAGATTTGCTTAGGGAAAGACAGGCTGGAATGAAAGTAGTGCTCTAGGCTGTCATCAACATCAGGATTCCTGGACTTCCCTGGGAAAGAGGCCCCAAGGTTTTCAGATGCTGCTCATGTGTACACACAAACCAAACCACATGTTGCTCACACAATTTCAAGGTGAGATTTGCAAAACAGCTTTGGGCTAAACAGTTTTGCATTCCTCCTTAATCACAAGTCAAAGGGTTTCATCCATGTGTTCTTTCAAAGCTGAATATATTAAAAATAAAGGAAACTGATCTCTCAGAGATTCATTAATGTGCCTTTGAAGACTATCAACATCTCATCAAAATTTCATTTGATTTTTTCAGACCTATTTTTGTGTTAGTCCAGAAAATCCATGTGAGTAATATCATTTCATTAGACTGATTATACATTTGAATCATATTTCAGGGTTTTAAGGTGCTGTTAAACCTGGTCTGTCAATATTAAATATCTATCAAACAACCAAAGTTTTCACGAAACTGCAAAATATTTGACTGGAAGTAAACAAGAGACATCAAGGAAAGCACATTCTTAAACTCTTGGTACTTCGGCTAGAGCCTGTATCTGCCAAATTTCTGAGGCTGTGAAGATGTCCTTGAACAAAGTTAGGCTCAGAAAGTCATTACAAAGCCCCTCCTGCATTTTATGCATTGTATTAGTCATTCGAGTTTCTAAAGATGTCTGTCATCTCTGCTTTTAAGGGGGAGGGTAGTAGTAACAAGAGAAGTTCCATGGAAAGAGGGAATGAAAAAAATCCCTAAAGCCACTGCCTATATCCTCAATGAGTCTATGAATTAAAGAGCACAAAATGCCCACAAAGTAATTGGAAGAATTCAAACACTTACAAGAAAGTCACAAACACTTACACGGTAACACAGACTGGACAGCTTGCTTGATGGTCTATTCATTACCAGCAATAGTCAATAAGAAATAAAAATTGAAAAGACTAAAAATGAAAATTGAAAAAGCAAAGCATCTTATTAATTCATTGAGGCTGAACCAAAGATAAAATTACCTGCTCAGAGAAACCTATGTTGCAAAAGGACATTAAGCAAACAAGAGAACACAGTGGGAAGCAAGTGAATCAGTTGTAGTAACAGCAAATTTAGACAGGTGTTAGAATTTGGGGAACAGAGAGAATTTAAGTTTCATTTTCGTCCTCAGTGTCACTAACAATACACAGGGTTTATGTCCCAGACTCTTTTAAGTTCCAAGGAGAGAAGAGGAAATGATGCAGACTCTCCAGGACTTAGAAGTATTCAGGAGATGGCATTTATAAAATGTTAAGTAGCATTTCTTAAAAGCCAAAAGGTGAAAATGATAAGCATTAATTCCTATAGAAATTAAGTGTGAAATCCCAGTGGATAAGGTAGTGTGGACTTGTGCTGTGAAATGAAATTATGGTCCTAGGATAATACTGAGCTGCTTATCCTGAATCTAACTTCTTCATCTCCATAAGTTTTATGAGCTTGGTTGTCAAAACCACTCACAAACAACAAACATCTTGTTAATAACTCAAGATCCGTCCCTTATGAGTTCTGTGTTCTTAGTCATATAATGTATCCTTTCTAAGACTAATTATGTTCAACATAGTATGAGAATAATAAGACATATACACCGTAGGTTAATTTTTAGAATTAAATTATATAATTCAAAAAATGATCCCTGTATATACTACTATACTTAATAACTGCTAGCTACTAATAGCAAGGATAATGTTCTTTGTCAAATTACAAATCAGTGCCTAAAAATAAATTTCTTGATATATATACAGAGACAGAAGAAAATGGAAATAAATAGAACTAGATTAAATACTTGCTGATTCGCTAATTTATGTAAAAACTGAAAAAAATAGTATTAAGTTGCTAGAGCTCTACAAAAATGCTAATGCACATTTGTAGTTGTGACTATAAACCCTGTCAAGATTTGGGTTTTCAAAATTACTTTCTTAGATTCATATTTCATTGTGTGCATCACTATGTTGAACATTTGACCATTATTAAGATTTATGAAGTTCTATCCTGATTTAAATTCATACCATGTAACCAAGGACCCAACAAAAATTTAGATGCAACAAAACAGATATTGAAAAAGAGATAAAAGTAAGTCAAAGAATAATCATTAAGATTAATGCAATCATCATTTTTACTAAGGTTGTAAGGATTCAAATCTAATTTTATGGCAAATAAAAAAAAAACCCATAAAAGAAGAACTCATTTTTGTTCAAAGAATCCTTGGCTAAAATGTAAATGTTTGTATATAGTTACATATAATTTGGGGTATTTTAATTAGCATGACTTGCTTTTAAGTTCATGCATTCCCTTTAAAATTAATGTCACAATTCTGACATGATGAAACCTATTCTGGAAAATCTTGTTTGGATAAACCCAAGTGGATCCAAGTGCAGAGCAATCTATAGGCCAATAACTTTTTTAAGGCATATATGATATGATTTTGGTTTTTTGCATATAAAGAAGAAATGTGGATTAATCAGTAGAGTTGTTTCTGAGTGACAAACTGAGTCATTTGTCTTTGCTTCATTGTCACAGACAGCAAACACTTTCATATGTTCTATATTTGGCCAATTTTAGTCATTCTACCTAGCTTAAAATGAGTTGTGTATCTATATTATATAAAGTTAGATAACTACATATATACACACATATTCGTATGTATAAATTAAACAGCAAATTAAATTAAACAATACATTAAAATGTTTCCTTCTTCAGGATTTATTTTCAACTTTCCTTCTAAACCCATAAGACACTTCTTTCATTACAGATGTGCCAGTCCTGCTAACCCTGTAAGAATTATTGTATAAATCTAAACAGAATACACTCAAGGCATTGTGCAAAATGAACTTCCTTCATAAACTGCAAAGTCCCCCAATGTACTTTGCACAAATGAAATAAGCAGTCACCACCCTTGTTGAATTTGAGAAAAAATGGGAGAATTTCCAGGATGAAAGATTCATTTAATCAAACTATCTTCTTGGACAGTTAATCAGACTATCTGACATTTCACCAGTAGAGATTTATCCCCCGTAATTATACAGCCCAGCTTCTATCTGACTTATTAAAAGTAAAACAAACATAACTTTAGTAGGAAAAACATATTCAGACATCATTTATTAACATCTTACTGCAATTTACTTTCTTACCTCACTTTCCATGCATTATATGTAGCTGGTATGGGAGCAACAGAAACTAGGTCTAAGAGAACAGGAAGATATTAGATCAGAAAAGGTGTCAAGGAAATTGATTCATTGGAGAGGGTTCATTTGTCCCATAAACATTTTGCTACTATACTTTAAGCACCCTATAAATTCTGGTGACAAAAAGTAGTGCAATATTCATTTTCTGCCATATACAGAGATTGCAGATGTAAAAAGGATTAAAGAGATATTAAAGGGAAATTAAAGAGATATTTGGGCACATAACTAAGTAATTCCAATTTACTTTTAAGAAACACAGCTTTAAGCAAGTCATTCACTTTATATGGGTATATCAGTTATCCATCGGCCAATGTTAGAATTGGTTTTTATGTTGATACTCACATGCTATGAAAGACTACTGGGATTGTCAAAGGTATATCAGTAAGGGAAAGACGATTCCAAACTGAAGTGGTATTAAATGCAAAGACACAGGACCATAAATAAAAACCAGTGTTCCTATGTTATCAGTATTGCTCACTTGAGAGAAGAATTTAGGAAAATGGAGTTCTCTCTTGGTTCTATCAAGGATTTAGATATTGAAATACCAACACAGTGCAAAGAAAGTAAGATGGTTAAGTTTCCAGTAATCATGAAAAAAATGTACAAAATATCCCTTTATAGTAGCCTCTTCTAAATAACACACCTGAGTACAGAAGGATGAGTTCGATTGGTTTTAGTGCTCTTATATTCTCATACCCACTAGTCATGGCCTTCCCTTACCCACTCCTTACACAGGTTCACTGCTCATTTACATATGCTTAGTATGAGTCCAGCATTGAGTGAATTTAATTAGATTTTTTAAAACGTGTAAAGAAAATATACCATACCACTCAATACGCTTAGGAAAGATTAAGTCCATTATTCAACAAAATATAACAAATATTCAAATTTAAATTTTAAATTGATAGTTATAGAATTAATTTAATAATTCATTAAAGCGTAAGAAATATTTTTCCATAAGGACCATTTCTTTGGGATGCAGGGACCTTTCTATGGAGCTAGGCATACATACTAAAGCCTGAATCTCTGTAAGGGAACATGGCATCCAAATACGAAGAAGGATAATCCAAAAATTATACAAGGTAATAAGAAATAAGCCTTCTAAGTGTGAATAAAAGCTAGGAGTAAGGAATAATCCAAGTATTAAAAAGATGACAAAGCTCTGATTATAAGGAAGATAACAAGACAAGATTATGTAAGTGTGGGGTTTGGACAGAAGGAAGAAGAACAAAAACAGTTCCGAGATATGTAATCAGAGAATGCAAAGGTTGCCCATATGTATGTGTAATAGCACTGGCATACGATATGTATGGTAACAATATTTAAAACAGAATTTTAAAAATTACTTCCAGAATAATTATTTTAAATTGAAAGTCACATAAGCAATTCAAGTTTGATAACTAATAAGTTATCCTTTCACATAAATCATTTCAAAAAATAAATCTTGTCCACATAACAAGATAAATATGGATGATAAAAAGTTCAAATATGAAGAGAAAGAAACAGACTAGGTCTAAGATAGCTCCTTGGGGCGCCTGGGTGGCTCAGTGGGTTAAGCCGCTGCCTTTGGCTCAGGTCATGATCTCAGGGTCCTGGGATCAAGTCCCGCATCGAGCTCTCTGCTCAGCAGGGAGCCTGCTTCCCTCTGGCTCTCTCTGCCTGCCTCTCAGTGTACTTGTGATTTCTCTCTGTCAAATAAATAAATAAATAAATAAAATCTTTAAAAATAAATAAATAAATAAATAAAATAAGATAGCTCCTTGCTCCTACTAATATTCTATGGTATTTTAAGCATGACAAAATCTATTGTGATTCCAAAAAATTCTACATTTTGGAAAAAGATCACGTAATGAAATAATATGAAAAGTGCCTTAGGTCTTTTAATGAGCCTAGGATAGCAGAAAAGAGAAAAAACAAAAACAAAAACAAAAAACACGATACTAAAATTTACAACAGATGAAAAAGTAAAGCTTCTAGCCAGAAGGGCTCAAAGACTATGAGCGTTTAAGAAACCTTTTTCACTGTATTTCTT
Organism: Mustela nigripes; assembly: GCF_022355385.1. NCBI lineage: Eukaryota > Metazoa > Chordata > Mammalia > Carnivora > Mustelidae > Mustela > Mustela nigripes. The sequence continues at coordinate 94,802,190 of NC_081569.1, forward strand.
TTTTCATGGAGTTGGCAGGGATTATAGGCTTTGCGAGTTGAAAAAGGCCTTTACTTTTAATATCATGCACAAATTTTATAAGGACTCCATTTTCCTTAGATGTAAAAGCAATGTCTAGAAACAAACAAGAAGTAAATAAAAAAATTTTAAAGCCACAATAGCACAAACTCTATTTCTTCTATCAGAAAGAAGAAATGTGTATGGAGCATCATCCTCAAGACTGTTTTGATCATCTCCATTGCAAACACCAGATTACTCAGAAACACCTTTAATTTTTTCAAATATTTCAGAGTGTGTGTTTTGTTTTGTGTTTGCTTTGGTGTTAAATTGTCTGCAAATTGTGTTGACTTTGTAATTCATCTTTCCAAGTTAAAAGAAATCATGTACCAGACAATTTTGGAGGTGTGATGACTGTAATAAAGCATTTTACAACTTTTACAATATCCTTTGAAGTTGTAGTGTCACTAAACAGAATACTGATCTCCTTATAAAACATAGGATTTGCTCTCCATGTGCTACAGCATAGATAGTCACCTTCTCTCTTCTGTTTACTAAATTTTCAGGCCCGAGTATTTTCTGATTTTTATCCCTAAACTCAAATTTTCTGCTCTCTCTTTCAGCAAGCATTCTCAACATGTGATAGCAATGAGTTAAGTAGTTGAGTTTACTCAAGAGCAAAGTCTCTGTTAAATAAAGAGGAAATATGAATGCTGATGTTGACCTTCCAATGCTTTTCTTACCAGTGAAATCTAGGTTTTTCCATTGATCTTGATTAGCAAGGCAAATGTGGAAGATCTTTGTGGTGGCCCAGTCACCCCCACTACTCTCCTCCGGATTGCAGGTTAACAAAGGTAAAATGTAATCTGGTAAAATTTTACCAGATTCCAGGTAAAAAGGTAAAATGAGTTAGTCAAATACATCTCCCCAAAAATGAGAGAACTGCCATGATATTTCTGAAGTACATTTTAAAGACTTTAAAATGTAAGGTTCAAATGAAAAAAAAAAAAGTAGCTGGAGTTTTGTTTCCCTCATTCAATACTAGGTCTGAAGTTTTCTAACTTTTTATAATTTCTATGATGTACACTTTTTGTATCTGTCTCTACCCCATTCATATTCCCAGGTATCCTTTCAGCATTCACATAAAATTTAGAGGTGTTTTAGCTAAAACTCTGCATGAAAAACAAGTTTGATCCTTTCTTCCAAATGCCACCACCATGAAAGCCACAATTCATGCCTCTTCTTTTGTTCAGCCATTTATAAGGACTGAATTACAATGGAAGGGGAACTGGTCAAGGAGGCAGAAACCACACTAGCCCAATCAACATAAATGGCTGTATTTCTATTCCCCACATATCTCTGTGCTGAGCCCAGTAAACATTCCTGCCATCCTCAGGAAACCCTATGGTTACTTGTGAAAAATACAGTTTAGACAATAAATATAAAGATCCAGATTGGCCCACTTGGAATAAATGTTGCCTTCTCTTTGACTTACGTGAAATAGTCTAAAATTAGTGAAAGAAACATTTGATGAATGCATAAACCATATGCTAATATTCCAACTGAAAAGTCCATTGGAAAGCAATGAGTTCAAAAGACAGCGTTTCATAAAGCTTTACAAAGAATCCCAGATGTATCAGATGCAGTGTTTATAGTCTGCTTTTGAGGCAAATGAAAGGATAACAATGAAATCCCCAGTAGCATAAGACACCTACAACTGGCAAATTACTGTAAGGTGTTTAACTCACATTTTCAAGACTGTGTCTGTATCTGAATACTGTGGTGACAGTTGAACTTTGGTCGAAACTGAAAATATCACAGAAAAATGGAGCCATTTGGCAAGAAAAATAGACATCATCTATTCAATAATTGACAGGTTTTTCTTTTGTGGGGGAGGGTAGAACAGAGGGAGAAGGAGAGAGAAAGTCTTAAGCAGGCTCCACACACCACATGGAGCCCGGCGCTTGGCTCAGTCTTGTGACCCTGGTATCATGACCCGAGCTGAAGTCCAGAATTGGACTCTTAATCGATTGGGCCACCCAGGAGCCCCATGGACAGGTTGTTCTTACATGATTATTTTCTAAAATTGGAGAACTTAACAGTAATCTCACAGCTAAAGCTCTTATTTTTTTTTTTTACCAGCAAAGTGACTTTTGTGTATCATGATTCTTCTTCAGATACCAAAGGCCTTTTATTTATCTTTTAACAGATACATTTACTTTATCTTTACTTAGCAGTGGTACAAAATTAACTTGAAAATAATAATCATGGATGTTGATGCTAACTTTAGATCTATCCACCATGACTCTCCGACACCTGCCAAGCTTCAGCAATGCCTGATAATTGTATCATTGACCGTATCTTGGGCTAAGCTCTGTGAAACTTCAACACATTCCTGAATTAGCACATGCATTTGTTTTCTGTACAACTAGATGAGATATTTAAATAGCAGAGAATGCTCTGTCTGCTCTGAATAACAAAACGATGATTTCATTTTTCTCAGTGTGCTTACCATTCAAGTCTACAGCTTTATGCCAGTTTCATGGAGTAACAATGTAAATGGCAGCATTGGTCCCACAACACTTCAATTCCCTGATGTCCTGGAACCAGAATTTCTAATTTCCCTAGTGAATAGGTTTCCAAATGTCTCTGCAGTCCTAAGTTAGGTTTTTCTGTTTTGTTTTGTTTTTTAAAGATTTTATTTATTTATTTGACAGAGAGAAAGAGAGCACAAGTAGGCAGAGCAGCAGGCAGAGAGAGAGAGGGGGAAGCAGGCTCCCTGCTAAGCAGAGAGCCTGATGTGGGGCTCGATCCCAGGACCCTGAGATCATGACCCAAGCCAAAGGCAGAGGCTTAAACCAATTGACCCAGCCAGGTGCCCCCTGAGTTAGGTTTTATAAAACTTTAAGGAGTATCTTCATTAAGCTATCAGGTTACTTATTTCAAAATTGGACATTGTCATGTTGATTATTTTGTAGGTTATAAATATTTTTCAAAGTAATTCTAAATTATTTCAGTTTTCTTGTCTTCTCAGTTTTCTTAAGCATTTAGTTGAAGTAATCAAACTCTCTAAAAAATTCAATCAGGTGGAATGCTGCTTGCTTTCTCAGTCAGTACCTAGTGTTTCCAGAAGACAGTCCTGGCTCAGAAACCAACTGGTATACAGAGGTGCCTCTGTTTCTCAGAAGGGCATCTCTGTTGGTTTTAAGATTTCTATGTCTAATATTATCAAAGTGCTTTTTAATGAAAAACTGTTGTCACTGTGACCACTTTTTAATTACCCAAATTAGTATCTCTCCTCAAATACTTGTGCTTTACAAATTCCTTTGCCCTGTTTATACCCTGCCCTTTCCCTTTTGAAAAAGCAATTATGTCTGTAATCACTAGCTTAGTACATGTCTTCCTCATATAACCATGAGAACAGTTCCCTAAGAGCATGGAAAATGGTTCATTTCTCTTCATCTCTATATCCCAGTATCTGGCCCCACTCTGGAACATGATAGGTACTCAAAAAATATGGAAGAAATGCATGACTGAAAATCTATTGATAATTGGCTCTTGATCTGCAAACAATCTCCGTAATAACCATTAAAACTTTAAAATTCCTATTTACATTTACCTAGGTCATCTGACAAAATAAAATAAGGGTAATAGTTTTAAACTAAATCTTCTAAAATGTCTTCTTTTAAAAATCCATTGTTTGGAATATGATTTATTTAAACTGCTACATATATGAGTCATATCGAGACTAAGAGGGCAGTTTTCAAAGTATTCACATTAAGAATTTTCTTTCTCTTCAAGTTTCTCAGCTGGGACAGCATTCTTTTTTTTTTTTTTTTTTTTCCAGAAAGACACAGAGAGTATCAGGTAGTTCATAAGGCCTCTGTTCATATAAGTGAAAATGGAAATACATGGGTGGACTGAGATCCTATCATTCTTTTGGCATGTACTTTCCACCAGACACACTTGGAGAAATCCCTTCCTCCTCTAATGGAGATACAGTGGGAGCCAGAAAGTGTACATAAAATCATTTGAATATACAGATTCTGATTCCAAGAGCTTATAAATCTAATTTGGCAGAAATATATGAGACAACATAATAGAAGACATTTAAACTGCTAGATAAAATTTAAGCAGAACTGTGACCTAACATATAAGGGTGAGATTTCCTCAATCATCACAAATGGAAGTTAATTCAAGTATAACTTTTTAGTTATATTTTAAAGTTTATACTTTAAAACTTGAAAGTTATACTTTAAAAGTTATAGTTCAAAACTTTAAAGATTAAATAGACTTTTACTTTGTGTCATAGATTTTTAATAATTTTCTTTTACCACAAAATCATGAGGTTAAAATGTCCATATGAAACCCCATTACTCCACAAAATCTTTTTTAAAATCAGAGATAGAAATCTGCACAGACACCCAGAGACTAGCCAAACTATTTATAGAGTATATAGACCTAATGGACATTCTCTTTCAAGAGCTGGTCACTTATGTTAATCTTCACTGGGTAAAAATGTTGACATAAATAATTTACTAGCTACATTTGCATCTCCCTAACTTTGTCCCTTGAAGTAATAATGCCTCAGGAGGGTAACAGGGTTATTTGAAATAAAGGAATTTAGTCAAATATGTTGTAGATTATTTGCCTATTTTGCCTACATTAGGCAAATTTAAGGAGGGTGCTCTACTGCAGGGTCTTTTCAATTTTAATTGTCATTAAAAAAAAAAAAACAGAATGTAAACAAATCCCAAATTTTCAGTTATTAATTCTCTACTTATTTTTCTTTGTTTTTACTATTGTTTCAAAAAATTATATGGTAAGGCATAGCTTATTTTTTGTAATAATATGATATTATTACTCTAGAAATCCTCACTTATGCAGAGTAAAAAGAAGAGCACCTCAGGGAAGGTTTGAAACATGATCAGATTTTTTTTTTTTTAAGATTTTCTTTATTTATTTGAGAGAGAGACAGAGAGTAAGAGCTAGGGGAGAGACAGGGGCAGAGGAGGACCTTGAGATCATGACCTGAGCCTAAGGCAGACACTTAACTACCAAAACCACCCCGGTGTCCCCAGGATCAGATATATTTAAGAGATAATTAGTGTGGGCGCCTGGGTGGCTCAGTGGATTGAGCATCTGCTTTTGGCTCTGGTCATGATCCAGGGTCCTGGGATTTCCCCTGTCTGGTTCCCTGCTCAGTGGGGAACCTGCTTCTTCCCCTCCTCTCCACTTGGGTTCTCACTATCTCTCTCTCAAATAAATAAACAAGATCTTAAGAGAGAGAGAGAGATAATTATTACTAAAGCCAGGAGTTGGACTTACCTCTAGTGTTATGCTTTTTCTATTATAACAACAACAAAAACATAGTATATAATGGATTTTATGTGCTAGACACCAGGACTAACACTTTATGTATCACCACAAAAAATTCACATAATACTCATATGATATGGGTACTAGAACTCTATGTTTATGTTGACTGAGAAGATAAATATCCAAAATTTCTTTTAAGCAGGGTTATTACTAAATTTAGAAAATTTTGTATGATAACTTTATTCCCCCTCCTTAAACCAAGTGATTAAAACTTACATTACACCACTTCAGCTCAATTTTGCTGTGAACCTAAGATTGCTCTTAAGGAAAAAAAAAAAAAAAAAACCAGCTTCCCCTGTGAAGCAGTACCCAAGATTAAGTGAGTTGCCATTGCCTATGGTGGTGTTTGTAATCTCTGTTTAACTGTTTCATGATTATCTATTCACACTAGAGTTTGCACACATGCGTGCACATGTGTTTGTGTGTACACAGACGGTTCCAAATGAAAACAGATAATAATATAAAAACAATAAAAGCAATAGTGAGTGCTTGATGAGTTCCTATTCCATGAATAATTATAAGCCCTTCACTTGTATGCACTCATTCAATCTTGAAATGAACCCTATGAGATAGATAACACTTTACACTTGATGAAAGTGAAACAGAATGAAATGATGTATCCAAGGCAGAACAGCTTGAATGGTGGTACTAGGAACTGAATTTAGGTAATCTCACGCTTGATCACCTTGTGCACTGCCACCATTTCAATGAACAGGATACCGGCATTTGAATAGGACTTCAAACTTCAATAAAGAAGTTTAAATAAACTCACACTGTTTATTTGACATAGGATCTCACATGTTTAAACAGAAATGAGTTTTGAGGGGCGCCTGGGTGGCTCAGCAGGTTAAAGCCTCTGGTCATGATCCCAGGGTCCTGGGATCAAGCCCCATGTCAGGCTCTCTGCTCAGCAGGGAGCCTGCTTCCCTTCTTCTCTCTCTCTCTCTGCCTGCCTCTCTGCCTACTTGTGGTCTCTGTCTGTCAAATAAATAAATAAAATCTTAAAAAAAAAAAAGAAATGAGTTTTAAGTAGCTCTATTATGTAGTTTGGAGCAGGATTTTGAATCATGATTCCCTTAAATAATGATACTCCTTTTACTTTCTCCTCCATAGAGAAGAAATATTTTTATTTAGATATTTAAAATTTCTAACACCAATAAAAGTGTTTCTTTCCACTCAAATTTACTAAATATGCACTTCTTTCAGCCTAGCATAAGGAATACAGATCATGGCAAAGAGATCATATGCCAGATAAGACAAATCTGGTCATAGAACACTACTTGGCTAAGGACAGAAATGGAAGATTGTTACTGTCTTCACCATCTCAATAAATGACACTTCAATCTACTCATTTGGTCAAGAGAAACATAAATAAATAAATATTATTCCTTTCTTACTTTATGAATGCTGATCAATTATTCAGCATATTTTAATAGTTCTACTTCCAAATATATTCTGAATCACTCTGTATTTCTGAATTATTTCCTAAACTACTTCCACAATCTCCTGCTTCTCCCTGTATAACAGTCTTTTACAAATATATCACAGATCATGTAATTGCTCTGCTTAAAAAAGTATGCTCAATACTTTTAGAATCAAATCCAAACTCTTTTGAAGAGCCAACAAAGGGCATAGGATCTGTACCTTGCCTATCTTTCTGACTTTTACTCCGTTCTCCCCTTACTCGCTACATGCTAGTTATACTGTCCTTATTGCTTTCCTACCTCAGGGACCTTGTCCTTGCTTTTCCTTCTAGAATGCTCTTTCTTGTCATTAACATCCAGGTCACCTTTTCAACTAATTACATTATACTGTGGTATACCCGCCCTTCATTTCCCACTTAGACACTAAGTCTATTACATTATTTTATATTCTTCTTAGGATTCATTATTACATGAAATTATTTGCTAATGCTGCCCATCTTTCTCACTGGATAGAAATATTTTTTTCTCTTCTTCACTGATTTATCCTCAGTATGAAGAATGGTGCTGAGGACATTGAGAAGCCCTATAAAACTTCTTACAATGAATGAATACACCATTATGTGGGTAGTAAATGAAACTACCATTATTAATTTTGTCTGGAAAATCAAGTCTACAAAAATTAATTTATAAAGATTGTACTAAAGTGAATTTTGAGCATTTGATAATCCATAATGCACAGACGCAGATGATGGTGTAAGTTTTATAACAAGAGTAAGAACATTGCAGAACACAATACTATGAGATGAGAATATCCTAGGAGGGAATTCTGCACATAAAGGAGAAGCCCAGAGGATGCATGACCATTATTTGACATACAATTGCAAAGAATGCTTATAATTTCCTTAGTGAGAAAGAATTAGAACTAAATATCAAAGACTTCTATATTATCTTTTTATATTATCTCACCATTATCTGAAACCAATACATAAATACAGAGATTTTTGTATATGTATAAGTGTATATGTAAAAATATGTGCATTATGTATACATCTATTCTTTTATTTTATACCTATATGATTTCCTCAATTTTATTGTACAGTAACATATGGATGGTCCTATTGTCAGTTTGTGATTTGAACTATGTTCAAAAAGCCCTTATTACTTTGTATAAATCATTATTTCATGTAGCATTTTACAAAAATGTTATTAAGGCTAATAAATTGGTGGGGGGGAGAAGAAGAATAAGAGAAAGCTCCATATATGAAGAACAGCTCCATGTATATAAAGATTTCCATGTAAGAGAAGAATAACAGGGAAAAACACTACTTAGAGAAGGCTATCTCAGCAAGATCTATTATTTGGGTTTGAAGGATAATAAGATATTAGACTACAAAACAGGTATGTATGAAATTTCTAGATGCAGATTCTTGAGAACTGTATTCTTTTTTTTTTTTATTAAAGATTTTATTTATTTATTTGACAGAGAGAGATCACAAGCAGGCAGAGAGGCAGGCAGAGAGAGAGGAGGAAGCAGGCTCCCTGCTGAGCAGAGAGCCCGATGCGGGGCTCGATCCCAGGACCCGGGGATCATGACCTGAGCCGAAGGCAGCGGCTTAACCCACTGAGCCACCCAGGCGCCCCCAAGAACTGTATTCTTTTTTAAGGTGATATTTTTCATTTTGAAATAAACACATTCCAAATATTGAAAAGCAAATATAAACTTGATTCTGAAAATTAGTCTTTATATAGGCTAAAGAGAATGTCTTTATTTTGTGGTGAGAATGCATAATAACTCATCATGAAAATTACTGTACTTCTCAAATATAAGGAGAAAAGGCCTCATTGAAATCTTCAAACAATCCGTAACAACAATTTCTGCGAAACACAATTAAACTTCAGAACTGCACATTAATCTTTTCAACTATGAGAACAACTATATAATACTGATATGGTATTCTCCTGATTAATTATCCTAACTCATAAGTAATAACAAACAACAAAGTGGAAAAAAAAAAAGCTTTTTAGATTTTTCTCTTCAATTTCCAATTAAGTATTGTTTGAACTGGCACACAAAATAGAATGATATATTTTCAATGCAACACATCCCTAGAAAAGCTTCTCTGTGATCTGATCATCAAATTAAAATAGCAATTCAAAAAAAGGAAAGAAAAATCTGGCAAGATCAATAAATGTGCTTTAGTGAAATCAAAGAATAATTTATCTTTCTTAGGTGTTTAGCACTAGTTTCTTTCTTCCTTAGGTGCAGCTAATCCATAGATCTAGACTAACTGCATGATAAATTTTAATCTTGGCATGTTTCAACGATAGATCTCTCAATAATGAGAAGAACATCTCTCACACAATCTGCACTGAATCAGATGATTAGCAGAACCATGTGATGTTGCCCCTAACTCACTGCTCATTGGCACTTTCTAAGGGAAAGAACTGCTAGACAATTGAAACAAATTCAGCACTTGATTAAGTACCTGGAATAACATTATGTCCCAGGAAAGAGAAAAACGGTTTGGCTTTTCTGACCCTGTCTTGAATCCCACCATTGACTTTAGAGACAATGACTCAGTTGCAGTTAAGTTTTACTTCAAATGCGAACATTACAAAAAAAAAAAAAAAAAAAAGGAGAGGACTGCAGAGAATAAGGAGATGGTGTGTTTGCAATTTATGTTTGGAAGAATAATAACAAAGTGACAAGGAAAACATGGTCCAAACACTTCTTTTTTCCTTATTACAGGAATCAAATTGGTGAGCACTAGGAGTATTTAGAATAGTGTTGCAAAAAGTATCTGTAAACCCTAACCCTCAGAGATCACAGTATTTCCTCTCCTCCCTCTACCTACCCTGCCTCAGCTCTTTATTCCTATTATAACCAAAAATGTCATTTTCTTTAAATTTTTCTCTGTATTCCCATTAGTCTCAGCCTTTTCTAGTAGAAATAGTAGGTATTACATTCTTTTTGCCTTCAGAGAACACATCTGAGACATTTTGTAAAAGTACAAAAAAAGTAACAGCTTTTCATAACATTTTACTATGTTGACAATGGTGGCACGATGGCAGTTTATGGGAAGTTTATTTGTTAAGAGCAGATTTATTGAAACAGTGCCAATCTAAAAACAATCAAATTCATAACATTTTTATTTAAATTATCCAACAGTTTAAAGAGCACCTGACATTCACCAGCCATGGTCTACTATTATTACTTTGGTATATTTACTTCAAAAATTTTTTTTTCTAAGGCAACTCATGATAACTTGCAAAGCAACCAGAGCTTGCTATTCTTCCCCAAGCAATATATAAAGAATGTCCTTCCTCCTCTATAAAAATGGATCTTTATCATACTTAAGGCTACATATATCAAACACTATAAGTTAATTTGAGATTTTTCACATTTACATGGAGAAAGGGAGAGACAGAGAGATACTATTCCAAAGAATTATTTTTCCAAAATATTAACCTATTGCCTTTATAGAAAATAATTTTAGGTTCTATTTTTTAAGTCTAGAAACTTTCATTTTTTAGCAATTTCACAGTTGAAAGGGTCACTGTAATTCCATTAAAAGGACCTCATACCTAGATGATATTGTGATACCAAAGAGTAACAAAATGGTCAAAGGAAAAAAAAAAAAGTACTGAAAAGATAAAGTAGGGGAATATCAAAATGGCACAGAAGCCAACCTGAAATATATCCCACTGGCCAAATTTGGAACAACTCGATCAAGAAAATAAATAATGATGGTTTTAGATTGCAACCCAAAGAATAAAATAAATATCCATGATTCTCTATTTATGTCAATAAAAAGCTGAAGACATAAATGGAAATGGTAATTATTTCTTAAATAAAATTTCAATCAGTAAAATATAGATGAAATGGGAGAATTCAAAAATCACCATCATATCACCAGTTTGTAACAAGTGCCATAGGCCTGAGGGACGTTAGTGAGCAAAAATTTAGTGAGCAGGACATCACCTAAAAATACTGTGTGCAGTAAGCAGAATAGTGTCCCTGCAAAGATGTCCACATTCTTTTTTTTTTTTTCCTAAGATTTTTATTTATTTATTTATTTGACAGAAAGAAATCACAAGTAGGCAGAGAGAGAGACTGGAGGAAGCAGACTCCCTGCCAAGCAGAGAGCCCAATGCGGGGCTCGATCCCAAGCGTCCTGGGATCATGACCTGAGCCTAAGGCAGAGGCTTTAACCCACTGAGCCACCCAGGTGCCCCAGATGTCCACATTCTAATCATAAAACCTGTGAATGTTATTCTTCATAACAAATTAAAGTTGCTAATCAGCTGACCTTAAAACTAAGGAGGTTATTTTGAATTATCTGGGTGTGCCCCAGTGGAATCATGAGTGTCCTTGAAGATGGAAGAGGTCAGAACTCTGCAGTGTGAAAGAGACTAGATCCACCCTTACTGGCTCTGAAGATGAAGGTTAGGGGCCACAGACCAGGGAATACGGGTGGCTTATAGGAGCTAGAAAAGGCAAGAAAAAGATTTTCTTCTAGGGCCCACAAAAAAGAACACAATCCTATAGATGCCTTGATCGTATTCAAGTGAGGCATGTGTCTAATAATAAAAAAGCTATAAGATGATAATGTATGTTGCTTTAAGTTGTTTTGTGGTAATCTGTTATGGCAGTGATTTAAAAAAAAATAAAAAAAGATACACTAATTACTAAAAGAAATAATTAAAAAAAAAAAAAAACGTTTAGAATGGAGAACCTTGGCAAATTAGCTCCCTGATCAAGATTAACATGGTCATTAATGTACATCACCACCCTCCCCCCCACTCCACCCCCCAAATATGAGGTAATGAAAAGGACATATCATCTCTCTGGTATTCTTCAAATAATATGCAGCCATAAATCTAACCATGAGAAAGCATAAGTCACACACAAATTGATAGATATTTACAAAATAAATGACAGTACTCTGAAAGCATCAAGGCTATGAAAGACAAGGAACCATCATTGCAGACGGAGGAGACAAAGGAGGCATGACAACTAAATTCAATGTGCGATGCTAGATTGTATCCTAGGACACAAAAAGGGCATTAATTAAATTAAAAAAAAAGTGAAATCTTTAAAAGTTGTATAATTTTGTTAATTTAGTACTGGTATTGTGTAACAGTTAATTTCTTACTTTTGATAAATGTTCTGTGGCTATGTACAATATCAGCATAAGGGGAAGCTGGGTAGAGGGCATATGGGAGTGCTACACTATTTCTTAACTCTTCTAGAAGTCTAACATGTCAAAATTTATATATATATATATATATATATATATATATATATATATATACACATATATATCCACACACATATACATATAGAGAGGCTCAGAATAGTATGTCATAATTACACTAAAATGAACTTTTCTCCTTAAATTCTCTGAAGAAAATGGGCTTTTAAATTATACCTTTGTGAAAAATATCTTAACACCAAAAATATCTTCAACATCCCTGTACAGAAAACAATTTTGTTTCCTGTTCCTGGAAGTTTCCAGCCTCTGTGGTATTTCTACGTGTTTATTTAATATTTCCTTTACTCCTAGACATTTTATTGACATAAAATTGACTAGTTCTCAACACTTTCCACTAGAAAGTGTTCTCAGGATTTGATAATGATAGACACTATCATTTTGTCCTTCTAGGTGACTTCTTCAACATTTATTTCCTACTGATATTAAGTGAAGGTTTTTTTACCTAGTTTCATTTTATTGTCTAAGTGGCTGTGTGCACTATTATTTGAGACCAGTTTTGTTAGGTAGTATGAAAAATGCTATCCCAAATCTGAAGTTTGTGATGTGAATGTCAGTGTTGGTGCAGCCTTTCCCAATAAGACATTAACATTGAACCATATTTTTCAAGGACAAGGATTTTGCAAATTCACAGAAATACACAAGGGATTAAGAGACTTATCAGATAAGCTAAATTTAAATCGTCTGATAACTTTAAATGAAAATTTCTGTTTGAAGATCTACCTTGGGAGCTGCTGCAATTCCCATCACACTTGGGCTACTTCTTTTCCCTAAATTTCTATATTCTTATACCCCCCACCTCTTTCTCCACACTCCAGGTTGGTTCCTCCTGCAACTTACCAACACATGATGCCTTTTCATCATGTTTCCTTTAGTTAGAAAAACTAAAACTATGAAATTACTGGTCATTATCTGCTCTGGATTATAGATAGCTGGGCAATGAACAGACAGGTAGAGGATGTGAGCTCTCACGTCAGCCTGAAATCATGAAATTAATTAAATTAATTTATGAAAAAAGAAACAAAAAGAGACCAGTTACCCAAACTACACAGATATGCATTGCTTCTGTGTAAGAATCCGTTAGGTCTGCACTGCACTGACCATACACTGTACAATCCACTGTAGAGTCCATGTGGCATCTAGAATTCCGCTATTTGCTTAAGAAATCACCAGAATCACCATGACCACAATTTAAAGGCTTAGGAGTGACATAATCCTAATTTCTAACATACATAATCATATTGTTGAAGTGATGATAAAGTCCTGATGCCCATGGGAAGATGGGTAGAAAGAGTACTTAAGTCAAGAGTCTGGTCCAAATGCCCATCTATGTCCTTTACATATTCAGTGATCTCTGGAAAACTGGATAATCTTTCTGGACTTCAAAAATATTCTCTTTTAAAATTAAATAAGGATTAAATTGATGAAAGGAGATAAACTGTATGTTCTCAGAACACTGTGTGTTTGTGTGCGCGTGTGTATACACACAGGTACACATATACACCCATATCTTTTGGCTTTAACAATCTCAGTTGCTGAAAAAATTCAGTAGAAAAACGATATATTGAGTTCTACCATATGACTTTTCAAAAACTACATAAGAAAATAAAGCACCTTAATATACAAAGAATAGATACTTAATTTTCAGCTTCCATGTAATCTCCATATTAAAGTTGAGCAGTACAGAGAGAAAGACAAAAAAGCACACATACATGTACACAGTCAGGAGGGAAAGAGAGGAAGAGAGACTAAGTAAGGGGGAGAGGAAGGGAGAGGCATAGAAGGAGGAAGACAGAGGGAGAAATATGAGTTCGAATCAGGGCTCTGCAAACTAGTAGCTGTGTTACCCAGGGCAAATCACTTAACAATTCTGAGCTTCATTTTCCTCACCTGCCATTTCCTACACCTATCCATGTAAAGGGCTTAGCAGACTATGTGGTACATGGATACTATCATTAATACATGTTACTTTCCCAGTCGTTACTAATAGATATTGAATATACTTATATCAGTATGGAGAAGAGAGAAAAAGGACTCACAGAAAAGAGTTATTTAGGGATTTAAAGCCTTCTGCTAGTGTTTTTGACCTTTTCCCTTATTTTTCTAAACACTAGTAAGTAAAAAATTAATTTCAAATTTAGTTCATAGTTCCATCAATGGGGATAAAATTTGTTTAATATATAAATATAGATCAATGTATGCATTATACAAATGGGAGTCATTTGGAAGGGAAAAAAAGTAGAGAAAATGGAATCTATATATCTTAGTACTGGAAATTGCCTAATCATAAAAGCATACTCCCTATATATCAAAGAGGGGACTAGCTACTAAATTACGGGTGGTAAAGAGAAGACAAGGCAATTAGCTGGTATAATTACAAGTAAAATCTATCTACCCACCTACCTACCTACCTACCTATCACACACACACCCAGGTAAGTATTTGAAGAGCAACATCTGAGTGTGGGTTATATAAATTTTGGTATGATTACTCTGGGTCCCAATACTTCAACACCCAGTAAGAAAACAAAAAATGCAGTGCTTTAATTAAAACCAATCCTGCAAAATAAAATTGTACTTTATGACAGCAATCCACTCAGTTATTATACTTAGCTCTAGTGGGAGTGTCACACACAAAGAAGAGTGGCTGCACCTTCCTAAAAATATCAGATCTGCTCAATTTTAGCAAAGCCAAGATTTCCTTTGTGTATTGCCAGACATTTCTTGAATGCACTTCTGAAATGCAAATATATTTTCCCCCAGACCTTCCATCATTTCTTAAATTGGGAACTGGGCATATTTTCACCTTAGTAGACCCACACATTATTTTAAGTTTGGTCTCTTAAGTGTAGACCAGCATGTCTTAGCATGCCTGGAAATCAGCTTTCTTGAGCATCAAGTTATTTTAGGTGACAAAACCCTTTACCCATAGTTTAGCCACCTGGCTTAGAATTTTCTGTGACCCATGAAGCACAGCTCCCATTGCCTTCATAGTGTTTAACTTACTTTGTAAAACTGTCTAGGGTCACCATAAGTTGCTATTTGCATTTACGGTAACAACTGGCAAATACCCAAGGCTTATTTAGGCCTCCCGAATCTTTCCTCTACTAGGGAGGACATGACTTTATGTTTCTGTCACCAGCGCTGTAATAAAAGACCACATTCCTTCATGACCAGGTTACTAAAATAGCCTCCCTGAGCTCTGTGCTTTTGGACTCAGCCCTCTCAAATTCATTCTTTATGAACTTGGCAGGACATGGCCCATAAAACAGTATTTGTATCATTCAGTTGTCTTCTAGAAAGTCAACATTGTTCCCACCTGACTTATCAAAAACCTTCAGCCTTTTTCTAAGACTCTTCCTTCTTTCTCACTCCCTAAAGCTGGTTCCTTTCTTTCACACAGCCTGTCCTCCTCAAGAAAGGCCTCCTCAAGCTCGACTGCATTCTGTGCACCCAATACTTCAACAGTTAAGATCTTAGCTTATGGTTCTCTTTAAACTGGGTCATCTCACAGAAAAGCTGATCATGAATATATCTCTAATATCCAAAGGTTTCTCTTCTCTCTATTCAAGAGGGTGCTCCTCTCGTAAAGATAAATTGAAAAATAAGAGATTCTGGTTTTAAAAAATGGCTGGAGGTTTTAGTCCTGGATTAATACATTAGGCACTCTAATGGAATGGGGGTTAGATAGAAAGATGTCTAATGTTGCTATATATAGTCCACGCTTATGTATGAACTATAGCCCATTTCTAGTAGTCCAGAGTAGAGGGCATTTTCTTTTTTATCTATAGTATACATAATATTACCTATAATATACAATATCTTACTACATATAATATATACTGTATGTAATACTATACAATGTAACCATATACATGTATAACTATATGTACAGATAAATAGATATCTAATTCTAAATACATTTATATATAATAACCCAAAATGGATTTCATAGGTAGAGTAGGAAGAAAAAAGTCAGGAAACTGGACATAATCGTCAGCTACAGTAGACTACACTTTATGGGTCAACCTACCACATCTCCTTGTAATATTTCAGGTTTCCAGGGAAACCATACAAAGTATTCCATAGACAGATCCTTTCTTAAATAAAGCATTGGCTCTGATCTGAGTTTTCCATCCAAGTTCACTGATCCACACCTCCTGGAGGGAGAACAGGATCTACACTGGGTTTTGCATGCCCTCTGTGTATTCCTCAGAGTCACACACACACACACAGACCATGACATTTCTCATTCTGCAATGTTGACTACGGAGTGTAATGTTGGTCGATTTGTCTGTCTTCACCACCATGTGGAAAGCTGCTGAAAGAGTTTTCACATGAATCATTTTTCTACCTTTGGTGCCTAGAATTGTGCCTTTTTCTAATTTCTTTAAACTCACCTCTATGTGAAGTAATCCTCTCCTTTCCAAACTAGTTAAATAGGGGCATAAACACTGACTAATGGAAAATTATAAGGGCTAGCTTTTTTGGAATCTTTTTTAAAAGATATTATTTGAGAGAAAGAGAGAATGAGTTGGGGGGAAGAGCAGATGGAAAGGGAGAAGCAGACTCCCCCCTTGAGATCGCGACCCTGAGAGATCATGACCTGAGCTGAAGGCAGATGCTTAACCGACTGAGCCACTCAGACACCCCTGGAATTTTAAAGCAAGATATTTTACCTCTTTGTACCTCAGATACCTCAACTGAACTGAGAAAACTAAATGTGGTAATGCACCCAACTGTAAATCTCAGTAAATACTAGCTATTATTTGTATTCTATTTTATAGCTTTGTATTCTATTTCATATCTTTGATAGGCTTCTAATTATTCAAACCATATTATATATTTTTCCTTTATATGCAAAGTGTGTGTGAATATATACACGTATATATATACATATAAATGATGCCATTCTAGAAATACCGCAAGTTGCTAGAAGACAATAACTATGTCTGCATTTCTTTAGCGGCCATAGTATTTCCTCATGCTTTGGACTCAAATACACCCACAGTTTGTACATAGAATGGGTTCACCAAATTTCAAATGGAGTACAGGGCAGAGTGGAAGCTACAAATGACAGGAATGCACTGAATGAAACAAATCAGCCTTTAAATG
This sequence comes from Mustela nigripes, assembly GCF_022355385.1. Lineage (NCBI taxonomy): Eukaryota > Metazoa > Chordata > Mammalia > Carnivora > Mustelidae > Mustela > Mustela nigripes. The sequence continues at coordinate 94,819,377 of NC_081569.1, forward strand.
TGATCAGGGAACTGGGGCCATTCTCATAATTTAAGAATATGATCAGAATTTCTTTTGCAGCTGATCTTTTAAATTAAACAAACAAGCACAGCTGGAAAAACACATGCAAATTTTGGTATTTCGGTCCAGCAATATGCAAGCATATCCACAGTAGAAGTAATTTACTGAAGAAGCCTCATTAATGAGCTCTAGCACTGGTTTATTCTGAGCAGTCATGCTATACTCTAATAAAGGCAACATTTTCCTGAGTACTACATAAGGTCATAAGTGTCTCTCCCCACAAAATGCCAGTCTTCTTCATCAAGAATCTTTTCCCATTATAGATAGCTTGTCATATACACATGGGGCCATGTCTCAACACCTCATCTTGAAGTACCTCTAGACTGAATTGTCACATTCTAGTCCACATTGGAACACAATTCAGACGTACCAATGGATGGATGTATTCAACCTATCCATTTATTAACCGTACTGTTTTTAGCTGTTTGTGCACTGATTTAACTTCCTACTACATTTACACACTTAAAGCCTAAAAGAATAAACTAAATGCAAAATATTTTAGCTCCCCTCCAAGATAAGGTGTGTTTCTGCAGTGCTGCAAATAGGGATAGCCAAGAACATACAAAGAACAAATGTCCCACTCCAGAAAGAAAAGTTGGCACCTATGTGCTTGAACCTTCAGGTGTACCCCATAACCTTGAAAGAAATACCACTGGATGGAACCCAGGAGGGGGACACTGTGTTCTGACCTTACAGCCCAGCACACTGCATTTCTGCAAAGGATTTCAAATATTCCTTATCAAGCTCTAAACAGCCTCCACTCCTGAGCTATGTAAGCCAAGACAGTTACTTCACTCCTCTAGCTCCACGATGCCATTTTCGAGAGGCAGGAGTCGAGAATATGCTGCATCTCTATTCCTGCAGCTGCGATTCGCAAGCTGGAAGGAGGAAATGTCAGCAATGCAAAAAGCAAAAGAAGAACCAGACCAATTGGTACTGCTAGCGCCGGATTCATTACCAGGGGTTATTTTCCAGTGTAGAGAAAAGCTGGCACAAATGCTTGGCAATGTGCTCCAAGCTCTATCAGGGAAAGGAATTGATCATTTGGATAAGTTAAAAAAAAAAAAAAAAGTCTCTCGCTGCCTCACTGTCTCTTATGTGTGGTGCTACTGTACTGCTTTAGGAACAAGCATAGTGTGTCTATTTTTAGGGCAAATGTGCCTACTCTATCTTCGCCAACTAAATCTTTCTACATGACTAATTTGCAAGTTGAATTATCTTGGTAAATAGGCTGACTCACTAGCAAATAATCTGCAGAATTTAACTATGCATTAGGTTTCTGTAGTGAATTAGGTCCTTTTGTCTTGCTCAGGATGCTTAGATGAACTGCCGTAGCGCTCTGGTTAATAAAAAATAAAATAAAATAAGGAGAAAAGTTATTCCAAAGGCAAGAAGAGTCTTTCTTTAGAAGAGTTTGGTATGATGGAGATAAATATAGCAGGCTATATTGGGAGACAGGGCGTTGAGTTAAGTCAAATAAGGAAATGAACCACAGTTCAGATAGAAATGTGCATAATTAGTATACATACATATGTTGTGTGTGTGTGTTTCCTATACATATGTATGCAATAATTTATACTTACATAATCATTTAACACAAAATGTGCACAGCAATCACCCAGCAGTTCTTCAAGAAACATTCGTGAAATGGATGAATTGAAATGTGAGGTTAGCATTCCCACATAGTCAATAGGTCCTCCCTCTCTGCTGCCCCAACCCCCTCTATGCCTATGATGATTCAGTAGTGGGAGGACACATTTTACTTCATAGATACAGAAGAATATTTTCCTTTTCGTGATGTGGTTTAAAAGAACACCAAATAATTTGTAACTATAGGGATAATGACTGACATTTTTAAAAAGATGCATTTTTATCTAAATATTTTTTAAACATGGCAGGATTCAAATTTGATATACCTGAGTACCTAACAGTGGAGGATGTGTGTTGGGGGCGGGGGGGCGGATGGAGGTCGGGGGCTGGAGGGAGGGAGGTTGGAAGTAGTTTATCAGCCTAAGTATTAGGAACTGGTGGTGCATGGTGATTAAAAAAAAAAAAAAGCAGATCTACTTTTAGCCAGTTTTATTTTATTTTTGTTTGTGGATCCTTGACAGACATCACACCTCCTTATCGCCTGTGCTGCCTTATTAGAGTGCACTGCTATCAGCTCTCCCCGCTGGGCCAGGATTCTCTGCACAAACCTATAGCAGGAATGTAGGCTTGTTGTTTCAGACAATGCCTCTGCTCTATCTACAATGCTTCTGATTCTTTTAACCGTCCTCTGCACTGGTTCCAACATGCTTTCACCCCCAATAGCAAGCACCTGTGGTTCTCCAGAGAAGGGATGCCCTCAAGCTCTGGACTTGGTTTTGCCTGCACACAGGAAGAGATGAATCCTTGGAGGCAGATCTCAGTGAGAACATATAGATACCATGTCCTGAAAGAACAGCTCTGAAAGTGTGATCCCCACTATCTCCAGAATCCCCTTAGGGATAAGTCCTAGGTACTTTCCATGGGACTTTGTTTGATCTCACATCCTTACTTGTTGACCTTCCTTTCCCCTTGCCATTTCTCACTCCTGAGAATGCTTTCCAATAAACCACTTTTTCATGAAACCTTACCTTAGGGTCCGCCTCTGGTGAGAGTTAGGGCAACCTCAGATACACATGTGTGTTATATCTAGACCTGGAAGAACTGAGAATCACTAGACAACTTTATCTTCTTCTAGAAGAGAGTGAGAGAATAGACTCCTCTAGTTTGTATCTTGGTAGCTCCAAGTTCATAAAAGAAAAGCTGGTTTACTCAGCAGAACTGTACCCTTGTTCTAGGTTTCCAGAGATACCCTGGGAAGAAAAGTGTCAAAAAATAGAAAACAAAAAGACCTTCCTCTAAGAGTGCCCTTTGCCTCCACAGTTATGCATAGATGAGGGAAAGATATGATTGTTTTCCCTGGACTCCAAGGCATTATTTTATAGAAATTCATCATTTTTCCTATTTCAGGCCCTTATCTCTTCCAGAGGAAGAATTAAATTCAAGGTCACAGCTAATAACTGAATATGGCAAGTCCTGATTCCATTTGGGGACTGCACATTCACATTCAACAGCATTTCCTACCTTCAGGAGTACAGTATAATAGGAAAGACAGATTTGTGCACAGAGACTATAAAGCAGGGAAGAAAATACACACCTCACAGAGAAACACAAACAAAGGCTTATGGGAGCTGAAAGGTGAGATGGATGACCTCTGAACTGGCTAGTCGGGCAAAGCAGCATGCCCAAGACGGCTGCTGAGGTCCTCTAACATAAGAGATCTGGTAAAGTTGAGTCAAGGAAGAGGAGAGGACGTCCAAGGTGAAAACAACATGACAAGATGTGCTGCATGGAGACTGGGCAGCAGGTGGGGGAAGGCAACCATGGAGAGCAGAGACAGAATGGGTCATGTGGGTAGCATTAGCTTAAAATGTTTAAGCAAGACTGGAGTTGGGGGTGGCGGTGGGGTGCAGGGTAGGTAGTAAGTTTTCAGGAATGCCTTGAAGACTTCACTGGCTGAATTCACTGTGACTGAATGCCAGGGACCTGAGGTCCTTACAAATGCAAATTTGCAAAGAAGGGGAATTTTAGCACAGTTGTGATTTTTATCTTAGAGTGAATGGTTTCTGAAATATTATGAGTCACAGCTAGCTTTGATAGAGAAAGGGAAGGTAAGATGAAATTACTACTTTCCTAGGCCAGAGTAGGTCAGTGAACAAAGAGTAAGGGGAAATCTAAAGCACACTTTTTACATTGAAAACTTTGGAAATTTCAGCAGGCATTTGCAATAGCCATAAATCATAACTGAATAACAGAGCAAAACTTACACCTAAAATACTCTTTCCCACAAAGAAGGAAAGAGGAACAGTAATCATTAACAATGCATATTAACAAATTCTTTTCATGAAAAACTTTTGGATCTAACACAATAATTAATCAGTTATAAATTGTGGAATTTTAAACAATAAAAATGTAATGAGAAGTTATAACTAGAAACAATACCACAGTCCTTTGATAACTAATCTAAACATGAGAAAATAAAGTTGCATAAACCTCATAAAATCACTTAATAACACAAATTTCTTAGAAAGTCAATAAGCAACGGAAGCAAGCCATTTTTTAAATTTTTTTGGCTACACTGAAGGATGTGTTAGAAAGATTAAGATAAGGGATAATATAATTTTAGCTACCACAATAAGCATGTAAATAAATACTTTCTCAGCAAACGTTATATTAAACACCTATAATAAAGCATGAGGGTTGCACTGTTGAGGTAGACAGACTCATTTCCTCACGGAATTTACAATTTTTTGAAAATCAGGTTGATGGTAGGTACAAGATGTGACAACTAGCTGAGTAGCAAAATCAGTAATTGGTGGAAAAAGTGTATATGTGCATACAGGTTATTATGCCAAAAGGCAGAATAGCCTTAACAGAAATATAAACCAATACCCGAAATTTAAAAGAAACTTATCATGGAGACACAATACCACAAGTGCAAAGTTAAGAATGATGGAAAACAGCTGCCACAGTCTATCCCGGGATAGGCTCACAATGTCAGATGCACACATTCTGTGCAGCAGAATAAATATTTTTCTATTTGATTTCAGAAAATAGATAAAACCAGTCAAATATATTGATTTTAGCTCTCACTTAGGGGAAAAAAAAACCTGTAGTAGAGAAAAGATAAACAGGACTGTGTATAGAAACTTTTGAGAACCAAACACAGGATTCATCCTATGATTTATCATAGGTTGGCATCAATTTGTAATAATCATACTGGTAATAAAGGTAATGGATAATATAATTTGAGTTCTTATTATATGACAAGCAGTCAGTTCAGGGATACATAAACATTTATTCATTTGTTCCTTTATTCACTGAAATGATGCTTACTGAATGTCTTTTTAGTGCCCGGCACTACCACAGATGTTTCACATATAATGATGCATAAACAGCCAAAGTTCCTGTCCTTTTGGAGCTTACTTTCTAGTGGTGGAGAGATAGTGATAAGTACTTAAAAGAGGAAGAATGTAATCTAATTCCAATGACAGGTGCACTTAAAGTAAAATCAAGAAGGTAAGAGAATAATGAGCCAATCATTACTAAGGAGCCCAAGAAAGGCCTCTAATGATTTGAAGAGCAACCTAAATGAGAGCATAAGGAAGGCAGCTGTCTGGAGGCTCAGCATTCCTGACAGAGGGAAAAGAAAGGGGACAGCCAGGAGTAAGGGACACACTTACCCAGGTCGGAGACCAACGTGGAGGCCTGTACCCAGGGGTACTGTGAGCAAAAAGAGTGGCCCATGAGGCCTAAAGAAGGCAGGAGCTGAGGATTAACATATTTATCCTTGGGGCATCTGGGTGGCTCAGTAAGTTAAGCCTCTGCCTTCAGCTCAGGTCATGATCTCAGGGTCCTGGGATCAAGCCCTGCATCGGGCTCTCTGCTCCGCAGGAAGCCTGCTTATCCCTCTCTCTGCCTACTGGTGATTTCTCATTCTCTGCTAAGTAAATAAATCTTAAAAAAAAAAAAAAAGACATATTTATCTCACAATGATTTTATTATTATATTGCATATTTCCATTTGGACAAATAAAAGCATAAAGATATGGACTCAATGGGCACAGTGAGTGACATGCAGAATGTGTGCCCTACCCCCCACAATTACCACCTCCTTGCAGATACCATGTGTTTGTATAAAGCATTAAGAAATTTCTAGCTTTAAAATAGACTGGGAAATAAAAATAGTGTTATTAGGCTCATAAAATGAAAAGAATTACATTTCTCTCTCTGCCTATCTCTGTTTCTATCTCTGTATTTCAGCACTGAGATTTCACTACATGAAATCTCACTATTTCATGCTTTGGCAATTCTATAGAAACTATCAACTTTGTACAACAATGTTTCAATGAAGAATAAATCCAGAGTTAAAGCTGAGATGCCAGTAAATTATCCCCAGCAAGGAAAAACACCTTTCACCTGCAACTGACTAGGGGTGCCCTGATGAGGGGGGGATCTCCAGCACAGAAAGGAGACCCAAAGTGCTGGAATTCAGATATCCACATAGTGCGTGAGAAGGTCCAAGACCTTCTGCTATGGACACACCCAGGGACACTCTTCAACCCTAGGACTTCCCTGGCAGTCTTACTTTTCTATCCTATATAGGTTCTAGGGTTACCGTTTTTGCTCCATTTCTATTATATATCTACTGGATCATAACCTCACTGTGTAGGTTTTTTCACCCCATAGCACAGGCTCTAGCAAGAGACATCAAAGAAATACCTGTTTAAATGAGAGATCATCTTACTCTTTTTTTTTTCTTTTTTGAGACTTATTTATTTATTTGGTGGGAGGAAGGCAGAGGGAGAGCGAGAAGCTCAAGCAGACTCCACACTAAGCATGGAGCATGACATGGGGCTCAATCTCATGGCCCCGAGATCATAACCTGAGCCAATCAAGAGTTGGACGCTTAACCAACTGAGCCACCCAATTGCTCCAAGAAATCATCTTATTTTTGATGGTGATTCCCCTTCCTGGAAGCTCCTTGCTGAAGAGGAAAACTTCTTAGTTTACTGACTATAAAGCTGGTATGGGAGTTTTCCAGAATCACCTGGTATTGGAGCTTAGGTTATTTACCAAACTTGTTAGACAAAAGGAAGGACAAACTTGGTAACAGCAGGTTTTAAATAAGTTGAGCACTTAGCATCATAGTTTTCACTTGTAACAGCAGAGCAATAGTTCTCTGAAGGAGGGATCAAACACCTTTCTCAGATTTAAAGTAGCGGTTATACATCGAAATCATTATATATCACAATTTCATTGAGTATTGTCATAATATCTACTTTGCCTCCCAGAAGATGAATATTTCAAAGAATAATACAGTCTTCACAGTATTTGCTCCTCAGGGAGTATCTAGTCTAGAGGATAGGCATGGAAAAAGAAAAGAGGGAAAGACAGGTAAGTGCTGAATCTGGGGTTCTGATGAACAAAATTGAGGGGAGGAAGTGTAACTCTATTTGCCTCGTCAATCTGTTGCTATGCCTTTCCCTTTTAGAGGACAAGTGAAGTTCAGGACGGGGGCATTTGGTACTCACAGCCAAGCTCCATACTGATGTTTTGTATGATGAAAAAGAAAGATGGAAGAAATAAAACACTGGAAACAGCAGCAAGGTCATGAAAGAGAATCTGTCCTTGGCCACCTCTGTCATTTTACTGTAACTGCCTATGCGATGTATGCAAGTCATTCAAGGAACAAAATTCTGTATGTCCAGAAAGCAGAGGTTTTTTTCCCCTCATATATCCCCCCCTGAATGTGAAAGAATAACAAGTGCAACGATTAGGGCTTCAAGACACACCTAGTGTATTCTAATTCCATTTACAGCATAACTGGAGTGTTTTCTCTTTTTAATTAGTTGAGTTCATTTTCACCAACTTCATTTTTTTTTTAATTATTATTAGATGGCAAGGAAAGACTCATGGAAAAGTATTATTAAAAAACAGAACTTTAATTTCTCAGTTTGCATACTTACCCATTCTTTCTCAACCTTTGTGATCATGAAACATAATAAGACAAAATTAAAAAAAAATTCCAGAGGGAGATGGTAATAAGAAAGAAAATAAGAAATTGAAGAAGTTATTGGGGGATGAGAGAGAGGAGGGGAGGGGAAAGAGCAAAAGTGCCGCACATCAGCTTCAGTGGAAGCCATGTGGCTCCTTTGTAAATGGTCTGGGACAATGATAAGCACAAATAGGAAAAGCAAAGCAATGAGTCAGAAATGGAATTCAATTTCTCGATACCACAATAGTAGAGGGTATGATGGCTGACAAATAGAAAAGAAAGGAATACAATGGAACAAAATATAATTTATTTCCATAAATCTCTTAAGGACCCAGAAAGCAATGTGGGTCAACACTGTTCATGTGACAAGTGCATAGCTTTGTGGTTTTAGAATGAAATATCACTTCTTTTTTTTTTTTTTTCCCAAGAAGCGCTCACAAGGCTACCATTCCCCAGGCTTTATCTCTATGTGCCAACAGAAGGGAAAGTAATTATTTATGACTTAGTAGTAGCAATAATACATAAAAATCACTGGCCAGTTTTATACTTACTGCTGAGAAAGAAAGAAAGAAAATAAGAAAGAAAGAAAGAAACAAACAAACAAAAAAAACTAATTAACTAACTAACTTGTACCACAGAGTTGGCCCAGTGTGGAACTTTGAAGAGAAATGGGTTGCCAACACAAACTTTCCATGAAGATGTGTATGAGCACTGGGTTTGCTGTAACAAAGGAAAACTTCTTGTGATGATGGGTGAGTAGATTATACAGGAAATGAGTGGAAAATCATCCAGTCAGTGGACTACTGGCAAAAATAATGTGTTTGTGATCCATAATTTATACAGGTTCCTTAAAACAACATGGAAAGAAAACTGCAGCTTACACCGAAAAACTGTGAAATTCTCCTCCCTTTGGGGTGTGGCTCATTGTAACAGAAGTGGAAACAGAAACATTTTGATTGGAGCTTCTCCCAAATGATAAATCTTTGTAAAAAGGAAAGTGGAGAGTGTGGTTAGGGGCTAGGAAAAAAAAGTGAAAGAACGTTCTCCCTTCATGAAGACTTGAAAGACTGTAGTGAAACGTATAAACCTTCAAAAAAAACCTTCACCACTTGTCAATGAGATCATCCACTCTCTTCTTTTGACATCTCCTTAGCTTCGTGTCAGTATTCAGTTAAATTAAAAAGCCTGAACCAGGATATGTGGTTTACAAAATAGAGAAGTAAAAACAAAGTGGGGGGTGTCAGATTGAAGGAGAGCCACATTCCAAAGTCAAATTTAAGTATGTGATGTTAATATCTGTCACATTTCTATCATCCCCCTCTATTGTAGACTTACGTGTGGAAGACTAGAATTCTACTTACACACAGTGAATGAATTTCATGCATCTTTGTAGTCACTTTAATCATTATAGTGAATGGGCGGAACTCCATGGAATATAATCAGAAAACAATTTACTTTTTTAACCCACACCGTTCTCTTAAACCTGAACCACGGACTCATGCTTCTCTAACCCTTACATGAAATATTTTCCTTTTATTTCCAGATAATACAGTATTTTCACATTACTCTCACATGCTAAATATCACCATTTTAGTAAAAAAAAAACAAAACAAAACAAAAAAAAAACTGTCCGGTCCAGGGAACTCCTAATTTCTCCCAACAAAACTTAAGGCTTTCCCACAGTCTCTACCTCGGCTCAGCTTAGTACTTCTTAGCCTTTTTCTCTGAGGACAAAGAATAGGTCAGAATCTTCTCTCATGCCTACCCCCATTATCTCCCTCTGTTCCCTGAATCCATTTAGGGAGTTATACGAAGGGATGGAAAAGGCTAAGGGAGGGGAGATACCACCTGGCTTCCGGGCTCCCTTCCATGGTACTTGCAAGGCAAGGTAAAGGTAATACTTTTATCTTGTTGGATCTTATAAGGGCCACATGGAAAAGCTGCACTGTGACTGGAGATATGGCAATGCATTTTTCCAGTTGGCCACTTCTGTTAATCCTCAAGACTGGAACCAGGTATACCTCCCAGAAACTCTACCCCCAGGCAGCAGTCCTAGCAAAATCCCCTTTAAATTCAACTTGGGCTGACTTCCTCCCCAGTTTTCCACTATGGTTCATAGAGAAGGAGGAGTCTTGCTCCTACCATTAGCAGGAAGTGATTTCATTCTTATGCAATAAGTAACCTCTTAGGCAGGCAGTCAAGCCAGCACCTACAGTCAGAGCCAACTGCCTACGGATTGCTCAGGCAGAAACAGAATATCCCAGCTTTGGGCTCTTCTAAACCCCAGGTGACCTCCTGCAAGATCGAAGAAGGATATCTTAAAAACCCTCTCATGTGACTTGGGGTAAGAAGGAAACATCTCCCCAATTCGTTCCAGGGGATCTTAACTCCCTTTGATTCTTCATCTTCTTGTATACCTTGGAAGAAGATGAGCAACTAAGACTCACGAAACTGGTATTTTGCCACTGCCTTTGTCTGTCCAGAAATAGTCCAGTACGGTTCTTAACAACGTGGAGGTACTCGAAACTTGTTTAGTTCTTTATATTTAGAACCTCACTCCTATTTATATCCGAAAGAGTCTATTTATTAGACCAAAGAAAGAGTGTTTCATATTTTATGTTCGTATTTTAAATGACATGGTCTTAAGCAGGAGTTCATGAGATCTTTGCTACAGAAATACAGTTAAATTCATCCCTATTACAAATTAGTTTATGACAATCTCTAAACCAATTTTCATGCCTAGCAAAGTTTTTTCATAAAGTAGGGACAAATGAGGAGGGACCCATCGTGGGTGTGTTGTTCCAAAGCGCATCATTTTTTGTTTGGAAATAGAAATGAACTTAGCAATCAGTTTGTTTACCTTCTCTAATAATATAGATTTAGCTAAGAACGTGAAAACACTTGAAAGATCACTAGCATTATTTAGTCATTAACAATCACACAGCCAAAAGATAATAAGAAGGATGGAAAAAAGTTTTTTTTTTAAGCTTCAGAATTTCTAAATATACAGAACAGCAGAGTAGAAGCAGAGTTTCTGGCTGATACTGACACCAACTCCTTTCATTTTTCTGAAAAAGATCCCAATCAGAACTTCCTATAAATGTGTTCTTTTTCTTTTCTTAAATTCAAGTATAATCAGCATGCCGTGTTATAGTTGTTTCAGATGAACAATATAGTGATTTGACAATTCTATACATTTGTCAGGGCTCCTCACCATTTCACGTACCCACTTTCTCTCTGGGAACCACCATGTTGTTCTCTGTTAAATGTGTTTTTTCGTATGCAAAATCATCATCATTATCATCATCATCATCGTCATCATCAAAAAACAATTACTATCTAAAAATGTGAAGAACTATTTACTCACTCTAAACAGGACTTCATAAATTTAAATCACCTCATACTCCTTTTGCAGTCCTCATGGATAGAAAGACAAGGAATATGCTCTTAATTCATATCTTCCTGCTAAGATCTGAAAATAAATAGCTCTTCATTTTTTTTTTCTTTTTGAGATTTACTCTCACCTTACTGAAGTATGAGCTTCTTAATATTTGGTAGTAAATATTAACTTCTCAATGTATTTAAACACAGCTTTGTGGTTCTGTCACTTTTCTCTTTTTACTTTCTCTGAGCAAAGTCCTTGGAAACACACTGCCTTCAAGCCAATGCAAGCAGAGAAAAGGTTGATCCCACAGATTGGACTTAAAGGAATATCACATATTTCCAGCCTTAAGTAAGCTGCAGAGGGGAGCTGCTGGGTCAGAAATTGGGAAGTAGATTCCCAGCAGTGTTACATTTACACTGACGTCATTTGTCACCATCAAAGCCACTGAGGAGAATCTCCAGAATAAATATAAGGGTGAAATTTAAAAATACCAAGGTCAAATAATGCAATCTGTTTTTTTATTACCTGTTATTTAGGATTTTTCTCATTGCTTATTAAGACATTTTTGAGAAGAGACTCCAGAGTGATACATTAGAAAATTCAGAGCAGTTACACATAGCTTTTATGACAATGGAAGAAATGTTGCATTAGTGAATATGAATAAAGACTGCTTATTTTCAACATGAAGGAAGTGCAATTGTTGCACAAAATTGTGAATAGTATAATTTTTTTCAAGTGATTGCTATTGGAATTTATAATAATGGTTAATGGAATAGAGAACCTAAGGACTTGCTTTTCAAATAAACTTAAAAATTCAAATTCAAAATTCATAGTTAGCTGGGGCAGTACTGAGTTAACATTTGTTTAGGGCAGGTGCTCTCTCGACTTCTTTTACTTCCTAACTCATCAGAGGAACCTGAGAGAGACAGGTATCTATCTGTCAGTAACCATGGCTTGCCACAGAGGGATCTAAAATGGTAGCCACTCAGGGGCGCCTGGGTGGCTCAGTGGGTTAAGCCACTGCTTTCGGCTCAGGTCATGATCTCAGGGTCCTGGGATCGAGTCCCACATCGGGCTCTCTGCTCAGCAGGGAGCCTGCTTCCTCCTCTCTCTCTCTCTCTCTCTCTCTCTGCCTGCCTCTCTGCCTACTTGTGATCTTTCTCTGTCAAATAAATAAATAAAATCTTTAAAAAATAAATAAATAAATAAATAAAATGGTAGCCGCTCTAGGAAAGTACCTCAGAAGATTCTTCACCACATCTCTCCATTATTACACCCCTCCAAACCCCAAAATCCCCTTCCAAAAATACTGCCATAATGCTTATCATCTGCAGAATCAAAAGGCTAACTAGAGCTGCACATTTTTAAATCTTTTTAATTTAAATTCAATTAGCCAATGTATAGTACATCATTAGTTTTTGATATAATGTTCAACGATTCATTAGTTGCATATAACACCCAGTGCTCATCACATCACATGCCTTCCTTAATGCCCATCACCCAATTACCCCATCCCTCGACACACCTCCCCTTTCACAACCCTCAGTTTGTTTCCGGGATTCAAGAATCACATACGGTTTGTCTCCCTCTCTGATTTCTTCCCATTCAGTTTTCCCTCCCTTCCCCTTTTGTCCTCTGCACTATTCCGTATGCTCTACAGATGAGTGAAAGCATATAATTGTCTTTCACTGATTGACTTACTTCATGTAGCATAATTCCCTCCAGTTCCATCCATGTCAAAGTAAAAGGTAAATATTCATCCTTTCTGATGGCTGAGTAATAGTCCATTGTATATATGAACACTTTAAAATCTTAAGCTCAAACTCTCCTACCCCAGAAGGGAGTTCCCTGATTTGAACCAAGCCCATCAAGAATTCTTTAAGAACACAGAAAGAAGACACCTGTAATAAAGGGAGAAACTGCAGTGGTTTTATGAGCGGAATAAAGGGACATATGACTCCAAACTGGGGTGTGTGTGTGTGTGTGTGTGTGTGTGTGTTCTGATTTGGTTTGGTTTGGTTTCTGCTTTTTTTTTTTTTTCTCCTGATCAAATTCCTGCTAATTTCCATTCTATGTACCTGGTGTTTCAACATAGACTGAGAATATGTCCCCCTGTATTTCTCTGCCTTTGGAAGTCACAGAAATAGCAAAGTATGGTTCTGGGGAAAGGCAATGTGGAACTTTTCACTGAAACCTCCTTCTAATCTTAACCTAAAGAACCTATGAAGCTAACATATATGTCAACCAGGCTATGAAGAAGGGAAATGAATGCAGATGATGGGCTAAAAACCTAGGGTAATGAAGAGTTTAGTCACAGATTTCGTTGTGAATCTATTCTTTGTTAACTACATAGAGGTGACATTGATACATTAGGCAGTTCACTGCTCAATGTAATGAAATTTTGGTCCTGGCCAATAGATTTATCCTTTCCTATGTAAATGAATCCTGAATAACATAAGAAATTGTTTGCCATTTTCACACTGACACAAAACCAAAACAAATGGAGATATATGGTCATAGTATAAGATCTTGGAAAGACTGCCCAAGGCTCAGAGGAGAATGGGGAAGATAGTCAGAGGATATACCATGCTGAAAGTTGAAGTCACACAGAGACAGAATTTCTCTGGGAATATCTGAAGAATGCCAAAGTGAAGAAGTAGTAGATTTGCTCAATATGGTGTGCAATTAAGGGCCAAAGACTTCAAGAAGACAGGCCTTCTGGCCACTTAAAAAAAACTTTCTAGTAAGAGTCTTTAAGGATGGAAAAAACAGGGATGCTCTGGTGGGTCTTTCAGTTAAGCATGTGACTGTTGATTTCAGCTCAGGTTATGATCTTGGGGTCCTGAGAACGAGCCCCACATCAGGCTCCGTGCTCAGCAGGGAATCTGCTTGGTATTCTCTCTCTCTCTGCCCCTCCACTATCACATTAAATAAATGAATAAACCTTAAAAAAAAAAAAAAGATGGAAAACGTAGTCTTGAGGGTTAATAAGTAGATTAAAAGTTTCTCAGCATTTCTCCTCACCACACACATATATACGGATGATATTTGCAAAATGTTCACAACCTTCCCCAGACTTTGCTGAAGGGAACCAATGTACAGATTAGACAGCCTATAAATTATGTAGACTCTCCACCATCTGACTTGAACAATGAAAGAACATGAACAAATACAAGTGAAGGTAACCATAAATCCACCCACCCATCTTATAACAGAAGTAAATTCCTTGAAAACTTCAGTACTTTACTAGTTTTTACTTACATCACTGATTTTGACTTATCTCCTAACTGGTAGATGTACACCCATATGTTCTGTTCCACAGAGAACCTGTGAGCTAGGTGACCACTTTATTGAATTTCATGAAAAGACTCAAGTATCTGACGTACAGTTGTATTAGATGAGTTTTAGTATCCCTCCTAAAACAGATTTTATCATACTGCCACCGGTGTTGATCAGTGGTCTTTTAAAGATTTAGCATTTCTTTCTAAAAACTGTAACTGTTGCTCCAAAGAACCAGCCCAACCTAGTGTACTTCCCAGTCCCACTACACTACATGGGATCATATAACTAATTTTCTCTAATGGAATGTTAACCGAAGTGACATATGCCATTTCTAAAATGAAAGGATAAGAAATTGGAATTCCTTCTCCACGCACTGATTTCTTGTCCTCTGCCTAGAAGGCCAAACTCCAGCATCGTGAGGGATGGTAGAGACATAAGAGACATAAGACTGAAAGCATTTAAGTCCATGAATCACACTGTGGAAATCCACCAACTTTACAAGCATATTATACTGTTACATTAATGAAAACTATATTTCTGGGGACACCTGGGTGGCTCAGCTGGTTAAGCATCTGCTTTAGGCTCAGGTCATGATCCCAGGGTCCTGGGGTCAACACCCCCATCAGGGTCCTTGCTCAGCAGGGAGTCTGCTTCTCCCTCTGCCTGCTGTTCCAACTGCTTTGCTTAATCTCTCTCTGACAAATAAATAAATAAAATCTTTAAAAAAATACATATTTCTGTTATGTTATGTCACTCATATTTTGGGGTTACTTTGTTATAACAGTCCACCTTGAGTAATAGAAATAAAAAAAATTCCTTTCTTTAGTGAAGTTTAACATATTTCACACAGTCTTGCTCTACAACCATACTTCAGTATACTGGGTGCTCTATTACTGTGCACAATAATGGCAACAGAAGAAATGTCAAAACAGTAATTTTAAGTAAAAGCTACCTAACCTCTTCAAGTATGGTCAACCGTTGACCAGGCCACGGTTTAGCTTTTGCTTATTCTAGTTTTCTTACATCTTAACTTTCCTTTTCTTTCCCCTCTTATTTTTAAATATAAAATTTTTCTTTACAAAGGGATTTTGTAGAATTTCAATACATATTAGGTCTTTTGTTTTTAACAAATTCAAGATGTGAATTGCAGAATCCTAGAAAACAACAAATGTGTGTTATTGTTAAGTTGCTAAATATGAGGTGATTTGTTACTCGGTAAAAGATAAGAAACAAGTTTCACAGCATCTTCCTCATGTAGTAAACATTGAGTTGAGTATTTAATTTAAATCTTAAATGTTCTAGAAGTTTTTTGGTTGGTTTTTTTTTTTTTGCTTGTTTTTGTTTTTTTACTCAGATTTCTCACCATATGGACGTACATAGTACTCTCTTCCCTCCCTGTTGAAGATTCATCTACCTCTCAGTTTCATCTATGACCAAATTGAAAATCTATGGGCCAAATTGAAAAATGCAAGGTTTGAGGTCCCATACAATTTCAAGCCAAAAGAATATTAGTTAACTAAATTTTAAAAGAGTCATTCTGGTAAGAATTATTTTAGTCATGTAATTATAGTATGTTTGAAACACTTCTGTTTTGAAACCACTAAATAGTTGCCTAACCCATAACCAATGTATTAAATGATCTAAAGAGCTAGAAAGAGCTGGAAATGTCTGACAAGACCTGACTGTGGGTGAGAGCTGACACCCAACAAGTGCAGTCATCTCTATAAACAGGTGCTATTAGCTGATGGCAGAGGAAGGGCTCGCTCTGCTTCTGCCTTTGAATCCCATGGAATATTCAAGCCACATAGATGAACATTTAAAAAGATGAGGGAACAGATGCTAAATGTCATGCTGAAATTATGGTATACAGTATTTGAAAATCTTTGATTTGTCATATTATATGCTATACACTCCTTCTGCTACTAGAATTGTGAAATGGGCCCCAATGGGGAGGTTTAGCTTAATAAATGTAGCTGCTTTGTTCCTCAGACTACTGATCCATGTGATGGATGGAAGGTTCTATTTCATCCGGGGAGGTGGGAGAGTGTTTTAGGCAGCAGACTCTGTAATTTTTGATGTCTGACAGAGCAAAAGAAATTCATGTGACAGACTTTACTTTCCCCTCCAAACTGCATCAACATTTATTTATGATGAAGGAGAAAGTTAGGTGGGAAAAAAAGTAGTACTGTTTATCATAAATCATGAAGTTTTACATTCTGCTTTTTAGAAAGAGGAATGACTGGTCTGTGGTATATTTATAACGTCAGTATTTCTTTAATACTTTAAATATATAAATGTAGAACCAAAACTATCCAAAAGCTAACTCTATAATACTTAATGTCCTTAAGGAATCAGTAAAAATTATTATTCACTCTCCCACTTTTTTAACTGCGTATATAGTTTTCATGCCCAGTAAGAATATAATTTTACATTTATGCCTGACTCTCTGAGCTATATAATCGTTTCTTGTTCCAGTGGTGCTGTCTAGATAAAAGGATTCCAACTGAGAGGCTGGCTTGAGGGCACCTATTATGAAGCCTAGAATTAGGGGACTTTGAAAGGGTGTTGAATGACTGCCTGAAGCAATGAATGAGAAAAAATGCTATCTTTCAGGGTCTCATCAGATCTGAACTTCACTCTTCTGAGTAAGATCATTTTGGACTCCTCCAATCAAGATGATTTCAAGGGAAAATAAATTTGAAGAATCAGGAGACATTAACACCTGGAAATGGGGAATGTTGGGAGGTAGTGCTAACAAATGAACACCAAAAACAACACTGGAGAAGTCCACAAAATAATATGATTGAAGAAGCATGTATACATTTCATTCAGCTTTATTCAACAGTCTAAAGAGATGAGGAAACAATATCATGTAAGGCCTTTTAAAACTATGAACATTAGACTATACAAAGCATGTGCATTATGTAAAAACAAAAATGGTAACATGAGATGTAACATTTCTGTCGTATAAAATAATGAACTGAAATGAATATGAAGGTATTTATGGATACACAGTCTCTAGATTTTAAGAATTCATAGAAGTAGAACTATGTTAAAAAGACATGCAGTATATTAAAGAAGTGGGAGGAAATACTATAAATATAACAAACAATATAAAATTACATACTGAAGAATTCTGATGCACCAAGTTAGGATCTTGAAGACGAGCCACAGAAACAGGGTATTTTTTTGTTTTGTGTTTTACTTTTATGGTTAAATAGTAGGATATGAATGAGAATGGGCTGTGGTAAATAAAATATGAAGTTGCTTGAATGGGTTTGTATCCAATACTGTAACTGAAAGAAAGGTGAGGAGGGAAGGAGAAGCCTTCAAACTCTAATGTCTATTATAAGGTTTTAGAGGGTATGACATTTTAGAATATTAAGAGATCACAGAAAAGTTTTCAAGAACAGATTATAACGCTTCTACTAAAATAGACAATTGAGTCAGCGTTAGCAAGAAAGTTGTATACATTTTTAAAGAGTTAGAGAGATGTGAAACCATAGGGTGAAGGATGAATCAGAAGACAAATGGCAAGTTAGAATGTCCCTGTGTGAGAGATAAATAAATGCAAATGATTAAATGGAGTAACCTCTTTTAGGAAAGAAATATGATGCCTGAAAATTTTCAAGGACATCCTATCGCTAATGTTTTATACAGGAGCAATAGAAATTCGATGACTCTCAGCTTGTGAATGTATTTGGTTTGAAACAGCACCAGGCCTTCCCGAATAAGTTTACTTAAGAAAAGCTTAAAACATACTAAAAAATGTCATGCTATACGTAGACTCTGGATAAAAATATGTCAGCACTGCAGATGTTCTAGATCAGCCAGCATGGGGAAATATTTAGAACCAATGCTGACATATTGCAACAACTGCCTGAATCCAATTGCTGGAGGGACGAGTGAGGGAATGTTCTGGTAAAGCACATAGGAATTAACAAAGTAGTGTATGGTCAAAGGACTGGGTTACGTGGTGAAGTTAGATAAATGGCACTACCTGTAAATGTCTTAACATGTATTTTACCAGTTCAGACTGAAAAAATGTACTATTCCTTGTTGGTATGTGGTTTTCCAGAAAAGAAAGTATGTACCGTATATTAGCAAATGACATGCATTTCAGAAGACAAGCTTTCAGCAAACATCTAATAAATATAGTGAGGACTACACCAACACAAACTCATTACCTCCCATAAATTAATTAATACATGAATTGAATTAATACATGAAAACAAACAATTCCAATTCAAGCTGCCATGGAGTAAGTGGTTTGGGAATGCTATAAATAGTAACTGAGGGGAAAAAATTGGACAGGGAGAAGATAATGTTTTTCTCTGAAGAAGACTGAGAAGCTTCTACCGGTATTCCTCTAGATTACTTACTTGCTTTTTCTGCTGTTAACTCTGCTGTTCATTGTCCCATGTTTGGAGTTATTTATGCCATTTTATTTTAATTTTGCTGCTATTTTAAAAAGTTAGCTTTCTTCTTCTTTTTTTTTAATCTGAGCTTGAACCAGGCTACGCTTTTTTAAAATATAATTTTAATATTTTATTATAGCTACCTATTCTTGGGGCACATGGTCATTTTTGTTGCTTTATTTTGCTTTTTATTTGAATTTTGTTGTTTGGTTTTTTTTAATGGCATTAGAAGATATTTTCTAAAAATCATCCACTGTTACTATAAGAAATTTACTGTACTATTATTTTCATAAGAGCATTCATTTTTCAAGTGATTAGGAAGATATTACTGACTTTTATGCAGCTAACTTTTTAATTTTTCTATCTTTTCCACAAGATCCTACCATGCCACTTTTGTTATACTGCTCTGACATCCTGGGTTAATGATACTCAGCAAGTCTTTTCACAGAAGGAGAGGATGTTATGAATCAGTATCTGCACATCCATTGTCTCCTGGGACTGTAAGAATATTCTACTGCTTGGCAGGGTTGATATGCAGAGCTTCCAGTTCAATTTCCAGTAATGGCCTAAAATTCAACTAGTATAGTTTTGTGGAAAGAAGGTATATTTTTCTCTGCCCTCCAATGGTTTTTTAACTAGGAAGAGATATATTAATGTCCTAGTGAATTTGAGGCTGTCTATATTTTTTGACCAAAAAAAATCTCTAAATTATCATGGCTCAGCCTGTTTCTACTGTTCTGCAGAATATTACATGCTGGAGATATACCTCCAGAAGGCAAAGTGATGCCATCAACTCCCCCTTTATTACACTCTGTAATATCTCTGAATTGTTCATTCATTGACAGTGAGTAAAGGGGAAATTTCTCTGACTTGCCCAAGAACAATTACTTAAAAACTAGGCTGTACCATTTTTTTTTTAAAGATTTTATTTATTTATTTGACAGAGAGAAATCACAAATAGATGGAGAGGCAGGCAGAGAGAGAGAGAGAGGGAAGCAGGCTCCCTGCCGAGCAGAGAGCCCGATGCGGGACTCGATCCCAGGACCCTGAGATCATGACCTGAGCCTAAGGCAGCAGCCTGACCCACTGAGCCACCCAGGTGCCCTAGGCTGTACCATTTTTATTATTTTATTTTATTTTATTTTTAAGATTCTATTTATTTACTTGAGAGAGAGATAGCACACAAGGTGGGGGCTAGAGGAAAAGGTAGAAGCAGACTCTCCACTGAACAGGGAGCCCATGTGGGCCTCAATCCCAGGACCCCAAGATCATGACCTGAGCCAAAGGTGGAAGCTTAACCAACTGAGCCACCCAGGCGCCTGTAGACTGTACCATTTTAAAAGGTGAAGAACTCCTCTTTAATTATTTGACTGTATACTATGGCACTGTGCAATGGTTAATTTCATTTGTTTTCCAGAATTATGACATAGATCTTTCAATCACCTTCCTTCCTCTCTTTAATCTTTCCTTCCTTTTCTTTCCTGGTTTTTTTGTTTTTCCTTTTTTTGTGTATGTGTGTGTTTCTCAATGGGAGAAACTTGTAGAAAGAATATATCAAAGTCTTAAACTGAAATAATACCTTGAAAGGAAAATGCCAAGTAATCTAAATGTATTTTATTTCATAATTTTATGTCTCAAACTCTCTTGATCTTATCAAAAATTTTATGAGAGTTCATTAATACCAAAATGAACTAATTTAAATCTTATGGTAGCTACTTTTGCCAAGTTTTGTTAAAGATGCTAAGAAGGAGAATTATTTTCAGAGTAGTAGGAAAAGATAGGAAAATAGTGTGCTCATAATCTGCAAACCAGGGTAATTTATATTCTATGGATCCAGAGTAGATTTTTCAGTACAGTAAAAGCTGTATACATTAATTTGAATCTCTTATTGTGAAGTTCAGAATTACAAAATGAAATATTTTCACCTGATCTGATTCCTTTTTTGGAAAAAAAGGTAATACCATTTTTTTCATTCTCACCCATACTCACTATTAAATTTGACTCCTAAGAGACTTAATGTTCTTTTTTAGCTATGTCAATACACAACATATTCTGAGGGGATCTCATTCCTGTTCCAGGTGTTATAACCTGTGATTCTTTAAGTGACCTTGAATCGTATGCAATAATACATTTACTGCTCTGCATGCAAATATGAATACATAAGGAAAAGAAAAGGTAATGTAGAGCTTGGAAATGATTTTGAAATAGTTTGAAAAGAAAATAGGAGCAAAGTAAAATGTGTTAAAATTGAAAGAAAAATACATAAAAAAGTAAGCATTGTATTGCAATGTTTAATATCTCATCCCCTGAGAAGAAGAGGTATCAGCTAATGTCATGCCATGGTCACTGAAGGCAGAAGTCAGGAAGCCCCTCGTTCTATGTGGGGACTAGTCACATGGACCAGAACACAGGATAACATGAGTATTCTTGGTCCATATCTGCTCACCTAGGAACACCTCCCAAGCTAACTATCGTGGTCCACAAGTCCCATCAGTAGAAATTTAGACAGCCCAAGAAAGTGAGTTTTATTCACTTACTTGGACTGAGGGTGTATATTTATTACCTACCCAGTTGTGTAAACATTAATTATAAACATTCAAATAAGAAGTGTGCATACAATGTCATTCCTTCCACACAGCTTCACATTCTACCAAGGAACTGCCTCAAATCTGACTTAAAAAACAAACAAAAAAAGGAAACCTTCCAAAGCTGAGGGAATAAACTCTGGTCATGCAAGAATAAAACCGCTTATCAGTTACACCTCAGCTTGAAGAGCTCCCCCTACACAGGTGGCTATGCTACAGCGATTTCCAGCTAAGGAGGTGAAGGGAGGAGTCTAAGCATGAAGTCCAATCAGAAAAACCCCAAATTTCTGAATTATTTCATTAAAGAGTCAAAATTAAGTACTTTCAGAGTTCCTTGCACCTTAAGTTAAAAAATATCTACACTGTGAAATGGAAACAGAAAGCCAGCAGGGTCTAGACAGCTGCGCCAGGAAGAACATTTGGTCAAACGTCTTATTCAAAATAGAAATAAGAAAGAGAATGGTAATCTTAGAACAGAGGGAATTCAGACCTGGAAATAACAACGGAGAGCATGTCTTAGTTTTATAAACAGAATACCACTGTAAAAAAAAAAAAAATAGAAGCAATTTAAATTTCCTGTGGTACATTTATTTCTCAGGAAAGTGGCTTCCCACTGTGAGCATTCGCTCCTTCCCAGACTCTGTGCTCAGAGGCTCAAACATATTCAAGCCCCACAAATACCTGTAATGATTGCAGACTACAGGCTGAACCACAATAAGGCATCAAAAAAGAAAAAGAAAAAAAAGGGAAAGAAGACCAAAGGTAGATACTTAATGAAAAAGATTTGAATACCATATGATCCTGGTTTTCTTATTTTTATGGGAAGTGAATGATACTACTGAAGTTCAAAGCCATTTGCTTTTCCTGAAACCCAATTTCAAGTAATTTCAAAGAAGAGCACTTTAAAAGGACAGAAATAAGAATAAAATAAATTCATAGGTGAGTAATGTGTTTTCGGGAACAGTCTCCAAATTCAAATCTGTCAGTTCCCTATAGTGTTTGATGGAGGACAGTAAATTGTTCTAATTAAAAATATTTTATAAGTGATGAGACAATTCACCAGCTAATAGCACTCGTAGGTCTTTGCCATAAAAAGAAGTTTAATAAACTCTAACCACTCTGCCACCTTTAAATTCATCCCACCAGCGATGTTCCCAATAAAGCCAGTGATTGTGGTAGGTAATGTCTACAAGGATTTTTAAGTAGCAAGGAAGGAAGCAGACAAGAAGGATAACAGCTTTATACAGATGTTTTCTAAACTTCCTGAATGATAAGATTTGCCTGAGGTAATTTTTAAAAATATGAAATCCTGCCAGAATAGAATTTATGGTTAAAAATATAAATTCTTGATAAAACTGCAACCTCTACCTAAGAGAGACACTGACTCAGAATCCTCCAAGTAGGGACAGGAAGCTGAATGCTCAGTGTCCCAAACAAGTATCATCAACATGGAAGTTTTGGAAATACTTACTTGATACCAATAATAGAGTGTTTTAAAAATGGAAATAATTGACTAATGTAAGTTACAATTTGGCTTAGAAGATTTCAAGGCTAAACAATTATTTTGGCTTCTCCCCTTCCTATCTCTCACACTAAAATAAGTGAACACATTAGCAACATATCATAGATGCTCAGAGCACATAAAGTTTCAAAACTGGATTTTACTAGCAACACTGAAGCATTTATGTAGAGCTGTGGTTTGCTACAAAAAATTCTATATAAGTTAATGATAGTTTTAGAGAAGAAATCTCTAATATATATTTGTATGTGTGTGTATATGTGTGTATTGAGGAAATAAGGTAAACTCTAAGCCGTGGAAAAGAACAGGGATAATTCAGTAAGTTTATAATTCCTGAAAACTTAGTATAGACCTAATGATGAAAATAAATACTATGTCATAGACAGCAGTTTTCAACAAATTTGTATATTAAACTGAATTTCTATTAAATTACTCTATTTCCTGTCCCACTTTACTGAATTCTTGAGAGTTATTTATCTACAATACCTAAAAGAAATCACATGAATGCTTGTTCCAAGCAAGGAGTGCAATGGTAGACAGAGTGCGCATTTTAAATTTAAGCTCTTATTTTCGGGGTGTTCATAATTTAGGTGGAGAAAGAGGAGGCGCAGACATCCAAACACTACAATAATAGTAGCAGTCAATAATATATAAGAGTCCAGTTATATGTGATACAATAGGAAGCCACTGAGTGTCATCCTAAGAAAAGTGAAATGAAAGGGGATTTCATGTATATGAGCCTTATTGATCAGCTAAATCTTCACGTAGGAAATAGTGATAAGGTAACTTGAAAAATGGGGAAATTCGTATATACAAAGAGATGAACATGGGGTGTTCTGGAATTAAGAGTTCTTTTAAAAAATACATTAATTAATAAATAATTAATTAATTTGGGTGGGTAGGGACAAGGACAAAGGGAGAGAAAGAAAACCCTCAAGCAGATTCCCCCCTGAGCAGAACCAGATGTGGGGCTCAATCCCAGGACCCTGAGATCATGACCTGAGATGAAATCAAGCGTCAGATGCTTAACCAACCGAACCATCCAAGTGCCCCTGGACTTAAGAGTTCTTAGACATTAAGAAACTTCTAAAGAGAGGAATATATACATACAGTATTGTTAAAATAATAGCTATACTTTTTGGATCACCAGTTATATGCCATCCATTATGCCAAGTAGTTTTCATTTCATTTAATACTCCTATTACTATTTTGACTCCTTTCCTGCAATAGCATAGGAACTCTAGTGTTCTTCTGATTACTCCTTATTTAATGATATTCCTTTAGCCTATAATGGGTATGACTTAGAGTATAATATTGTACCTAATAGCTCAATTTAATGGCCAAATGCTTGAAGAGAAACCACACTTAAGACAGATCACCAATGTGCCTAATTTTAGAATCTTATAACAGTACTTACAAATTCTCCCTAGAACAATTACTACAGGTAAGCTGGGAAGTTTAGTTTTAAAACTTATTTCTAACTTACTAGGCACATGCACCCACATGGCTTATGTTGCTTTGTTGTTGACAGAAGACATGAATCACAGTTGATTGGACTGTTAATGGGCCAGAGGTGAACATAACATCCAAGAAGAAACAACCCAGAGGTTAGGAAAAATCAGTCCAATTCTCTCTCTTCCAAGTATTTTAATTGATACTCATACTTAGATTACTCAGAGATTCCCAGAGACTAAAGGTGGAAAACAAAGACTAAAGATGGAGAAAGATGAGACGGACAGGTGGATGACAGAGAGAGAAAGCAAGTGAGTGCTGGTGTTATCCTTGACAGGTAGAAAAAGGAGTCAGCTTCCCTGATTTTCCAATGTTGGTTTCAGTCTTTCTGTAAGAAGACTGTGCCTCACTTATGGAACTTGGATGTCCGTGAGATAACTTGCTGTCCTCTTTCACCTTACATTAGAAAGAGTGGGTTCCTATTCCTTGAATAACAGAGATACCTTTCAGGCGGAATGTTTTTTCAAAGTGAAGTCCTCAAAATCTTCCTCTGATATATGGTAGTCTGTACACATAAATGTGATGTATTAGATACATAAATAATACATTACTAATGAATATTAGTAATACTGTAATATTATATAGCTCTTCACACACACACATTCCTTCATTCTATAGGTCTCTCCAATTTCACTTTCTAAAGCTTGTTGTTTTTATTGTGAACAGTGTAAGTAATGGAGGGGATTGCAAAGAAGTAGGAATGGCAACTGAATCACGTCTAGGAGGAACGAAGCCAAGTGTTTGAGACACATCAGCAACTCAGAGTGTGTGAATTGGAGCAATTAATACTAAAGACAGATAGAGAAGATGCCACTAAGGACGTAATTCTATTCTTTAAAATGGCACCATGATCATAAATTCCTACTTTCTCAACAAAAAGGCATAAAGATTTATGACAAATACTTGCCAAAACAGTAAAAAGGAGAAGCCAAAATAAGGCTGGCAGTTGGAGACGGGGGAAAAAAAACGAAGCCTCTTAGTATGTGAGAAAGGTTTCCTTTACCCTCCTCAAAGACTAAGCATTAGTATATATTAGTGGCTACTATTAGTAGCTGAATGATCAAAATAATGACATACAAAATACATGTGTTATAGAAATGCAAAAGTAACACAATCAAGTTCCAAGCAATAGGGAATCTAGGAGTGCAGAGACATGAATCTTGCAGCATGACATACAATAAAGGTTCTGGATAAGGGCTCTAGGGAAGGAGACTGTCCCTTTACGTCCTCCCCCTTCCATCAAGGTGCCCTGCAATGTCTTGAATGAGGGCATCACTTAAAGGTTTTGATAGCCTGGCATAGGTTTGGATCCAGAAGTAGCTAAGGAAGCTGCATAATGCAGTGGGTAAATGGATAGTGTCTTAGAGCCATACTGCTGATATGAACCCTCACTCTCCCACTTACGAGCTGTTTGACCCTGGGCAAGGCATTTGGTCCTCTGTGCCTCAGTTTTTTTTAATCTGCAAAATGAGGAATAA
Organism: Mustela nigripes; assembly: GCF_022355385.1. Lineage (NCBI taxonomy): Eukaryota > Metazoa > Chordata > Mammalia > Carnivora > Mustelidae > Mustela > Mustela nigripes. Next base: position 94,845,200 of record NC_081569.1, read on the forward strand.
GTGCGGTTGTTCTAATGATCAAATAAGTGTGTGTGTTTTTAGAACAGAACCTAATACATAATAATCATATATATCATTTACTATTTTAACATTAACTCTTCTTATTCATAATCTTTATAAAATAAACTTGGGCTCCGCACTTAAAAGATGATTAAAGGGGAAACTCGGACACACTCTCTCTCATATAACAACATGTTTATGTCATGATGGAGCCCAAAAGTCTAAGGAACTGGGTCACTAACAGGTTAAGGAAAGTGGACCTACTTTCATAATAACGTGTATCCATGAAGGGCAGAAGCTTGCAGCGGTGGCACAGTGAACACTTTTTGCACTGCCATCAGAGGCATACAGAAGAGCAAAGAGCTGAGGAGTGAGAGCCATCAGGAGAATGTTGCAGAAGCCCCCAGTGCAAGCATTTTGGGGGGCAGTGACTGTGACAAAAGCAGTCTTGGGATGGCTTCAAACTAACCTCATGAGACCTAGTCCAATTTTTTATGGCCTTGTCTACCTGTGATCTTCAAATGGTGTCTAAAGGAAGTAGACACAGAGATGAGTAGATTTGTTCTTAATGGAAATTACAAAGTGAACACAATTATGTCAGCTTCAAAGCAGATGGACCCTCATACGGGTTTTGTTGCCCCTTGATCTTATCTCTAACCTGAAAAGCTTGACACCAATTATTTGTCCCTATATGCTAGAAAACTCTTAATCACAGCTAATTGGAATAAGTAGTTTTTCTTTCTGCCTCTTCCAGGAACGATGAATGTGGACAGCAACTCCGACTGTGAGGAGGGTTGGCAGCTGAGGCCAAAATTAATCTGGTTCTAAATGATTCTTAATAAATCAGGTAAAACAAAGGTAGACTGGAGTCCTTAACCATGCCCAGCAGAGGTTCTCGTGACTTCAAAAATCGAATTTCTTGGGGTTAATTTTTCCTTTAACTAAGGAGTTTAAATATCATAATCTAGTGTAAACCAATGGGGAAATTTCTAAAAGTATGTTTTAGTTAAACCTGGCACCTCTGTTGGATATAAATGCCAGGTGCATTGCTTTTCAAATGACTTCAGCTCATTGCAAAGTGTTGGAGCATATAGGGCATCTTGAGAATTTACTATGCAAATAATAATCACTTAAAATTGCCTTTGAAATGTCAAATCTGTTTCACACTGAGGACTGGAAATTTGAAAAAATAATTTTTTTCAGGTTTTACATCCATTGGAGAGCTCTGGAAATAAATACAATTCTATTCTATTTGATTGCTATATATATAAAATACCCCAGAGAAATGTGAAAATCGCATACAATGACCTACATGAAAGCATGATACAAATACTTAGAAACTGCTATCTCAACAGGCTTATTTAACATAATTCTGAATTAGATTTGGGAAGAAATTAGCACCTTCTTGTTATCTTCGAAGGGCAACCTAAAAGTTAATGTCTATGAAGACAGTTCAGGTATTTCCTCCTCCTCTGTATGACGTTACAATAGCCAGTGACACAACAGCCAGACTCACTGTGAAGGTTCAGCTCTGTCACAGTGTCAGCTGGCAGATTTTATAAGACTTCCTATGGGACTGGTTTCTCCAGGTTATTGGGACGTCCACTAAAGGATTACCCACAATGTGTGTCAAAAGTAATAATGAAAAATTCTCCCAGGAGTAGCTCTTTTGAGTGGCCATACTGGCATCAATTAATGAAAGCATGGAAATGACGCTGAATTTATACTCAGCTAACAGAAAGCAATTTCTTTTGAAAGTTTACAGTAGAAATTTTCATGGAGTGAATTCCTGTGTTAGATTTACCAGCAACAGTGGATGTGTTTACAGTAGGTCTCATCTCAAAGTTGGTGGGAGAGAGTAAGGGAAGATTACTGTCCTTCTCTACTTGGGGTGGTGTTAAGGACGTGGTTCAAGATCACCCTTACCACTGTTTTAGTATCCCAAAATATTATGGGGTGGAGAGTGCAAGAAACAGGTGCGCTGACGTTGTTGTTGTTGTTTTTATATTGCCGGGTAAAAGCCAGAGGGCTCTCAGAATAGAATCTACAGGGGAAGGAGAGATGTTCCTTTCTTTACTTTTTTCTTTCTTTCTTTCTTTCTGTCTTCCTTTCTTTCTTTCTTTCTTTCTTTCTTTCTTTCCTTCTTTCTTTTTTTTTTTAGATTTATCTATTTGAGAGAGAGCTCCTACAAGCACATGCTAGCAGTGGGAATGGCAGGGGGAGAAGGAGAGAGAGAGAATCTCAAGCAGGCTCCATCTCAGTGCAGAGCTCAATGCAGGGCTCAATTTCATCACCCTGAAATCATGACCTGAGCCAAAATTAAGAGTCAGCTGCTTAACAGACTGAGCCACCTGGGCGCCTCAAGGAGAGTGATTTTCTTGAGCATTCTTTTATTTCCTGTGACTAATGGCATTGATGGAAGGGCTTTTTGTTTGTTTGTTTAGTAACAGACTCTGGATGACGTCACATTTCCATTTTAACACCATTTATGCTAATGCAGAAAGTTGTAAATCTGTCTTCACATTTAAAATATATCAACTTATTTCTACTCTAGATTAAACTAGTTAAACATATTTTAAAATTAACTAAAGCAAAATGAGGAGGAAAATTATCATGTTAACAAGTCCAAGAAATAGAATTTAGCAAAACATTTATTTATTTAAGAAAGTTATATCACGGTGGCTTTTCTCCCTTTTCAGAACAATCTTCTCTGGCAAAATGTTTTCCACTTTTCATTTAGAAACACCTAATCTGGGGCATCTGGGTAGCTCAGTGGGTTAAGCCTCTGACTTGGGCTCAGGTCATGATCTGAGGGTCCTGGAATGGAGTTGCCACATATGGCTCTCTGCTCAGCAGGGAGCCTGCTGCCCCCTGCTCTCTGTCTACTTGTGATCCTTCTCTCTGTCAAAGAAAGAAATAAAATCTTTTTTTTTTTAAAAAGAAAGAAATACCTACTCTTGTTTAAATTGATTTATTCAAATTTAAATAAAATATCTAATATTAGATAATTTTGCTCAGTTAATGTTCATATAATTCCAAATTTTAAAATTGCCTTAAATCTTTTTAGTGGCATATTTACTCTTTGGGAACTAACTGAGTAATAAACTCTGTGAATGGAGAAAACCTTAAAGATTTGGCAAGTACAATAATTCTTGTGTTCCATGAGTTCCAATCTTGTGTCAGAAAATAATTTACTTAATTGGAAGATGATAGCTAAAAAAAATCACTTATATCCCTTTTCAAATAACTTATAGCCTGTCATAGGCCAGACTTTTGTAAGTAAAATATCGATAGTGTTATTATATTGAATTTAAGTTTATTCATTTTATTCAAGATAGTCTAGGAAGCTATATTGGGGAAAAGGAAATAAATAAAAAACAACAATGTGATTTTCCCCCCTTAAATCATAAAAGTAACATATCAAAACTAATGATAATCCAGAAAAAGGGGGAAAAATAATCCCAATATCCCAGCACTATGATTTATTATGGCTTATTAGGTTTTCAGCTATGCCTATATGTATATTTTAGCTGCAAAATATATAGCCACAATAATAGTATATATACAAATTTAGAATTTGTACTTTTTTTCACTTAACATTTATTTCATATGCTTTTCTATGTTCTAATGCCATTAATAACGACTACATGCTACTCTGTGAAATAACTAGTCTATACCTTTTTAACTAAAATATCTGAGATTGTTTAAAAGTGAAATGATAACTTAGTGAAGTATTTATACAACTTTAGTTCCTTTATATGTTCCATAATATGTTACCATTCACATTTTTGTGGCTGTCAGAGTTGCTCAGATTTTTATTCTTTTTTTTTCCCGGTGTGTATACTATGTTTGCTTAACTTACGGACATTAAAATCACAGAGTTTAAACACTGTATTATGTCTACCAGGAAATAAAGGTAGGTCTCAATTTTAGAACATAGAATGCTTAATTCTTATCATTGTATATTTGTCATTTCTGTAATACAGTTATGAAGTGATTACTTTTTTTTTTTTTTTAAGGTAAACTTTATACCCAACATGGGGCTTGAACTCATTACTCTGATATCAAGAATCACATGCTCCACCAACTGAGCCAGCCAGAAACCCACAAAGTGCTTCCTTTGTATGACTTACTGTGCTATTCAGCCAACGATAAGATAATTTGTAATAAGATAATTTGTATAATTTATAAGACACATACAAAAGTTCTTGAAGACACATACAAAATTGATTATCCAAAAGTGAGTGAACAGACTATTAGTTCTGCAGCCATAACAGATAGGTTACCTTCAGTTAATGCCAGTGGTGGTTAAGGTTGAGATGTTTAAAGTGGATTTGGGATGTTAACTAGGCATGGGCTAGAAACAGTGGCAGTAAAGGTAAGGGAAGGTTTAGGTAAACCTGATCCTCATGCAGGTTAAATATACAGAGAAGGGATAAAGATGTTCAGGCCGAGAAACTGGGGAAAAGACTCCTTCTCTCACCAGCTAGGCAACTTTAAAAGCCCTAAGTCTCCATTTCCTCAGCTGTGGAATGGCAATAATTTTAAAATACCTACTCCATTGAATGATTTGGAGACTGAAGAAGTTTATTCATAAAGAGTGCTTACCAGAGTCTTTAGCATGTTCCAAACAAAAACAAAAACAAAAAATAAAAAGTGTTCATCATTGTTTTGGTGGAATTCTTTAGTCAATTAAAAAACCATGTCTAGGGCTTTATGACTGAGCATGAGAACCCAGGAGGTTCATTTCGGAAAATGTGAGCAGAAGCAAATGCATGCTCCCAGGGCGGAAAAGCCACTCATAGTAGAGGACACCTAGAAGTAAGGTATACCTTGAGCTTAACAGAATAAATGGAAGGATATGACAAAGCATTTATAAACAAGGAGGGGCACTGATCAGGTAAAGGCCCACCAGCTCTGCCAGCTGGTAGCCCCGTTGGGCACTCCCAATTCTGTTCATCTGAGTTAAGACATCACACAATAAACCATAGATGTAACAACTCTCCCATTCTGTAGACATTTTTTTAAAAGTTAGATTTAGGAGTGCCTGGGTGGCTCAGATGTTAAGCATCTGCCTTTAGCTCAGGTCCTGGAATGGAGCCCCACATCAGGCTCCCAGATCAGTGCGGAGTCTGTGTCTTCCTTTCCCTCTGCCTCCCTCCTTACTTGAGCTCTCTTTGTCTCTTTCCATCTCAAATGAATAAATAAAATCTTTTAAAAAATAAAAGATAAAAGTTCAATTTATAATAGTCTTACCAGTACCTAATAAAATGCACATATACTTTGAACAATTTTTGAGAGAACAAGTCTTTTTCATATTTTAAAATAAAACTCTTTGAAACCAAAGCCAGAAATTCAAGGAAAAGCCTCAACAGACTTGACTACATTAATATTGACCTCCTTTAAAAAGGAGAAAAGGCATTATGTGGAAAATTAGAAGGCATAAGGACAAATGGGAGGGGCGGGGACTAGAATATAAAGTATAAAAGGGTTAACATTTTTACATGTAAAAAAAAAAAAACAACAAAAACTTACAAAGCAAATTCTGAAACGAATACTCCAGTAGAACACTGGACAAGCTCCAGAGAAAAGGGAACACTCTTACGTTGTTGGTGGGAATGCAAATTGGTGCAGACACTCTGGAAAACACTATGGAGGTTCCTCAAAAAGTTAAAAATAGAATTACCCTATGATTCAGCAATTGCACTAGGTATTCAACAAAGGATACAAAAGTACTGATTTGAAGGGAGACATGCACTCCGATGTTTGTAACAAAAGCCAAATTATGTAAAGAGCCCAAATGTCCATCAACTGATTAATGGATAAAGAAGACATTGTATGGGGGCGCCTGGGTGGCTCAGTGGGTTAAAGCCTCTGCCTTCGGCTCAGGTCATGATCCCAGGTCCTGGGATCAAGCCCCACGTCGGGCTCTCTGCTCTGCAGGGAGCCTGCTTCCTCCCCTCTCTCCGCCTGCCTCTCTGCCTACTTGTGATTTCTCTCTGTCAAATAATAAAATCTTAAAAAAAAAAGAAGACATTTTATGTATATATATGCGTGTGTATACACACATATAAACATACCATAGAATATTACTCTGCCATAAAAAAGAATGAAATCTTGCCATTTGTAACAACGTAGAGGGAGCTAGAGAGTATTATGGTAGGCAAAATAAATCAATCAGAGAAAGACAAATATTGTAATAGAGAACCAACTGAGGGTTACTGGAAGGGAACTGAGTGTGGGCTGCCTAAGTGGGTGATGGGTGTTAAGGAGGGCACTTACTGTGATGAGCACTACGTGTTATGTGGAAGTGATGGATCACTAAATCTGACATGTGGAACTAATATTATACTGCATGTTAACTTACTGAAATCTAAATAAAAAATTGGAAAAAAAAAAGAAAAATGAAGGGAAAAAAAATGGACAAGCTTCAAGGACAAAATTTATTTTTTAAAAATTGACTAACTAAAGCATTGACAAAAATATTCAACCTGAGTAACAGTGGAAGGTCATAAAAACTTGCATATTATCAAAAATATATAAATATGTACATGCATAAAAATCTCATGTTGGACAAGAGAAAAGAAGCAGTCATAGCTAGCACAATTTGACAAAATGTAAGAAAGCTGTGAGAAGTATCCATACAACTTTATCTATAATATCCTAGACAATAAAATTAGGATGTTCCTAAATGTTTAAATACAAAGGTAATATACTTAGAACTTTAAATATTAGAAAAGTTTGAGGATATTATAAATTCTTACTGTAGGGATTAATTAATAACACAGCAAATAAAAGAAAAAATGACACAGGAAATACATTTGTTGAATGTGAATTCATGAATTCTTATTGACATAAAAAATAGATATTTTCAAGTAAAGAAAAGAAATAGAAAGCACATAGCAGTAGCATTTGTTTTTTCATGGGTGAATTATATATGTGTGCCTAGAAAAGATATGAAAGACATCATCAGCATGAGATTACATATTTTTCAATTAGCTTTCTTTTCCTTAATCATGTTTTAAATAGTTTCAGTAACAAATGTGGACATATGTATAGATATTTATAATAGACAAAGTATTATTGAAGGTGTAATAGCATGATCTTTGAAGACAGTCAGATGAGGCACTGAGAGCCAGTTCTTCCATCAGCAATATTCTTAATCTATTTAAAGATAAGTTTTTTTAGATAATTTTTTATTTTTTTATAAACATATAATGTATTATTAGCTCCAGGGGAAAAGGTCTGTGAATCTCCAGGTTTACACACTTCACAGCACTCACTATAGCCCATACCCTCCCCAATGTCCATAACCCAACCACCCCCCATCCCCACAACCCTCAGTTTGTTTTGTGAGATTAAGAGTCTCTTATGGTTTATCTGCCTCCCAATCCCATCATTTGCAAACTACATATTAGATAAAGGGCAAGTATCCAAAATCTATAAAGAGCCTATCAAACTTAACAGCCAAAAACCAAATAATCCAATCAAGAAATGGGCAGAGGACATGAACAGATATTTCTGCAAAGAAGACATCCAAATGGCCAACAGACACATGAAAAAGTGCTCCACATCTCTCGGGATCAGGGAAATACAAATCAAAACCACAATGAGATACCACCTCACACCAGTCAGAATGGCGAAAATTAACCAAGTCAGGAAATGACATATGCTGACGAGGATGCGGAGATAGGGGTACCCTCCTACCCTGTTGGTGGGAATGCAAGCTGGTGCAGCCACTCTGGAAAACAGCATGGAGGTTCCTCAAAAAGTTGAAAATAGAGCTACCCTATGGCCCAGCAATTGCACTACTGGGTATTTACCCTAAAAATACAAACGTAGTGATCCAAAGGAGCATGTGCACCGAATATTTATAGCAGCAATGTCCACAATAGCCAAACTATGGAAAAAAACTAGATGACCATCAACAGATGAATGGATAAAGAAGAGGTGGTATATATATATACAATGGAATACTATGCAGCCATCAAAAGAAATGAAATCTTGCCATTTCCGACGATGTGGATGGAACTAGAGGGCATTATTGCTTAGTGAAATAAGTCAATCAGAGAAAGACAACTATCATATGATCTCCCTGATATGAGGAAGTGGAGATGCAATGTGGGGGGTGGGGGGGTAGGAAAAGAATAAAGATCAGTTTTTAAAAATACACTAATAGCATCTGTATTAGAGAGTCATATATATATTAGATGCAACAATACAGGTAAAATGTTTAAGATAATTACTGACATGAATGTTCGATAAATATCTGATTATTCAATTTTTAGACATCTGATTTGTAAGAGCTTAAGTTTTAGATGTTAGGAAACCTATTAATTTTAAATTGCTGGAACCTAAAGTAATGTGAAATACAAATTAACTACTTGTTAAATGGAAGAAAAAATGAATATGTGATATGGAAATTATGTTCCTGGAGCATATAACACCTTAACCAAAGTCCACACCCTGATTCTTCTTACCAAATTTTCCTGTGTGATTCTATGGGTTTTTTGTTTCACAGGGCTTTTCTTTACTTAATGTAAGTAATTACTGGCTTTCAACTTTGATTTCCACCTTGGAGCTAGTTTTTGTTTGCTGAATTATATGTGATATTTGACTTATGTCCCTCCATCATAGCAACTTTTGTTTTTCTGTGCTAATCCTCTGAGATGTAAGACTGATATTCACTCATTTTTAGGTAGAGAGAGAAATCCCAATAGACTTCGTGTGTTAGAAGGCTCTTTTCCAGCTCTAGCCAAGAAAAAAAAAATCATTATTTCATAAATATGAAACACACATGTAGGGCTAAGAATCTTGATAGGCCATCCAGCACAACCTATTTCTTCTACAGAAAAGGGAACTTTGCTCCCAAAGTTTAAGGTATCCTATCCATGGTTAAACAGCTAATTAGTAAGAGAACTGAGTTCAGCTGTTCTTATTCCCAGGCCATTTCTCTTTCCCCAATAGCTTGTTGCTTTATTTTTCCTTGCCTTTTTTTTTTTTTTTAAGATTTTATTTATTTATTTGACAGATAGAGATCACAAGTAGGCAGAGAGGCAGAGAGAGAGAGAAAGGAGCAGGTTCCCTGCCGAGCAGACAGCCCAACATGGGGCTTGATCCCAGGACCCTGGGATCATGACCTGAGCGGAAGGCAGAGGCTTTAACCTACTGAGCCACCCAGGCGTCCCCCTTGCTGCTTTTAAGCTACTTAAGAATAACCCAGTACAGCTCAAACTCATTGCTTTTGTTTTTAAAATGGACAAGTCTTCTGGTATTCTAGTTCACAATGTCTAAGGCAAAACCCTACATATTTTTTCTGAAGAAAATAAAACTTAGTTCAGCTATAAAAAGCTGCAGTTTACTTGGTAGAAATTTTGTCCTTCATATGTTAGATCAACCGAAATTCATTGCTGAACTTTCTTGTGGGAAGTTTATCTTTCAAGATGCAGATATAATGCATATATTCTAGAGGCCAAAGCAAAGACAGTTATGCAATATCGAAAATTGTATTTAGTGATACTTTTACTGAAATTCCATTGTATTTACAAATATTATTTTATATATCTTCACATCCAAGAGCAGTACCTCTTAAGCAACAATCAACTCAAATGGATACTTTTCTGATAGAGAATACATTGAGAAAAGCCTCTTATGAATTAGGAATTCAGCAGAGAAGGTTTCGCAAGTGGATGACAGATCATGCTAAATAGATGGGGAAAAGACATGGCTTTGAAGTGTTGGAGATCTTTTGACATCCTGAAGGCTTTGAAATGGCAGCTAACTTCTAGAGAGCCTCACCTTTGGCTCCTTGTAGGCAAGTCAGATTTGGCAGTAGTTTCCTGTACACTCCTTCATCTAAAGGAAATATTACACATGGCTCACTTTAAAACAATTATTTTTTGAGAGTAAGAGTAGTAGCCTCTTCATAATAGCAAACCTATAAACATGATCATTTTTTAACCAATTAAACTGAATTGCAAGGTGCTCTGCACAGAAACAGTAATTCCTTACTTAATTATAAATCAAATAGATAAATACAAGATCATTTTTTAGAACTTAACATAAACTAAGATATATCTTAAAATTAATAGCATATTCCCCTTTGAGATATAGAATGGAATGATGGTAATTTAAACAGTAATTTACAACACTAAATGTAAAAGTTTCAAATGAAGCTCTAATCAATTCAAAAGCTAGCTCTAGCTTTTTCTAGGTAAGAAAACACTTCGACAACACTTTCCATGCTATAGTCTTAGTAAACCCAAAGGTGCAAACTGTCCAATCGAATGAAGGACCTCTGCCTCCTCTTGGTATCTAATTTTAATTACAGGCATATTTTGTAGAAGGAATTATTGTCTAAAACATACAACATAAAAACCTACTCCCATAAACATTATCTTTGGTGAAATGTTTTTCTAAATAACCACTGGTGAACATTCACTATCTTACAAGTATGGAAAAAATTTCACATAGCTTAAGAAAAAAGTTATTCCAAATACTAATTGTTTATAACATGTCCTCAAGTCCTTCCCCCAGTGATGGTATCATGCCCCCAGTTAACCACATGGAAACTTCAGAATCCTCCCTATACTACAAGTTTATGCTTCCCAGTGCCTACCATATCTCTGAAATCAAATCACGTCTGGTCCATTTCTATCACCCTTGCTACTGTTAAGGTTCACATTTCATCTTCCAAAGGTTATGCAATTACATTCTTTCTGTTCTCTCTCCATACAGGTTCATCCCTTTCAAATTGTTATGTTCAACTGGGCATAAAAAATCGTAAATAATGTGGTCCATTTATAGAAGAAAAGGTTCAAGTGTTTTCATTATTTAAAAATTATACCATATGTAGTGCATTCCCTCTTTAATATTTACTTGAAAACTTCTAATGGACAGCTCTTCAAAAATTAGCCATACTTTAGCACATGTAAAATCAATTCACAAACACACACATACAGCCAAACATTTCCAGGAAAAACAACCTAACGTATTACGTTTTAGAGTCAAACTAAGAAAAGCATAATTTCAGGTAAAATAGCCTCTAATAGTATTTTTTAAAAAGATTTTGTTTATCTATTTGACAGAGAGACACAACGAGAAAGGGAACACAAGCAGGGGGAGTGGGAGAGGGAGAAGCAGGCTTCCCACCAAGCAGTGAGCCCTATGTGGGGTTGGATCCCAGGACCCTGGAATCATGACCTGAGCTGAAGGCAGATGCTGAACAACTGAGCCACCCAGGTGCCCTAGCCTCTAACAGTATTTAAACTAAGCATTGGATGACTGTTTTAATATATAAAATAATTAACATTCCTGGCACATCTTTTCAGCCTAAGTAGCAATAGCTCTAAAAAAGTAATACCTACAATGTATCTGCAATAAATGATTTTGCCAACAGCATTAACATTTAGTCCCCAATTTCTGTTATCAGTTAGTAAAATGGTAGGAATTAACATTTCATGCAACAAGTACTAATTATCCAATTTTTAAATCAAAACTATGGTTTGGATTGTTTACTATGATATTTATATTATGAGAAAAAAAGAATACTGTTTTCTCACTTTTTTTTTTCAAAAGTGCTAAAGATGCATATCATTTCTTAACTATCATTCACAAGACAGGAAGAAATAGATAAACTTATTGGTCCACCAAAACTGGTCCCCTCTGTACCTTCTGAAAAGTAGGTTTGTTTGTTTGTTTGTTTGTTTGTTTGTTTTAAGATTTTACTTATTTATTTGACAGAGAGAAAGAGACAGCAAGAGAGGGAACTCAAGCATGGGGAGTGGGAGAGGGAAAAGTAAGCTTCCCGCCGAATAAGGAGCCCAATGAGGGGCTCCATCCCAGGACCCTGGGATCATGCATGACCCAAGCCCAAGGCAGATGTTTAACAACTGAGCCACCCACAGGTGCCCGTGAAAAGTAGTTTTAAGACAAACTAAGGAAAGACTTTTTTTTTTTTTCTCTAATAGGAATCTTTAAGAAGAATGAGATATTATAAATTCTACTGTAGTAATTAGGGCAATGTGTTATTGTAAAAATTCTCAAACTATAGGATGATTATATGATTCACTTTTACTCTGATAGGCAGAAGCACCCCAGAGAATTGTTCCAATAGCAATAATTATCTTGCTATTTTAATGGTAATCTCATATTGTATGACAGTAGCAATGGATAAAAGAAGGAGGGAGCACAAGAAATTAGAAGTCTTTATATAAGAATACCTAACACTTGAGAACTAGTAATATCCCTAAAAGGTACATAAGTAATGACACTGCCATTGCAAATGTGAGTTAAGTAGGTCCAATCCCTTGCCTAAGTTAATGTGATGCTAAGAAAAGATACCAGCCTTATTCTTCCTACTCTTTTACTCCCTGTGCCACATATAAAGTGATAAGCGTAGGAGGAAATCTGACATGGCAAAGAACCAGTACTATTTCCAGGGTGCAGAAAACAGATTCAACTTAGAAATTTTAAAAACAACATCTAGCTGAGCAGACTATCAGAGTTCTGTTTGACAGTGTTTACATGATGCACTAGTTTATAGGAAATGAAATTTGCAAATTATATGGCTAACCATACCATAAAATAAGGATTACAGATGCAAGGTATCTGTCCAACACATTAATAGCCAAGGGGAATGAGTTCAAACAGATACTAATATCCTGAACTGCTAGTATGTTTCCTTTGTGCCTTGACACAGTACAAAGCAGTTCTGTTTTTAAAATACCACTCTTTACCTACAGACAAAAGTAATGAAATTATCCTCAAGTTACATAATCACTTGCCAGGCCAAATGGCTTAAGTCTTTTTTATTATAAGATAAATTAAATTTTGCTTAATTCATCCATTTTAAGTAGACAGTCTTCAAAGACAGAGAAACATTTATGGTTCAGAAATGAATTGTATTTGACTTAGAAGTTTTGTAATAAAAATATTGCATCACATATTTTCATCGATGAAAATTAAAACATCACAGAAAACACAGAATTTTTACTAAAAGTACTATAGATTATTTCTGAAAAATATAAAGATAAAATACCCAACAGGTACTATATATGAAGGACTACATAAATTGTTGGAAATAAGCAGTTAAAATCTTACAGTGATAATAGTTAACCCACATTTTCACAATGTTATAGATACGCATGATCTGTAATATAGAAGTAGGCCTTATATGACATAATTTTAGTAAAATATTATTATTCATGAACCAGTTCTATAGGATGAACCTAGATTTTCCAGCTAGAATTCATCACGGGCTTGTAACAGTGAGTGTGGCTCCACAGCTGGTTCTTAAAGGCATTATCATTTCTAGGTGAAAGGCAAAAAAGAAGCCTTTGGCTCTGGAAGTTTTGACTTCCAGGTATGGAGAAAAATTATATGGTCTCAGGAATGACACACATTTAGGGAGAGAGGAATAGACCAAAGTTTCCCTACGACAAAAAAATAAAAAATAAAAAAATGTTACATTTCTACAATAGAACCATTTACATGTGTCTGTTAACCATTTCTAAGTCTTCTTTGGAAAAGTATCTGTACATGTCCTCTGCCCATTTTTTGACTGGATTATTTGTTTTTTGGGTGTTGACTTTAATAAGTTCTTTATCCATCTCGGATACCAGCCATTTATTAAGGGGGGTGGGGAGGACTGGGGTAACTGGGTGATGGCTATTAAGGAAGGCATGTGTTGTGATGAGCACTGGGTGTTATACACAAGTAATGACATCAAAAACTACTGGGGAGGGTATGTGCTTTGGTGAGTGCTGTGAAGTGTGTAAACCTGGTGATTCACAGACCTGTACCCCTGGGGATAAAAATATATGTTTATAAAAAATAAAAAAAAAATAAAAAAAAAAAAAAACTACTGATATACTAAATGTTAGTTAAATGAAATAATAATTTTTAAAAAAGGACCATTTACAAAACAGTATTTTGCATGACATAGGACACCAATCAATTTCTTACCAACCATTTTCATTTGTACACTGGGATTGGTATTATATTTTGGAAGGAGCACGTGGACTGGAAATTAGTTCCAGGTATAAATAAAACTATGGCACAGAACATAATATCTACACCTTTTTAACTGGGCATCAGCTTCCTCATTTAGCACGGAGAGAATAGGACTAGAATTCATTCCAACCTTGAAAAATCTAGAAATCTCTAATTTATTTTTTAAATATTTTTAATTTATTTATTTGACAGAGAGAGAGATCACAAGAAGATAGAGAGGCAGGCAGAGAGAGAGGGAAAAGCAGGTTCCCCACTGAGCAGAGAGCCCCATGTGGGGCTCAATCCCAGGACCCTGAGATCATGACCCCAGCCAAAAGCAGAAGCTTAACCCACTGAGCCACTCAGGTGCTCCTCTATTTCTTAAATGTAAAGTAACAGTAATTTGTTTGACAAAACTTAATTTGAAACTAAATTTTACATTGTGGGGGTGCCTGGGTGACTCAGTCAGTTAAACATCTGCCTTCAGCTCAGGTCATAATCCTAAAGTCCTGGGATCAAACCCCACACTGGTCTCACTGCTGAGTAGGAAGCTTGTTTCTCTCTCTCCCTTTTCCCCTCCCCCTGTTCATGCTTCCTCTCTCTCTAATACGTAAATAAAATCTTTAAAAAAATAAATTTTACATTGTGAAACAAAAGAAAGATAACAAAGACATCACATCATGATACCATTTTCTTCATTTTCCATTCATTCACCCATTCAGTAGTATTGACCACTGATCATTCTAACTTTTATGTTGACAGACTATAAGGAGCACCATGGGGGGACATCTGGGTGGCTCAGTCAGTTAGGTGTCTGCCTTCAACTCAGGTCATGATCCCAGGGTCCTGGGATGGTGTCCTGTCTCTGGCTCCTTGCTCAGCAAGGAGCTTGCTTCTGTCTCTGGCTGGCACTCTCCCTGCTTATGTTCTCAATCTCTCTCTCTCTGACAAATAAATAAATACAATCTTGAAAAAGAAGAAGAAGAAAAAGAAGAAGCACAATGAAATCAGGGAGACTTATTAGAGACCATATATTGTGCAATGATATCGTGTATAAGGATGTCAGTAGTAGAGGCGGTGAGAGAGTGGTCAGCTTCTCCATATAATCTGAAGATACATACAGCCAACAAGATTTGCTGAAGGACCGAATTGGGGGAAAGGAAGGAAGGGAATTACAGGAGTGTCCCTTTCTACAGTCCCAACCCTTCCCCTTCTATAGACGCATTTATTTTTCCTTTTCAAGTTTACAAATCAATGACAGTATTTTATTTTTTTTTTGCAATACCGAATTGAGGTTCATGGCATACTTTCAAGTCTTAAAAAATTAACATTTCAGAAAGCTTTTCACTTACATTTTTTAGATCATGGTGATCATAAGGTAAGAACATCATTTTCAGAGTCCCAAGTGCTCACCATCACAAGAAGGAATCCCAGAGAACGCTGTTTTAAGGGCCTTTATTGACCCTCTCTTTCCCTTTCCACAATTCTAAAACACGTGTCAATTTTTTTTTTAATGTACTACAGATATTCCATGTTGTATTTATTTTGTATTTATTTTCAATGGCCACATATGGACTCCACATTCCATGTTGTTCTCACTCTTCCCTTTACACCAACTGGCCTGCCTTTGTCAAACCCTCAATCAGAAACCCTGAGGAGCAAGAGCCTGCCTCCAGCCCCCCCTCCACAATCATCATAATCATGACCACTGCAGCTGCTTTGTTCCTCTCCCTCAACTCTTCCTGCCCCATCATTCTCGTGTCCAAAGTGGACCATCAATTTGGAGAGCCTTCAATTTGAAGCATTATTCTAATTATCTGAGACACCACATTTCAAACATTTGCAACACAGAGCTGCTGTAAATCTCATTTCACAGAGCACTGAGGTCTACCATGTATGTACCGAGAAGTACAGATGGTGACAGACAAAGCTGAAAACTCGTGAGTACATCACAGAAGTCAAAATAACAGTGGCTTTCCATCTGCTAACATATTCATATTTACCTCATTTTCCCACAAGTACTCCTCCTTACTTTCCACTCACACTGGCAGATCTCAGCAGGCAGCGAGTGGCTGGCATCTATTTTCATCATGTAGTAGTTCTTGAGTCTCCACTTTTTAAACAGCGTGATATTACAAAGACAAGTGCCAAGGACATATTCTAGTCCCCAAGAAGGAGTCGAGTATTCCCACTCCTCATCAATTTTTTTTTTTTTTTTTTTTGTTTAACTGCTTGGAGTTGGTGACAAGTGTACACGTCTGTTGGTGTCAAAACCCTTGAGTACAAATTCTAACCAGCAGTTGTCTCACCCACATTTCACAGTTTTTAAAAAGAAACGTTATCTCGTTATTTTAATAATATAAGTTCAAGGGCCAATGAATGTGAGAAACCCTAAGATGAAGAATAAGTACATGGCTACATACCTGTATCACCTTATAATATTTTTTGTGTTAGCAATTGTTTTTAACGTTTCGGCTTTATCATACCAAGTCATACCGTAAGTATGATACAAAACTTATGGGTCAGGTATTTATATTTTTCCAAAGAATTTCCTTCCAAAGAGACAATGAGATGTGAAAAAATGCATGTTGGTTTTCAGTTTTCATTCATTTACTGTACATGGCTTAAAAATAAAGTACAACATTTGAGTCCGTTCAGTAGAGCAGCTTTTGATGGAAACTGGTTAGTAAAAATGAATGATTCATAAATTAGTGCTTTATAAGAAGAGGACAGATTTGTCAAAAACCTGCAGAGATGCTTATTTATTTAAAAGAGGGTTTAATAACAAAGTTTTCTTCAAATTGCCAATGGATACAGTACTATCTGTTAATTTTGCTTTCCTGTTTGATGTTAAATTCATGGAGATTTCTTCAGTCTAAGATAGCTCTTCAAAACTGACACAAAAATACCAAATTAACACTACATTTTTTTTCCTTTATCACTCTCATGTGTAAATGTGTTTGAGAAAGTTTATGCATTCATCATCAACTCACAAATTAGAAACACAAAAAATCTCTGTTTATGATATGCTATGAAAAATAACTGCTCAGTTTGAATGATTGCTAATTTCATCTCAATCATGCCTTCCTCAGGCAAACCTAGAGAAAACAGTGTCACAGAGTCTGTTCAAAACAAGGGACATAAATAAGTACCTTATGAAACACTGCTTTGCTCAAATCCTCCTGATAGATGTTCAGGCATAGCAACATTACTGTGGATGATCGCAAGAGAGGTACAGTACATCACATTCAATCAGACACAAGGCTAGAACCATTAAGTTCTGACTTTCAAGAGATTCAGCATTTTTTTTTCTCATAAAAAGAATGTGAGCAATATATTATCAAAACTTAGAGGGGCACCTGGGTGGCTCAGTGGGTTGAGCCTCTGTCTTCGGCTCAGGTCATGATCTCAGGGTCTTGGGATCGAGCCCCTCATCGGGCTCTCTGCTCAGCGGGGAGCCTGCTTTCTCCTCTCTCTCTCTGCTTACTTGTGATCTCTGTCTGTCAAATACATAAATAAAATCTTAAAAAAAAAAACTTACAACTAGGTCATTTACTAAATATTTCTCAGTTAGTTTCCTCATGTATGAAACAAAATTATAAAAATAATCAACGTAGTTGTATGGGTTGAATGAATTAAGCTAAGTAGAACATGGGGCATAGAAAAGACTCACAGTTGGGGCGCCTGGGTGGCTCAGTGGGTTAAGCCTCTGCCCTCATTGCTACAGTAGGAAAATAAAATTATTGGTAGGTTAGGAATATCTGTTTGAATACAGGCTGTCTATATCACCTGGTAGGTATTATTTAATGCTATTGAGCCCTGGGGGCTCTCCGGGCTATCTCCATGTTCCAAGCCACTCATTCTCTAGCCTAGTTAGACCCTTGTGTATTCTAAGTATAAATGCATATTTTAGTGAATTCAGTAGGTCACTGTGTGAGCTATCTTGTCGGTCAGATGCATGAGTTGACATGTGAGATTTCAAGCTAAGACAGAGTACACTTAGGCCAGAGAAGAAATAGACCCCTTGAATTTCAAAACTACAGTAAGTAAAATTTCTTTGCAAAGCCAACTTTTGCAAAGCACAGGACATAAACTGAATAACTCTTTCTCCCAATGAAGCATCTGGCCAGTGCATTTTGTTCATAGATCAAATTCAAAGAATTTATTATGCTCTTGACATCCTGCCTCATAAAATTCTACTGTTTTACATGTGTGCTTTGCAACCAGTTTGAAAACTTCCTATGGTTAAAGTACCATAAAAAGTCATTCTACTCCTTTTATAAAGTTAAAAACAATACACATAAGTAGACTTCTAATGCATCATGTTAATAAATTTAAAACTATATGAAAAAGAACAAGAGAAAAACATACGGAAGGAATGAGAAGATGGAGGACCACATAACTACAAGTAGGTCACAGTCAAGTTCCTAGTTTTCTTTCTTTTTTTTTTTTTTTTTTTTAAAGATTTTTATTTATTTATTTTACAGAGAGAAATCACAAGTAGATGGAGAGGCAGGCAGAGAGAGAGAGAGAGGGATCAAGTTCCTAGTTTTCATTTGAAGTATGGTTAGTGAGCACTAATTAAAGATTTATAAGTAAATAAGAAGGTTAATAAACAATAAATAAGTCGATACAAGTGGTACATAGAAAAATCCTGAAAATACGTAATGAACCAAGGATGATAATTAATCCACTTCCACAGAATACAAGTTGACTAGGAAAAGATTTAAAAATGTGCCATGTTTATGCCACATAGCATAATATGATTATGCCACATAGCATAATCAGCTGAACGAGAGAAATGATTGTGGTACTCCTCATGAACTATTAAGAGGTGTCCCTCCTATAGAGGACAGGAAAAAGTTATAATCTGATAACTGACCACACAATATAATTATGAAATGTGGTTCTTCTTGTGCACTATTCTAAGTAGTTTCTATTATGCTTATCAACCCTGGTATTTATTCTGATATAGGTTTAACTAAAATTATATCTAGAGCTATGGACAATGGAAGTTCCTTGTTATGCTAAAACAATTTCAAGGACAGATGGGATTTAACCATATAAATATTTAAAGAGAAACTAGAACTACTGTGACACTAGAAAAATTTAGGATGATGACTTTAAGAAGGGGTACTATTTAGAAAACCAAAACAAAACATATCTTAAATGTTTTATTCTCAGATTTATAAATGGTCGTCATTAAATTGTTATACAATGAATTCATGATTTTTTTTTTTTTTTTTGGTGTATCTTTAAGGATTCACCTATTTACAAAGGGAACAAGTCTTTCACTTTTTGCTTTGTCCCTGAGTGCTTAACCAAAAAACTAACAGCTAAGTAAATTAGTTGATAAAAATAGACAAGACATTTCATACATGCTATAGCCTTTTTGGTTACCATTTTTACTCTCTGCCCCTTATCTATTTGGCAGAGGTCCCAGTGATTGGTGAAATGCCTACACCATCAGAAGAGAGGCAAATGAGACTGATAATCCACACAGTATTTTGCATATGTAATTCTGGAATAATATAATTTTAAAATTTTCTAGTTTTTTTTTTTAAATATTGCTTTCCACTAAAAGGTCTATAAGCATTCAGGACAGTTATGATTTCCATCTTATAAAGAGAAAACTGAGGCAGCAGATGCTGTGCTGCCTAAGTCACACAAGTACTCAATGAAAGAGCTGGGTAGCACTTGTTCTCTGCAAGTCTCAGTAAGTTTTCAGCATTCTTTTAATCACTGGGATGGATTTTACATAGCTCAAGCTCATCATCAGTATTCTTTTACAACTTAATGGGTTATATCTGAAAACTATACAACTTTCAAGATTAGAAACTACTCAGCAGTCTTCACATTCCTATACACTTTTGCAGAAGGTTGCTTTCTACAGGGATTCTAACAAAGAATGATTACGTGCACGTACTTTTAATTTGGAAGATGAAAATGAGACAGTGATAGTGGCTTTAATGAGAAGTAGTATTGTCAACAGTAAAATCTATTCCCCCTAACAAAGGCCTACAACAATGAGAGTAGGGAGCCTTTTTTGTCCATAAACTGTGGATAAATTATAACTCCCGGGGTTAGCTACTATGACATGTTATTGAATTTTAGTTTTTTGTGTTTGTTAAAATTATTTATACAAAATCACCCCCCCCCATTTGCAGAAAGGTTGAATTGTAACTGACTACTGTAACCATAGTGTATGTATACCCAGAGGAATTATCTTCCGTGATTTAAAAACATTTTATTTAAAGAAATACTACCAGGGAAACTAAAGAAATCAAAGAGCTGCAAAAAACAACAACAACAACAACAACTCTTACTCTGAATACATTTCAAGAAAATAAGCCACTGTTCAATAACTGGTGACTGACGGCATCATATAATACCTCTTTGAGGACTAAATGAAGATTCATTTTGAAACCAAATCAGATGGTGTAGTCTGTCTCTTCTATGCAGATCACATTAACTCAACAACTGCCAGATCTCATTTTCACAATGTGAGGTGTACTTGTGGGAATAAGAAAGAGTTGCTAAAAGGTGATAATAGAAGCAACATGGGAGGTGTTAGATTGCAGAATTTTAAGCAAAAGGAAATATAGAATAAGAGCTTACAAAAGAAAAAAAATTTGAAAATCTAAAAACATGAGTTAAGTGGCAATGAAGAAAGTCAGATTAGATGTAATAAGCAAAATATCACCTTGTCACAGGAGACTGGAGAAAATTCTCTGCCACTGGTAGAATGCTTCCCCTTCTAGGAATCAGATAGTTAGGTCTAGTGCAGGTGCAGACATAAACTGCTTATATGCAATCAGAGAGTAGAACATTTCACAGGGTCTGTGACAAGATTCCTGTTGAAAATCTTCTTTCTTTAGAAACTAGCTAATTTCACGTTTTTTGTCTGTTAAAAAACTGAGAGAACTGGCCCTTGATATTTTGACAATAGTTTAAGCTACAGATGGATGGAGAGCTAGATAAATAAATCAAATCCCTTTCTAAAGAAAGCTTGATTTTTAGGAAATAATTCTAGCAGGACACTGATGCAATTTTTTTGTTATCCTAGAATTATGAAGGAAAATGAAATTTTTAGCTAAAAATGAAACTCATTAATTAGCCTTCATTCTAAAGAGATGTGCATAAACTCAGAGTCAGGACCAAACACCATACAGAGTTTACTGCACAGCTGACCCTACAACTACTAAACACCAAGGCATCAAATTTTCTTCAGTTTTTTTTGAGGGTCTTATGAGGAATACGGATTTCTCAATGAGAAAGATTCTCTTTTCACTCTGGGAAGAAAGGGAGATAGAAACTTTTCCCTACATAAAGCTAAGTGAGAAAGGGCACCAATATATTAACCATGAAGATGAAGGATGCTTACAGAAAGGAGAGATAAACCTTTCATCTTCCAGAACCTCTACTTAAGCAAGAGATTTGCTTCATAGCTTAACTCAGCAGACTTCATGATAGCAAACATGGAGATCAACTCAAATAAAGGCCTAAGAAGATGTAGCTGTTTTCATGGTTTTTTTTTTTTTTTTTTTTTTTTTTTTTTTAAAGATGAACTGGTGACCTGGATGTATAGCCATGATAAGGGAACAAAGATCTATTTTCTCCCCAGGAATTCTACCAAGATGATAAATATATTTTGCCAATAAACAGTAACTTTGGACAATTATTATTTTATGTGTGTACCACAGTCACTATGTAACACATCTAAGACCTTAAAACCATTATTAATTTTCAAGGTATATAGTAGTTTTTCTTCAAAAAATCTAACAAAGAGTTACCACATTAGACCACAGAATGATGATAGTACTTTCACATATTCCTGGTAATATCCATTTTTCTTTCAACAAATAAATAAGCTGTTCTATTTATGGCAATGACATTGGAAGCTACATTAGACCAGTTAGTGGAATTGTCTGCAGTCTCCAGCAATCTATGACCGTTCAAGAACACGTAGCCTTTTTGAACCAGGTATTACAAAAATAAAAATTCCTCTTTCCTTCCATTGTTTCTTCATACCAAGAACGTCCAAATGAGTCTGTGTAATTTTACCCTTGTCTCAAACTTTCATTAATCTTTAGTTTTCCAGTATTAATATATTGATAATCTGGGATGCCTGGGTGGCTCAGTCTGTTAAGTGTCTGCCTTCAGCTCAGGTCATGATTCCAGGGTCCTGAGATTAAGCTCCGCATCAGGCTCCCTGCTTGATGGAGAGCCTACTTCTCCCTCTCCTTCTGCCTGCTGTTCTGTCTACTTAGGCTATCTCTCTCTGTGAAACAAACAAATAAATAAATAATCTTTAAAAAATAGATTGATAATGTTGATTTTATTATAATAAACCAAAGATGCCAATTAAATTTGCTGTTGTTTCTGATCTCAAAGCTATCAGAGTAGAGATGAACTGAAGATGGAAATAGTTTATTCATTCCTTCGGCTATTTTTAAAATTTTATTAATTTTCTATCTCTGAAATATTATGGTTTATAAGAAATATACATTTGGTCTTCATCTGCAGTTCTTGGCTCACAGATTCCAAATACCCTTGGAATTTCCTGACTGATGAGAGCAGTATGAACATCTTTGTCCTTAGTTCCTAAAACTGTCCCAGAGGCATAAAGATCAAATGACTGTCTTGTTATTCATAACAAGATCCTTTCCACCACAAGCAGGTTAATGTCAATGAGGTAACTTTAGGAAAGTATCTAAGAATGGGGGCTGGTTTCCAGGGGAACTAACCATGAATAGAGAGATAAAATCTTCAGTCCCACCCCTTGATTTCTGGGAAATGGAGAGGGGCTATGATTGAATCAATGAGTTAATCAATTAAGCCCATAAAATGAAGTTCCATAAAGACCTAAAAAGATGGGAGTTTGGAGAGCACAGTTGGTGAATGCAGAGAGATTTAAGCAAGAATGGCATTCTCAGAGACAGTATGCTCATAGAGAGCTCATACTTGTCCTATGTTTGCTTCCATCTGCCTGTTCCTGAGTTACATCCTTTTATAATAAACTAGTTATCTAGTAGGTAAAATATTGCTCTGAGTTCTATGAGCTACTCTAGCAAATTAATCAAACCCAAGTCAGGGGTCATGGGAATCTCTGATTTATAGCCATTTGGTCAACATACAGGTAACAACCAGGACTTTTGACTGCCATCTGAAACCCAAAGAGCAGCTCATGGGAACCTACAATTTATAGCCAGTCGATCCTATAGAAGCACAAGTAACAACCAGGGGTTGCAACTTACCATTTAATGTAGAGGACAGTCTTGTAGGACCCCTTAACCTGTGGGATCTAACACCATCTCCAGTTAGTGTAGGACACCCAACTGATGTTGAAGAATTTCTTGCTTTGTTGTATGGAAACCTTCTCCTGACTCCACACTTTGGAATAGTGTACCCCCTTAATCACATTTAAGCACAACATTCAAGCTTAGTTCTTCGTACAATACAAGCATTAAGCAGATAAGAGATCACACCCTCAACAAACTTACAATATGAGTGGTCACAATATATGTACAAAGTTATGACTCAGGACAGAAAATGAAAAAGTAACAACAGAGATTCAAAGAAAATGTCTGTTACTTCAATGGAAGGAAATATCATTTCTGGCTAGTTGGCTTTATTCATTCATTTCACTAAAGGTTAGCTTTAAAGAGATTTTTTTGATCACTATAGATAAGTTAAAATATGGTTGATTTGTAATAAGCATAGAATAAAAACCCTTCTATGAGTAGTGCTATCAAAAACACAAGGGAAACTTTAAAAAGATATTCTGAACCCCCTGTAAAACCCTACTGAATTTTACCAGTAATAACAGAAGTATCATTTCCATGATACTGGACTTATATAATACATTTAGAGTCTTTTAGTTTATAATTCAAGGTGAGTCAGCTATATCTTAAAATAAATTGAAAACTTACATAGTACTTACTTTACATGAGTCTAGAGAAATTGTGTTTCACTTTATTTTCTCCCAAACTGCAGACACTTACCATTTAACTGCTTTTTTAAACTTTTGAAAACACTATACCTCTTTTAATAATATTTTACCACCAGAATCATAATACAATAATAGCTCTCATGAATGTGGCTTTCTAACACTTGTTAATTCTACATTTTAATCCATCTATGAAACATTTAATATAATTACCTCAATATTTCCAGGTAAGACCTCTATTAGGAAGCCAAATATAGAGTACTTACAATTTAACCAATTATTTCCCCATCTCAGAAAGATCTCAATATATATGTACAATATTTTAATATTAAAATGTGTCTGGAACACTGATATATCAAAATCAAGTAAAATAGATCTCAAGTATCTATTTGTTTAAAATTAAATATCTCAAAAAGTAACTCTCAAATATTTTTAAAATTCTACCTTGGAATATTTTCCTATTCCACTAATAGTTAATAACACTTAAATTACTGTTCTTTTTGCCATTACCAATACATATGATATATCCAACAGAACTTATGATTTAAACATTTTAAAAATAAATTGCAAGTCTTCAAAAAGAAGGCATCAAGCTGCCATTCAAGAGGAAGATAGAGATATGGTTCACTCTGAAACATATCTAATTGAGTTTTATAGAAATCCATGTAAGGGGTGTAATATATACTGAATTTCCCTAAAATTCATCCCCTAATGACCACGGCTGGGTAACTACCCTACTGTTTTGAAACTATTGCTGATGGCCAAAGCTATATTATTTCAGAGGATCATGAACAAAATTTTAAGAAAGACATTTGGTAACATTGCTCTGGTAAATTAGGTACCACGCTGTTTTGATTTTATCTGTAAGTCCTCCACAGATAATTGCCTAGTAAGCCATATCAACCACATACGACCGTATTTTCATATCATGTGTGCCCTATTTATCATCTTCATAGTTTTGAACAATTTTACTTACTCTTCATGGCCTCAGTTTTCTATCCTCAAAATGGAACAGAACTATCTTTATTATCATAAAATGGCATTTGTGGTGATTAAGTGTTATTTTATGTGTAATGTAGCAGAGTAACTAGTCAAGTAATGTTTGCTTATTTTTACAGAACAATTGATGAGGATGACGATCATTCAATAGGATATAGAAATTATCATTACTTCACCTCCATATTTCCAGATTGTTTTTCAGAAAAGGAAACAAATTTGCATTCTCAGTAATGGTGTATACAAATGTCCATTCCACTGTTCTTTCAAAATCACTGAGTTACATCATTTTTTTAAAAGATTATTTGTTTGAATAAAATCTTTAAAAAAAAAGGTTACTTCTTTGAGAGAGAGAACACACAGTAGTATGCACTTGTACAACAGGGAGGGATAGAGGGAGAGGAGAAGCAGACACCTCGCTCAGCAAAGAGACCCACATAAGGCTGCAGGCAGGGCTCTACATGGGCTCCCCAAGGGGTTCAATCAAAGCACACCGAGATCATAACCAGGGTACAAACCAAGAGTCCCATGCTCAATCGACTGAGCCACCCAGGTGCCCCTGAGTTTCATCATTTTTAAAACTTGTGTTAATTTGGCCATTGAAAAATTACTTAGAATTTTCATTTTAACCTCTTTGAAAAATTAGTGAGATGTCATATTTTTTAAAAGTTTATTTGACATTTGTATTTTGCGATAAATTGTTTCTTCATATACTTGGTACGTTTACTAATTGGGATATATTTTTAGTACTTATATACTAACTATATTAATAATTTGTGTTTTTATCTTTCTTGAGTAAAAAATTTTTCATTCAAATGAATGAATGCTTGTAAGGAATTATTTTTAGGATCATGAGAAGGTGGAACAAATAGTATCCTATGGCCTATTTATTTTTTATAAAATCCTAACTTTTAGCTTTGAAAAAGTAAGATAAGAAATTTATGTAAGACCATTTTCAAAGGAAGACATTTGATTTGCATTCTAATTAGAAATTAAATACACTCACATAACCTCTTTAATTAAGTATAATAATCTCAGTAACATGAAAAGCTTGAAGTCTGCATCAAATATTTTTCCACAGGTCACTTTTGTTTCATAAATTTATCAATCCTGAAAACCGTTTGTTGAGAATGAGATCTGACTAATTTTGAAATTTTAAATATCAAGCATCTCAATACAGAAATTCAGTTAAAAACAAGTCCCTCATTACCACTCATTGGCTTGGAGAGGGATTTTGGATAATTGATTGACTCTGAGCTTCAATTTAATGGAGGGCTTAAAATTTGACTTTATATACTATGAATAGGATATGTTCTAATTGAAAAAACAGCATAGTAAAACTCTAATTTAAAAATAAAGAAATCAGTGTAAAATTACTAGTGTTATTAGAATATTTTTTTCTTGTATGATTACTTTATCAGAACATTCTCTTTAAATTGATTATCTTATCTAAGAACTATCTGTTACCACTGATTTCTGATATTAGCAAAGCTCGGAAAGCTATAAAAATACAGGGTCTGAGCCTCTTGAAACTGAGAATAAATTACAAATACTAACAAATAGGTCTGAACTATTGGTGGAGATCAATAGAAAAATACAAGATAATTTGCAGTACTGCATTTTGTATATTATTTTTCTGGTAAAAATTCCCTTAAGAATCAGTTATAGTTTTCTCTTTGGGGTGCTCTTTCCAAAAGTTAAGTAATTATCCAATAAGCTCCACTGGGAGAAACGAGCAAACGGCAGAAGCACAGATGAAAGAGGGCAAGGACCAAGATGACTGATATAGCAATTGTACATCTCTGAATTTCCTAGCAACATCTGGATACCAGCATCTCCTATATGTACCTTCTTTTGCCTCAAATCCATGGAATATTTGGAGACAGTTACTCCCTCTTATCAATTCTATGTGTTGCTGACATGTTCACTTACTAATATTCCTACTACAAAGTGCTGAGCGAAAGGCAAACAAAAGCTTTTTAGCATGAAGCTGTTATTGGAACAATACAGATATAGAAGATGCTGAATTCTTTAGTCACATCTGTACTATTAGGAAGAAATTCTCATCCTTATACTCTAGTGTTAGTAAATACATGTGCTCACAATGCGTTTCCCACCATGGTAGATACAACGGAAACAGTGTTTCATAAAGGAACAGAAGATGACTTCCCTTCAGGAACTCACCAACAAAGTACCTGTTTAAGATACAGTCTTAAGTCATAAAAAAATAATGGCATTATTTAAATTATTATTAAATGCACTAGAACTAGTATTTCCGCAGTAACAAATGGCATATGAAAATAAAGGTACCTAATGCTTAGCAAAATAAAAATATTAAGAAATAAACATGTCAAGACTTGCACTGAAAGCTGGGAAAATGATGGGGCGCCTGCGTGGGTGGCTCAGTCAGTTAAGCATCTGCCTTTGGCTAAGGTCATGATCCTAGGGTCCTAAATTGAACCCCGGGTCAGCTCTCTGCTCAGTGGTGAGTCTGTTTCTCCCAAGAGCCCCTCTGCTTGTTTGTGGTCGCTCTCTCTCTTAAATAAATAAGTAAAATCAAGAAAGAAAGGAAGAAAGAAGGAGAGAAGGAGAAAGAGGAAGGAAGAGAGGAAGGAAGGGAGGAAGGAAGAAAGGAGGAAGATGTTGTTATAAAGAGAAGGATTCCAGCACAGCAGTTTTTGGCATACAAATATCCTGTGTATCATAAATATTTTTGTCTGAAAACTTAAAAAGAGAGAGAGAGAGAAGAGAAAAGAAAAAAGTTTTCTTACTCATTGTCATGACATCGCCATTCACAGTTTATGAAACCACAATTTATGAATCATATAACAGGGAAGGAGTCAGCCAGGATTTTAATACTTAACAATTTGGCACTTTTTCTCTTGGGTGGGATTTCTTTTCATTGTATCATGTGCTACTATGTTCGTATTTCTCCAGGATAACTAATCCTAGTTCATTTTTTAAACCAAAGGTGTATGTTCATTATTTAGGCATATTTCTTCCTAATCATTCCAGCTGGAGCTGGTCCATAATATAATGGAATAAAGTTGCATAAAAGTGCTGGCTCTCTTCCCACTGGTTGTTGGTCTTTGTTAGATTGAGATATCTTGGGCCCAGAGCAAATCCTAGAGTACTGGAGATATCAAGGGGAGCTTTGTCCTTTATTTTTAAATTTTTTTTAGCTTTGTCCTTTATATATAGATCTTGCATATCTTTATTTACTTTTGGAAAAGTTATCGAAAAATTATTTTATATTTCTGGTCCAATATGAAAAACAGTTTTGCCTTCTCTAAGTCATGCAGAATTATAACCAATCAGTCAGATTAATGCCCTTCTACTTATAGCCACAGTATCCTCTCTATTCTTCTAGACCAAGAAAGTGTTTTACAAATGGGGAGCAGATAATTAATCAATTTTAATGTGCACTGCTAGAATCTTAACAGTGCTGTTGTACCAAAGCTCCCTACCACCATCAGCCTATATTCCTATAGCTTCCAACAACAAAGATGAGCAGATATTGGCTATTCCAAAGATAATGAGAGGAATAAAAGCCCCAATGGGAGCAGAACCTACAGTTATCTTTTGATGAGTTTTTGCACTTACTAAATCAGGACAGCCAGGAACTGCCTTCTGAGAAGAAACAGTTCATGGGCACTGTAATTCCAGGCTTCAGAATTTACAAATAGATTTTCTTTTTCAATCAGATCTAATTTAGTCTATGAAAACTGTGCATTATCTGGTTTGTGTTCTGGCATTTATCTTTGCCCAGATAACCATAGGGAAATACGCACCTATATTTAACTCAAAGATGAAAGAAAATGTGAAATTTAGAGGTAAACAGTGTTGGAAAATACACCAATATAAAAATATTTAAAGTTGCTTTGTTTTTTTTTTTTTTTATCTTCAAGTCTAGTCTACCAAAAAATCATTTGCAGATGGTCATAAAACATGGGACAATATACATGAAAGCATGTACAATTACACATAAGTCTTAGGCTCATACCACTTTAAATTTAGGGCAAAACCCATGTGATATAAATTTCCCCACATTCTCCCAATGACTGAACTACTTGGTTATGCTATAAGTTCTTTCAAAAGTTAAATTAATCCTGTGACTGAAGGAACATTTAAAGGCCTAATACAGTAACAGGAAATCCCTCCCAATTTAAATTATTTTGAATGTTACAAATGTGACTAGGAGTCTTCTCTATTTGTTGAGGTTAAAAAAAAATTAAAACCACAATCGAAGATAGATAAA
The DNA here is from genome assembly GCF_022355385.1 of Mustela nigripes. Lineage (NCBI taxonomy): Eukaryota > Metazoa > Chordata > Mammalia > Carnivora > Mustelidae > Mustela > Mustela nigripes. The sequence goes on from NC_081569.1 coordinate 94,874,395, forward strand.
AACTGGTAGTTAAGAATATATACTCATTTAGATATTTAGATTAGATATGTGAGCTAGAAAGTCTAAAATAGGACTTCATTAAAAATCAAAATTCAACCCCTAGTACCAAGGTTGTGTTAACTAAATACTAATTCCATTAAAGAAACTGGGGTTTCCTGAAGAAATAACTGAACAGGATACATAAAAGATGAGCCTAGGACATGTGTTCGCAAATACGGAAGTTGCCAGAACCAAGCCAAAAGGGCTGCAACAGATTCAAGATGGGATAGTTTTAGCATCAAAAGGAATCATGACTACAACTGATCAAACCCATCAAATATTTAAAAATTCATATATTCACAATGATACTAACAAAAGTTAGGACCAACTAAATACAATTCAAGTTAGTTACGATCAACTTATCATCCTGCAAGTTGGTAAGTAAAGGGAATATACCATAATTAAAATAATCTGGATAATGAGAGAGTTCTTCATTAAAGATTCCACATAAATTATGAAAAGCAATATTATCAGAAGAATGATATTCTATAACTCTAATGAAATAAGAGATCTGGGTAGTAATCATCAGAGAATTTATTAGATTAAACATTGATGGTGAATTTATAATGGAGAAATAAGGGTAACAACCTCTGAAACTACTGATAAATTTTAGCATCACCAAAAGTGGGCCTTTAATAGAAGGAATATAAAAAATCTGAACTTGAATATGATCAGTCTTCTGGATATAACTACTGGTTTATAGGTAATTGGTGAGAGCAGAATAGGTTCCATGATGCCATGAGAAATTACTAAGTCAAATCCAAAATGCAGAACATTCTACAGGACAAATGAATCATTCTGAGAAGTCAATGGCATTTATAAAAAGAGATGAATACAGCCCATTATACAATAAAAAAAGAAAAATCACAAATTAGTGTACTGTATAAATATATGTTTGGCTCCTGATTTGAACAAGTTAATTCTACAAAGTTACTTTAGAGTTAAACAAGGAAACTTGAATAGGAACTGGGGTATTAGACATTATTAAGGATTTTATTAGTGTAATAATCATGTTAAATGGATTACTCCTCATTATGGTTGAATTGTGCCCCTCCCAAAATGGTAAGTTGGACTCCAAATCTCCCATCAATATCTCAGACTATAATTTTATTTGGAGAGAGTCTTCACAAAGGTAATCAAGTTAAAATGAAATCATTAAGGTGGGCCCTGATCCAATAAGAATGATGTCATGAAGGGGAAACTTGGGACACAGAGACTGACACACATAGAGATAAGATGATGTAAAAAGACACCAGGGAAGATGGCCATCTGCAATCCAGGAGAGAGGCGCAGAACAGCTCCTTCCCTGGCGCCTTCAGAAGGAACATGGCCTGCTAAAATCTTGAGTTCAGACTTCGAACAACCGGAGCTGTGAGAAAATAACGTTCTATTGTTTACATCTCCAATTTGTTGTATTTTTTGTTATGGTTTTGTTGTATTTTTTGTTATAGTTTAGCCCTACTAAACTAATATACCACTTAAATTTCCTTATTAATTAGAAATCCATTATCAAGTATTTACACATGAAATGGTGTGATATGTGAGATTTCCATTAAAAATCTGGCAAACATGAGCACAACTGGGTGACTCAGTTGGTTAAACATCCAACTCTTGATTTAGGCTCAGGTCATGGTCTCAGGGTCCTGAGATGGAGAGCCCTGAGTTGGGCTCTGCACTTAGCAGGGAATCTGCTTGGGATTCTCTCCCTCTCCGCCTCCCCTATTCTCTCTTTCTTTCTCTCTAAAATAACTAAATCACTATATATATATATATATATATATATATATATATATATATATATATACACACACACACACACACACATGTGTGTGTATGCTTGTATATATGTATGTGTGTGTACATATACATACTATATATATGGCAAATGTGTGCTGGGAGAAGAAATGAAAGTAGAAAACTCTTCTTAATTATTGAAGCTGAGTTATGGGTACATAGGGTTAATTATATTATATTGCTTCATTTGATGAGACTTAAAAGATCCATAAGAAATGCTTAAAAAGAAGGGAAGAAAAGGGAACGGAAGAGAAGGGAAGGGAAGGGAGAAGAGAAGAGAAAAAAGAAATGAAATGAAAAGAAAAGAAAAAAGAAAATGAGTACTTAGGCCATGAACATATAGCTGAAATTAAGGCTGCCTTCCCAAACTCCATTTGGATTCATGCATATAGGATCAAAGCATGAAACTTCTGGCTAGAAGAATCTAGCCAGAAAAATGCCATTCATCAAGTTCTATGATGACAAATCCATTCCTTTTATAATATTGTTACGCTGACCTTAGCAAGTCACATTCTGGAAAAGTTTTTATGCATATTATGAAAAAATTAGATATTTTATGAATCATCACAAAATATTAAATACAAAATCCATTTTCCTAATTAAAAGTAATTTTAAGAAGAACATACCTGGGTGCTTCATAGAAACTAAAAACCTTTTTTAAATATGGTATTTTAAATACCTTTTTTTTAAAAAAAATCCTTTTTTTAAACCAAGGTTTTAAAAACCTTTTTTAAATCTGCAAAACAATACTGAGTGATCTGACAATTCTCCACTGCAGTTACAGGCTATACTGAAAAGAGGTAGATCATTCTCTTTTTTTAAATATATGAAATATAAAGCTGTTTTAAAGTTTTATTGATAATCAATATAGTGGATAGGTGACTTCCATGTTCAGAATTAGTTTCAGGAACAACCAAAGGGTCAAAGAGAAAAAAATGCCTCAGATACCATTTTCTACAAGCCACATTTAAGTGACTTTGTATAAACAGTCTTATATAAGGAATATGATTAATAAAATTAATTGATTCGCTACTTTCCAACTACACTACTCTCTACTATCTCAAACTCATCCCAGGTTCTTAGCTCCCCCCACTTTTTTTTTTTTTTTTTGGTCTCTTTCTGGCTGCCAATACTGAACTTGTTCTCTGGAATATGTCTGAGTAGTACGAACATTGAAGGCCCTGCTTACCACTTTCTTTTGCATTACTTACCTGTGACTCTCTTTTAGAATGTGGTTAGCCAGTGTTCAGTGTGTGAATACTAAGTTCTAGGTTTTGTACTGAAATAAGATTTCCCATGCTTTATAGGGCCTGTTGCTAAGAAGAGATGCATAAAACATGTAAACCTAAGATATTTTTAATATTGTAGTGTACATGACAACTTTATGATGCTCTTTAATGTTTATTCTATACTAAAACCAATATATCTGAGGTTAAGGGAGGCCAAGAACCTCTCTTAACTCACTGGACCTCCCTTAAGTCATTCTTAAAAAAAAAAAAAAAATTTAAACCAACTCTTTCAAGATTTTCGTGCTTTAACTGGTTTAGTGATTTCATTTTTTCACTATTTCATTCTGAAAATTTTCTTTTTAGTAGATGGTCCCCAAATTATTCTTTGGACATGGAAATCATCTTTGAGTACTGGATTATAAACTAAGAAACTGCTACACTTACTGGTTCCGATAATATTCATAACAGGTGGGAAAATACAGATATATGTATCTCCAATGCTCATCTTCTCTATTCTCCCCATATTATATTATATCATATTATAATCTGAGAAGGAGAATTTGAGGATGGCATCTGACTTATTCATGCTACATCTCCACACCTAGGAAAATGTCTGTTCCAGCATCAAGCACTCAATAACTATTTGTTGAATGAATAAATAAACTTCAAGTGAATAATCTAGGTTATTATAATCCATTCTAGTAAAAAAAATGCTAGGGATTTTTTATGCCATTATTTGCAAAATGCAGACTAATCTACCCTTATTTCAACTAAACTCCAAATTCCAACTTATATGCAGTCTTTTGTGACATTAATTCAAAATTAATGTTTGAATATAATTGGATTAGAATGCAGAGTCATTTATTTACAGAATACTTTCCAATCTCTAGAAAAGCTTTCACTTACTCTGTATATTTCCATTATGTGTCTTGTTTACTATTTTTTTCTTTTGTTGAACCCAAGTTTAAAAAAAATAGTCATCTTACTCATGTATTCAACTGAATGAATATTAAGCAGAAATTATACACAAAGCACATTCTTTTCAGTGGTTGGTAGAAAATTATTACTAGGACAAAGGATATATCATTTTTGAACCAAAAGCTTATAGAAAAAGTAAGACAGGCAGATAAATAACTAATAAAATGTGGAAGGTTTTAGTGGGAGAAAGTACAGATAAAGAACCAGAGCAGTTCAATGGATTACTATTGGCTGGAATGGTCACCATATTCTTTGTGGGGAAAGTGGCGCTCAGTTTGAAGTGCTTGGACAAATGGAGTCTGGATGTTAGAGACCACATTCAAGTAGACTGACCACAATGACCAAAGAACTGGAGCTGATGCATAAAATAAACAATAAAAGAAATATGGAAAATAGAAATGATGAAGGACATAGCACACAGCAAACTGTCTCCTCAAAAATCTATTTTTCCCTTGACCACTCATCTAAAAACTGTATTTCCTGACTTGCAGCTAGACATGGCCATGTGACCAACTTCTTGTCATGGCACACAAAAACAAATGTTGTGTGCAAATCCCTTTTTTGTTCCTTTATTTCTTTTCTTTAAGATTTTATTTATTCATTTGACAGAGAGAGATCACAAGTAGGCAGAGAGGCAGGCAGAGAGAGAAGAGGAAGCAGGCTCCTGGCCAAGCAGAGAGCCAGATGCGGGGCTTAATCCCAGGACCTGGGATCATGACCTGAGCTGAAGGCAGAGGCTTTAACCCACTAAGCCACCCAGGTGCCCCTTTTTGTTCCTTTAAATGTACTTCTTGCCCTAAGTTTTATTTCTCTCACTTTCTGTTTCCCATAGGCTGGAAGTTTCTGGCATTTGATCAGGTTCAGGAACACATGTGAGAAAAATGCTCTAAAATATGGAGCCAAGGGAAGAGTACAGTCAAGATCCCTAGATGATTTCCTGGAGCAGAGCCAGGCTAGACCTCTAACATCCAGACTTCATGCTGTGGCCTTGGATGGCAGGCTGTTCAGACCTTCTTTCCCTACAGTCTGTAGTAGACAGAGGAAGAAGAAATAACAAAGCAGTTAATTCTTAACAAAGCAGTTAATGCCCCTACCATGTGCTATCACATGTGTTTCCAAGTATTCCATTATAATTTGACAAACACTGGTTGGCAGGTGTGCATTTAATGAGGTGAAGTCAGGACAGATTACAAGATCTAATCAGTTAATATCACAAAGGAGAGTGTGTAAGAGGGAAGAGAGTGGGAAACTAGAGAATTCAGAATTGCGGTTACAACAGATGATTAATCTAGCTGTAATTTTAGCCTAGGAGATAACAGAGACTAGGTTACTTTCAAACTAGGTGACATAAAATACAGAAAAGGACTTAGAAGAGGGAATTACTAATATAGCTCATGAAAAAAATTCAATAGTGAGTTAAAAAATCAGAAGAGTAACTTGCAAGAAAGTAGGACTGAAAAGTCAGTTTAGAATCCCTTTGCCTAGAAATAAGTTTAGAAAATAAGCGGAGTATAAAACCAAATGTAAACAACATTCAAGCCAGGCCAGATCTGAATAAGGAAGAAGACAGGATTTCACTTATCCATGTGTGATCCTAACTAAAAAGCAGCTGATAAACCTCTCACTTTAAGTTCCTTTCAAGTAGCTGTAACATGTTAGCTATAGATTATCAGACAGTAGAGGAAAGGTGCTGAAGAGTAATTTCAACTTTTCCCTAGTGATAAAGGTAATGCATTATTCTCTCGGTGTTCTTTATACCTAAAGGATTCTTTCCAGCTAATACTCAGATAGGTCTTATCTTCATTGTCAGAACTGCCTAAATAATTCATACAAAAATTTTGTGGCTGCCAAGACTATGTCGGTGACTGATGAAATTAAATTTTGGCTTAAAGTTTGTTGCCTAGGTTGCTCTTTACTCCATCCCAACACAGAATCAGAACTGAAATGGTGATTGAAACAGTGACTGGAAATCTAATGTTGTCCAACTCACCCTCATGCTTGAATCCTTGATAAGGATTTGCCTCTGCCTAAACATCACCAGGTACTTCCTGACATCAGTGAAAAAGAATCCTAGTTTTGAATGGCTCTATTTGTTAGGAAGTCTTCCTGATCGAGTAGTGTGATCATTTCAATCCTCTAAAGAAGGTTCCCGATTAAAAGTTCATTCTTTTTCAACAAGACTACAATTCAAATATTCAAAGACAGTTATATCTCTGATAAGTCTGCTTTTCAGAATAAACATGTAATGTTTAGTAAAGGTAAATGATATTGATAATTGATATTGATAAATAATAAAGTGATAGATGATATTGATAAATGATTGATAACTGCTCATTCATTTCGGAGCATGGATCTTTATTCTGCAGACCTCTAGAAGGGGCTACAAAATTAAAAGAGAGTTTGATCAGTGAAGAACAGTTACGAACCATTACTTTATCTATTATGATCAAAGCGTTATGCTAAAACCAGTACAATCTTTTGCTACCCTTAAAGCTTTTCCTGTATAACAACAAATAACACAAGAAAATTACTCATTTTAAATTATTAGGTTTAAAAAATATGCTGTTCTTTGTATATGTAAAATTAAATTTTTAGCAAAGGAAAAACACTTTATATTAATTTTTATTCAATTTTACCTTTGTTGACTCATTCTTATGACTCCAAACTATTGAGAAAAATACTTGCATCCCAATCTTGTATGCAGATTGTTCGTTATCTGCAGATTTTACCAAGATGCTAGCAATCTTCCTTTAAAAATAATAAATGAGAATTGTAAACAACAAAATTAAAAATTAAACCCATGAGAATGGTACAGAAGACCTCCCTCGGGGATGATGTATGCTCATTCATAAGATCTCATTACAGCCATTCAAGCTACTTATGAAATTATCCTAATGTATTTTGTCATTCACATATTATTTCTCCATATTGTCATTTTTTTCAAAAGTCATTTTGTTACATAATGTGCTTAAATATACATGTACCGCAGAGAACAGAATGCTAGAAGCAGCTTTGTAGGATAGGGTGGGGTTGACTGTGGATATATCCAATAAAACCCCAGGAATACTTTCCCTGAAACTAAAGAGAACAAGTTAAAGATATCAGTTTGGGGATTATAAGCATAGTTATGATCCATTAGAGTGGATCAGATCATTCAAAGAAAGCAGTGTATTGCACAGAAGAGGGAGGTTTGGAGAGTTCCTATATTTCAAAAGTGGGGAGGCAATGAAATATGGAAGAGAGGCAAATAGTGAAAAAGACAGAAGAGGCAGAGTTCTCCCTGTTAACTTGTTGCTCTAAATAAGATTCAAAATAAGCCCTTTGGGGGAGCATCTGGGTGACTCAAATGGTTAAGCATCTGCCTTCAGCTCAGGTCATGATCTCAGGGTCCTGGGAGGGGAGTCCCACATTGGGCTCCCTGCTCAGTGAGGAGTCTGGTTCTCCCTCTGCCTCCTGCTCTCCCAGCTTTTGTGCGTTCGCTGCCTCACTCTCTCTCTCTGATAAATAAATAAAATCTTAAAAAAAAGAAGCCCTTTTTGATAACAAGTTTATAAGCCTCAACTTATTTTGTTCTTCAGAAGCCTTTCTGATATTGCTTGAGAGTTCTATGCAATTTTCTTTATTTTTATTTTTTCAGTGTTCCAAGATAATTTTATTTATTTTCTACCTCACTGTCTCTTTTAAAAATCTGACATAATCAGCACCGCCTCAAGTAATCTTGTTTTCTTTAGTTATTCCTCTCACCCACTTTTCTTTTTGGAACTGAAGACTGATGTCATCCAAGTGATGTAAGGACAAACGGGAAGCCCTCCAATGACTCCCCATTGTTATTGCAATAAACTCCAAACTCCTTGTGGTTGTCCGTAAGTCTTTACATTATCTGGCTCCTGCCTTTCTGACCTCATCACATTTTACCTTCCATCAAATATGCCTTCCTTCTGTCCCTGGTATTCTCCAATGAATTCCTGCCTGTGAATGTGAGGGCTTTGTTCCCTTAGTTTGGATCTCAGCTCAGATGTTATCTTCTTGGTACAAACAGTCTTAGATAAAGCTGACTGCCCATACAAGTTGTCCCTCTCTACTCTATTGTCCCATCTTAGTATCTTTATGGCAGATATCACCATCAACTACAGTTTTCTTACTTTTATTGGTTTGATTTGTGTCTACCAATCTACCTATACATGTTAACTCCATGAAATCAAGGACTCTGTTTTACTTGTTAGTATATTTCCAAACCTTGGAATAGTACTGAACAGGCAGAAAGCTCTTTGTAAACAAACCATGTTAAAATGAGTTAAAACAAATCAAGCCAACTTGTAACTGTGGCCCAATGGAAATCTCATTACTGGTGAAAAGGAAGCTAAATTTTGAAAGGCCATACCATAAAGTGAGTATCAAATATGTCTACGGAAAAATGTAACAATTTATAATACAGAGATCATCTATTAAAATAAATCTATTAAATATTTAATTATTTAATTTTATTTTAAAGGATTTTATTTATTTATTATTTATTATTTTTTAAGTTTTTATTTATTTATTTACAGAGAGAGAGAGATCACAAGTAGGCAGAGAGGCAGGCAGAGAGATAGGGGGAAGCAGGTTCCCCGCTGAGCAGAGAGCCCAGGACCCTGAGATCATGACCTGAGCCTAAGGCAGAGGCTTAACCCACTGAGCCACCCAAGCACCACAATATTTAAATATTTTAAATATTTATTATTTATTTGATGTGCAAACAATTAACATGTAGGAGAGTTTTGGTTTTGTTTTCATTTGCCCTTTCTTGTTTCAACAGACCTATTATGATATAGACTTTCCTGAAAATAAAAATGTTTCCATGATTTTTTTAAAATTTATAACTGTTGAATATGGCAAACACAGAAGAGAGAGAGCAATAGAAAAGCCTACATACTCCAAACTGTTCTAGCCATCTTGAGTACATGAGGACAAAAACCCACAAATAATAAAACCTGAGCGTAGTAAAATCCTGGCCAAGAACAGAATTGGTATATATTACTGTTTCATGGGACACCATTGGAACTACTAAAAACTGCCCAGTGAACACAGCATATCAATTGATCTAATATTTCCTTTTTAAGTTCGTGTAACATACTTAGACACATAAAAGTATTAAAGTTTAAAATATTTACTGTTTGTGTCTGACTTTGACTTCCAACAATAAATGAAAACTGAATTATGTCTTGGCTTGGAAAAAAATGGCAGATTTGCAGATTTATTTCTTGAAAAACTTTTCTCCTAATTTTCTACATTAGAAACATCACTAAAAATTTTGGTATAATAGTAATTCACTGGATATAAACATTTAATAAGATCTCAATCCAGCTATAGTTCAAAATTGCTCATAAAGATTCAAAGAGATCCCAAAATTAGAGGACTACAAAATCATAAATCAAATTATCCACTTTACTTACTGAAATGGTATCAACCTTTCAAGTGCCAAAGATTTGAATGACTTATGAAGAGATGCTTTGTTCTATCGACATCATAAATCTATTGTAGTCTATGCCAAGGTCCATAGTTAACAGTACTTCAACTGTGAAATGCTAATTTAAATCCACAGTTCAATGATTTTCTTAAGAGATGACAGCATAATGTTGAAATTATTGATGTCAGTCTCTTATACAGCAGACTCCCTGTACAGCCACTCAAAATCCATGGCTTTCTCTTACTGTGAGGGTGTCGCCATCTTTGAGTTGAATGAACGAATGGGGAGAAAACATCCCATGTTATCGTACCTTCTTTTCTGAAGCTCATCACAGTTCAGAGCTGACCTTTGAAACTCTGCTTTGTTTCTATACAAAAGCATAAAAAATTAGCCAAATGTCATCACAAAGAAAATTTTAATAATATCATATATTACAAAACTTAGTTGTTAGATAATTTATGTCTCATGTACACTTTGGTTAGAATTGTATTATCTTGTCCTGTTGTATCCATTCATTCAGTGTCTTTAGTATACACATATCTTTCAAACAAATCTAATATACTGTAAGAATTGTACAAAAACAGTGTATCGTAGACAGCTGTGCTACTGAAGTAAAATCTGTGATGAGAGATTGTGCTAGCTAATTGAAAGTAGGAAATTCAACAAATTATGTAAGAGAACCAGCCTCCTGAATTCTTCAGATATTTTTAGAGAACTTTCTATACGCCCAATACAGCAGTGAACAAAACAGTAATAGTATAGTTTATGTCCTAATGGAGCTTTCAAGAAAGGAAATATTCTAAAACAACTATTATAATAATCTCATGGGATAAATTAATATTTTTGTTTTATGGCTCCTGATATAAAAAATGTTGAAATAGTATGTTCTTTCCTACTTAGTATTTTTAGTGATCACTTTTCTAACCACAAAGAGAAACAGAGTGATAATTTAGGGGTCTAAAATATATTAATGGGTAAATGAGCATTTCATCAGTAATAGAATCAATTACAGTGTAAACATTCCCTAGCGTGTATGCTCTAATATGTATTGTCCCTAAGGCTAATAACCATACATGAGTGATAGTTGCCGAATGTTTTCAATTCAAAGGACTAAAAAGTACATTAAGTTAGCATTCCCTATGTCCTCAGTTATGAATTAACTGACCTCTGTTTCTAATGCTTTAAAAATTAATATTATATGGCTTGTCCAAATTAAAATAGTCAGAAACTCACAAATCAATTCAACATACATTTATTATGTTTTTCCTCTTTAAGTACCTGGATGCTATTGGAATATACTGAGATAATATGTAATATCTGAAATATAGCGAATGCTCAACAAATTTGTTGATTTTATAGAAACAGCCTATTGGGCTAAAATGCCATGTAAAATCCAATGACACTGACAACAAAGCAACCAACAGCACAATTAATAAGGGGTTCTGACTTCAGCTGGGGCAGCTTAACAGTCTTTTATGAAGTTTTCACTTTATTTTGTTTTTCAGAAAGATGGAAGGGTACTTGCTATCATTACTACCTACAGAGTAAGAAACTCCACCTGACACATTCACCCCCATCCTTTTAACATGCCTCTTCCCTCAAAGTCTAAAAGACAGATGGGGAATGTCCCCAGATGCCTGAGGAAGGTGGTGTGTGCAAGGCAGCCTTGGTTTGTGAGCTTCCAGTGGGTTTAGAAAGCAAGCAAAATTTGATCAAAAAACCCTTCCAAGCTAAAACTAACTTCTGAGTTTTCCAGGATGATTGGAGAAGAAGGAAGCTATGGATGTCTCTGATCTTTGTATTGTAAATGACAACAGTGAAAACTCATGAGATGTTCCCCAAAAATCACAAACCTATTAACACCAGTACTGGGAATTAAACAATATCTTGAAATTCTATCCTAAGTATCCTGCATTCTATCCCCTGCCTTGCAGCACATTTCATATAGTTGGTACTTAATTTCACCTGCATAAGGTAAATTCTCCCTTAGGATTGAATGATCATCTGTGAATAATAGTCCCAACGAAAGGTTCTCCGTCTCCCTCTCCTTATTTCATCTCTCCTCTCCATTTATTTCTCTGCAACTTTAAGATAAACCTTTTATCAGGCCAAGCTAGAGATTACAAGGACTCAAAACAGTGTGAAAAATTCTCCCCAAGTTCTTCCTTTTTTCTCACCTCTCTAGTTATTCTGATGCCCCAGGAAACCAGTGGCTTCATCCTATCTCCTCTGATGCAATGCTCTAGATATAACCTAAGTCTGGTTATCTCTGAGATACAGACTGACTATACTTTGTCTCTTCACAGATGCAAAGGTAAATGCACTCATTTTGTATTTACTTCTATAAATTTCTTGCATGAACAGGTTAGTTAAAGAACAGGGAGTACAAAACATGCTACTGCCAGTCAGAGTTTGAAAGTAATGATAAGGGGCACTTGGGTGGCTCAGATGGTTGGGCGTCTGCCTTTGGCTCAGGTCATGATCTCCAGGTCCTGGGATCAGGCCCCTTGTCAGGTTCTTGGCTCTCCAGGGAGTCTGCTTCTCCCTCTCCCTCTGCCTCTCCTCCTGCTTGTTCTCTCTCGGTCTCTCTCTCTCTCTCTCTCAAATGAACGAATAAAATCTTAAAAAAAAAAAAGAAAGAAAGTAATGATGAAGAGCTTAGGAAGAAAAGGAATTTAGGGTGGCTCACAGACTTGTGTAGAAATCTAAAGAATTAGACCTGGGTTGCAGGGCTTGGTAGTTGGTTTTACAGAAAGGTAATGCCACAGGACTGCTATTGAGGAGGGAGCCACTAGCATCATCACAGTAACTTCCAGCAGTACTGCTAGATTCTCAAGTTGGTCACCACTAACAGAAATCACTTGTGAACAGCCTGCACACATCACAATGTAAAATTCACATTGGATCGGGGAGGGTGGGCAGCTTCACATGAGGGCCCTTTAGCAGAAAGAAAGCAGGAAAATGAAGTGTCTGCTGCCTTCATCTTCACAGAGGTCAGCGGGGCATGGCTTTCTAACTCTCTTGTAATCCACACAGACGCACCAAAAATAGAATGGGTAGTCAGTAATTAGGTGCCAAATATCAATAAATGATTAAGATAAGTAGGAGAGTCTCCTGTTTTGGGGGGGTGGGTTAATTTCAAGTCTTAGAACAGCATGCTTCAGCACAATGAAGAGAGAAATAAGCATCACAGGCAAGTCTGGAAATATGAATCATCAAGTACCACATTTTTTTTTTTTTAAGGAGAAAAGTGCACCAAGTTTGAAGGACAGTCATGCAGCTGATTCAGAGTACAGACTGCATAGGTATAAATACTGTTTCCAAACCTGAATAGCTCTGTGACCCTGGGCAAATTCACTAAGTTTTCTGAACCTCAGTCTTCGCATCTGAAAATAGTACAGAATCAATAACCACATGCTCACTACAAGGAGTGGAACAAAATATAAATATATAAAAATATAAAATATAAATAAAAAATATAAATATATTTATAACAAAATATATTTTGTTACCACAATCAATTGCTAAGTGGAGGACGCCTGAATTTCACTGTTAGGAACTTAAAGAGAATTCTCTGAAATCCAGATAAAGACCCTTTATTGCTAGAGTCAATAAAAAATAAGTTTAGTTCAATCATCAACCCCAATTCAAAAGACTAAGGACATTTTCTTATGCACTGACTGCATTTATGTATAGTTTACTGGAAATGAGACTCATTCTCTACAGGATGCTTATATCTATAGTATGCCTCCATTCAAGTATTCCTTACTTCTTTATTTTTTTTTTAAGATTTTTATTTATTTATTTGACAGAGAGAGCGAGAAAGACAATGAGAGAGGGAATACAATCAGGAGTAGTGGGAAAGGGAGAAGCACGCTTCCCGCCAAGCAGGAGCCCAATGTGGGACTCAATCCCAGGACCTGGGATCATGACCTGAGCCCAAGATGCTTAAGGACTGAGCCACCCAGGCGTCCCTATGTATTCGCTAATCCTTAATAAAACCTGTACTGGAAGCCTATCCTCCCTCTGTAAAACCATTAGCACATTAATGATTACTTTTCACAAGGAGTATTGTACATAAACCTGTAGAAGACAACTGGGTTGGCCACCTCCTCAATATCTAATCCCCATTTCTCTTACCAACAACCCCAGACTTTCCACTGGCAACTCCCCTTGACCTTATCTCCAGCCATTGAAGTCACAAGTTCAGGAGGCCACACTGCTTAAACCAGGTAGTAAATTCTATACTCTGAGCTATAAACTTTGGTTCAGAAATAGTTATTAAGCCAATGAACCATAAAGGAGGCATTTGCTGGGGCTCCGAGAAAAGCAATTTCCCTCTCTCTTTTTCAGGGGAGATTTCTCTGAACTTCATCGTGTGAAGTTATAAAGTCTGACCCTCTGTGCCACCATGTGGGAAGCTGACCTGGGTATTAAGCCAAAATACAGGGTGTGCACAGCTAGCGAATTGCGGGAAATGAAACCAAAATCTGGATGACACTGAGAACATTTAAATCAAACTGAGTCAAAGTCCATAAAATCACTTATTTTGTGGGTACATGAGTCAAAATCATTTGTTATTATTTAAGCCAATTTGTGTTGTTTCCTACCACATGCAACTGGAATGTTCCTAAATCAAGAGCAAAAATAGAAAGTTATTAGAAAACATATTCTTACACAGAAGAACAAAAATTGAACATTTTATTTACCAAAATAATTATCTAATGCAATGCATCTATCAGACAAACAATCAGAAGTTGAATCAGAAGGAATTGCAGATTGAAACTCAGAGTAGTTGTGATATTAACAAATAGTTTACAAACATCAACAAATGTCTTCACATATGACTATTTATCCTCCTTTTAGACGGAAAATGACAGTCAGATAAAAGGCATCTTAAACTGAATTTTTTTCACAAATACATGGGGGAAAAAACCATGCTTGCCAAAAATGCTTACACCTGACTTTTACAGTTTAGCTCTGACTGCAAGTGGGAGTCTTTCAATGACTAAAATCGAGACAAGTCAAGCTTAAAACACCCTAGAACTCTGAAGGGAAATTATGATGTCAAAATATATCCTTCAGCAAAAGTTAATGCGCCGATGTTAGTGTGCCACTATGTGTACACTTATCCCAAGAATACAAGAAGGGAGAAGAAAGCAGAATATTTACAGTAAAATATTTAGAAGCTAGGTTATAACTTCCAAAAATATTAACTTTGCTTAACTTCATTTTTAAAAAGTAACGTACAAGTCAGAGAGAAAATTAAAAAATCACATATATGTTAAACTGGTATCACATGCAAAATATTATGTTAGATGATTCAGTATAAAATTAGACCATTACAGACAGACAGAGATAATGAATTCTAATTTAGATTCTGCCATGCAATCAGCTCAGTGAACTCAAGTAGTACATAGACACCTGACCTTCAGTTACCTCACACATTTATATATAAAACCACTGAGTAGCATCATATTATTCAAATATCATGAAGAATAACTTAAATTTGGATGCATAAAAATTACAAAATGCCTAATAACCTATTTTATGAGTTCATCAATCCCCTATTTACGATCTTATGGAATATTACTTCCTAACCAGAAAACTGGAATATTTTGATATAAAGAAAAAACATCTCGAGGTACCTGGGTAGCATAGTCAGTTCAGCATCTGACTCTTGGTTTTGGCTCATGTTGTGATCTCCAGGTCATTAGACTGAGCCCAAGGTGGGGCTCACACTCACACAGAGTCTGCTTGAGTTCTCTCTCTACCTCTCCCTCTTTCCCTCTCCATCCCCACTCACCCTCGAGCTCTTTCTCTTTCTCTCCCAAAATAAATAAATAAATCTAAAAAAAAAAAAACCAACTCCAATGTAATGTGTGTCTTAAATTTCCTCATTTTTTTTTTGTTTTTCTTTCTTTTTTTTTATTATTATTACCTTTGAAATCCAACAGTATGGAAAATTAAGGTATAAATGACCATGATGAGAAGGAATATATGTATGCACACTTGTGTGTGTAAGAAGAGTGGTTATGTGTATTAGAGGGAAGGGGAATTATATAGATGAGCTAAGGAGAGCATGACTTTACAGGTGGTTAGACCAGTAAACAGTGAGGAAATACTGTTATGCTAATACAAGTGAACATACGTATATATATTATCAAGAAATAATTCTCGATCAAAGAAATAATTCTTCCCCAGCAACTGACAGATGGTATTCCAGAATTCTAGAAGCAGAATATTCTACCCACAAAAACATATCAAATTTGTTGGGGTGGGGAAGTGCAGGTGATGGTAAGGTCAACAATCTTTACAGATGATAAGGTAAAAAAGATTTGGCAAATTTCCTTTGAACAAGAGGAAAACAATAGTAACGATTTTGTAACATATCTACCTAATGATTTCTGGAGAAAAGACCTGCTGAAATTTTATATATATGCATAGATGTATGTTTATATAGGTATAAAAATTGGTATAAATTTTTACCTGACACTAAATAATTGTTTAGTACAAAACAAAACACTATTTTATGACTTTTTAGACTTTCCATTATTGATCTACACATTACACCTTAAAATGGATAGGAATGTGTACATAATTTGCAATAGTGTATTTGCCAGGAAAACATAATTGTTATTTTACAACACTCTATATGCTTTTCCTATCTAATATTCTGTAACATTTGATATCCCTACAGAGAAGGTTTCTTTTAAAAAAAGAAAGAAAGAAAGACACAGAACACGTTAAAAACACTTACAGGAATTTGACAAATAGTTACTTAAAACCACTGAGCCACCTACAGCAGCAATCTGCTTTATGTAAGGTCTGGTGACATGGGAAGCTTGTCAAACACACATTTAGGAGACACACAAAACTAACTGCTCAGCCATCACCGTTTTTACTGTTTACACTTTCTGCGGCTTGTTCTGGCGGCCACATGTCCTTTTTTAATTGAAATCCTTGCTATTAGACCCAACCAAATGTTTTAGTGCTATTTTGCTTCCTATTTTAGCAAGCACTGGTGAGTATCTTACAGAATATTCATTTCTGTTTTATGTAGAATGTTCAAAAACATAGAACATGATTACTATAGTAGTTTTAAAATTCCTTCAAGTGAAAAAAAACATTTTATTCAATTTTATTTTTAGTTCTTAACCTATTTTGCATTTCACACATGGCTACATTCTAATTTAAGGAGCTGATTTCGTTTTTTTGATTCAGTCTTTTCCACAGGTTTTCATCGAATGGTAGATGTACATGCCTTAGGCCACCTGTTTCGTTTTCTCGTACAATTCTTCTAAATTGCAACTTTATGTATGACATATGAACAATTCTGAACAATTAAATTCCATCTTAAGAGAAAGAATTTGAATTTATATATAATGCTAATTGAAATAGTTGATTTTTTTCTTTGAATAAAATGGGTTATAACAGTACAGGAATGGCAAAGGTTAAGTTCTCCCAAGATTTCATTTGACTTTTTTAACTTCCTTTCTTGTCAGAAGACCAGAGGAGATATTGTATCTCTCATTACTCCTTCTGATTACTTTCTAAAGCCCTTTCACCGGGCCTTCTAGAGTCAGCCTATCAGCTAGAAACAAATTATGAATTTATACCATACATAGGCATTCTTACATTTGGGTATCTAAATAGCTATAATGTTTGTGAGAAAATTATTTCCAACTCAGTAAGAATTATTTTTTTCCTCTTTTCTGGAATTAAACCAATAAAGAAGTCCAATAGTTTCCCGCCCTATCTCTCTAATATTTATTCCAGGTAAAACACTGCTTTAAGTTGGAAGGTCATGACTCTTGTTGATAATAAACTCTCTCTCTCTCTATGAAACCAGATACTAAACCAGTTGAGCTCACTGCTTGAGAACAAAGAGAACTATACCAGAACTAATAATTTTTTAAAAAAATTTGTTTCTGATTTGGCAAAAGGTACGTCCATGTTTATGCACTTGGCTTTGTAGATAAGCTGATTCAAGATCTATGAAGGGCCGACAGGTAAGCCAACCTCCTTGTGAGGCACCACTCCAATAAATCACCCTATTTCACTTATTCTCAGCACTAAGAATTCTTTAAGGATTCGCTGAGGACTATTCTCTCTTTAATGATGTTTTCCTTTCTTTTTTTAAGTTATGTAAGTTTTGGACTCAGTAAGTTTGCCCTTCCAGAAACCTGCCAAACACAATGCACCCAAGGATATCTGAAAATCAATCAATCAGTCAATCTAAAATCTTAAAGCACTGAAAATAATTGTCCAAAACCATATTGGCTATTAGCATACTGGAGGCAACTCATGGGATTAATTTCCCGGAAGAGGCTGATGTCAATGATAAGTAAAACTGCATATTATGAACCCATGTGAACTTTGTAATGTAAAAATCTATAAGATGGACATTAAAGTGCAAGTAGTTTGCAAGCCCTGAGAAATTGCATTAATCATTTTTCTCTATGACAGATCACAAGTAAGTGTAGTCAGAAAATAGATACAGAACACAGAACAGGAGAAAGTTGACATTTTATTAACAACTCCATTAAAATAAATGAGCTCACAGCCAAGCAAAAATCAAGAATCAATAAGTGCTTTAAATTAACCGCTTGACACATTGGAAATGAATGTATACTTCAGAACACTGAAGGAATCAGTGACCATTCCTTCAAATATGATTCTGAACTATTGGACTCATTACATGAAAGGCACAAATAAATTTTCTTCAAATTAAAGATGAGTCCAAATTAAAGGATCAACCATTCCTGAAGTATAGGAATTGTGTCATCCAGAAGTGAGGAAAAATAATTTGTAAAACAATTTTAAAACAGAATGAATTTTAATTCACATCAGAATTTTATTTCTTTTCTAATGTTTATTGAAAAGCATTGATAGTTTGTCGTTGACTTAAATTCAAGAATAGGATAACCTGCCATGGATATAATAATTAATAAACTTCCACTCTGCAAACACACATACACAGAAACTAAAATTGATTTCCCACTTCCCTCAAATCTAGTTTTAATCTTCTCATGAAAAGACTTGCTTCCACCTTCCAGAATATCTTAATGACTGGTTCAATGACTGTTATTCTTAATATTCAATTATTGGATGAGACAATAGAAACTGGATTTGGAGAATTATTTCTTGGAAGCTCACACACGTTATCTTTTCTGCCTTACTCGCTCTACTTTGCAAAGTTCCCTGACTCATCATTCATGCATTCACAGCACTTATAAGAAGAACAGTTACCAGTTACAGTGCTAAGTTCTTTACACATACTGCAGTAAATCTTGATCTTGTCACTACAGTCTCTCTTGCAAAAAATAGAAAAACCTCACACACACACACACACACACACACACACACACACTAGCACTGTGATTAGTCTTTATAGGTAAGAAAAATGAGGCTTAAAGATTCTGATAATTTGACTAAAGCAGCAAAGACAGTAATGAGGGGAGCTCACAATTGGAAGGGGATCTTATACACTCCAAAATGCTACAACCATTCTCAGAATACCTTCATATTTAAGAAAATCAAGGGGTGCCTAGCTGGCTCAGTCAGACGAGTATATGACTACCGATCTCATGGTTGTGGGTTTGAGCCCCACATTGGGTGATTACTTAAAAATAAAATCTGAGGGGCGCCTGGGTGGCTCAGTGGGTTAAAGCCCCTGCCTTCAGCTCAGGTCATGATCCCAGGGGTCTTGGGATGGAGCCCAGCATCGGGCTCTCTGCTCAGCAAGGAGCCTGCTTCCCCCTCTCTCACCATCTGCCTCTCTCCCTACTTGTGATCTCTCTCTCTCTCTCTCTCTGTGTCAAATAAATAAATTAAATATTTTTTAAAAAATAAAATAAAATCTGAAAAAGTATTGATAAACCTCTCCTTCCACTTCTTAATATCTTAGACCCTGAATAAATCTTCAGTGGGAACAGATTCCTCCTTTCCATTCCCTTCTTATCCTAAATACTGTTCTGAATAAAAATAAACTCATGGTCAGAAGACTCTGCATTTCCATTTCTTTCTACAGAGAAGCAAATGATTTTCTTTTATGGTATAAATGCTTGCATTTAATATGTTAAATAGGTTAATAAAAAGCACAATGTTGTCTTCCCATATTTGAATACCCCAAATATGTTAATATTTGTGTTATATGTGTACATATAAATAAATATGTGTGTGTAAACACAATTAAATGTAACTAGAAATACTATATTCAGTTGGATATGTTCACTAAAGAAATTGTCTTTTCTTTCTGTTTTAATTTTAAATGTGTAATTTTGAGCAATGTCCCTGACATTTAATCAGGGATAATCTTTAAAATCATAAAGTTCAGACAGTTCAGAAGAAGTGAATGAGGTAACAAATAATTAGTGAGATGGTAATTCTAAATTTCGTATTTTATCAATTAGAAGGTGTAAGATCTACAATAATGCCACAGATACCTCCTCCAAGGGAGATAAAATCGATACTTATTGTAACTATTATGTTCAGAAATTTATCCCTGGTTTATAGTATTTCAAAAACCCATTATTCTTATACAGTACTTCCATAACTAGGTTGTATTCATTAAGATGCCAGAATTTCAATTTCCCAAAGAGACTGACACTTTTGGGCAATCTTCACAATTTCAGAGGCAATTCAATCTATTTTGATTTAAAATTGATTAGCATCTTTGGAAATAATGTGTAGCGAATTGCTGAGCTAATCAAGGTAAATGGAGCCATGCATTAAACATTCAAGAATGTTATTCAATCACAAAATAACCCACATTTTCAAGCTCCAAATCAACAAATTAAAGCTGCCCTTTGAAAAGCTTAATTTCATTGGCTCATCAGTATTGTTGTGTACATTTATATAGTTATCAAACACTACCAACAGACTTCTGAAATAGGCAACAGCCCATCCTCCCTATCTGGGCATGCCAATTAAGCAAAGGCCATGGAGGACCAAAAAAAAAGATGAAAATACAATCAAGTCCATTTATTTTGCTCATTGAGTTTTCAAATGACAAAGTAAGTACATAAGTACATAATCTTATTAATGTAAAACCTACATTAATCAGAATCAAAAAAATAGTTTTGGGCATACAGTAGGGGTTTACGCGAACAGGAATGGTTGAATATAATTTCATTGATACTGACCCTAAATTATTAGCTATTAATTTTTTAAATATTTGAAGTATTAGAAAAGGCCCCTTAGGTTAGTACACTTGTTAGTATATTCTCCTATTTGCAGCAGAAAACAGAGTTGATAGAGATTAAATGGGAACACACAGGGGTTACCTCTGTAATCAGTCCACAGAATTGTCAGATTCTCTGAAGTCAAGTTCACATGAACTATAGGAAAGGCCCATTCAGAGAGAAGGGAAAGACAAGGGCCCTTGGCTTTGATTTCCAGACACCCCATCCCACAGGAATTCCCAGCTCAGGTACCTCCCACACACAGGCATGTAGCTGGACCACACATAGGTTCATTAAGTCTTCAGCACATGATCCCAACGAAGGGACATCTCCATTTTTATTTTGCTATCCATCATTTTGGAGGCTGCCTTTGCCTTAGTTTGTGACTGAAACAAAATATCCCTATCTTTTCCTTCAGCAGCTTACAAGTTGAAAGGTGTATCAAATGAGAACACAATGTCACAGTTGAAACATTTATTTTCCCCAGAAAACAATCTTCAGGCAGTGGAACTGGCAATATTTTTCAGTAATGCTTGAGGGCAAATCAAGGACAGATAAAAAACACGCAAAGCAAGTGGTATTTCAACCTTTTTTTCCCCCTCCAGTTAAAAAGGTGCTCTTAAAATGTAAAATATATTGTCTACTACGAAGATAGTTTTAAAAACAGCAACTTGACATGAAAAGTAAGTTTTTAAAGATACGCCTTGCTCTACTTTCAGACTACAGTATAAACCAACCTCAGCCTGGGTTATTAAAATGATAGGATCAAAGATCCTCAATCCCATTAGATTTAGGAGAAAATATTTGGGGTAGAAAATAATTGCAGTGTCTTGATTTAATGGCACAGAAAGTGCATTTAAAAATTACTATTAATAACTCTTTCTTCTGCCATTACATAAGGACACATTTGATCACTCCATGACAGAATTGGTTACGTTAACAGCTGACACAGAAACTAGGGATTGTTGAAGACATACAGATGCTTCAACGCCGCTGAGGCTCCAAGCATGCCTTCTAGAACACTGAGGCAATAGTATGCTAAGATCATCTGGTGCCCTGAAAAGGGTTATATTTATAGCAGTTGTGTTCAATTTGACAAACAGCATGTAATCGCCTCTGTAAAAAGGAATAAAATACCCATTTAGTGGAGATGAATTATTCTTTTACACTATTCAGCTCCATTTTAATAATATATGTCCTGTCTTCCCTTGTACTAAGTTATATTATAGTGACCTGAATAAGTTATAAACTCTCCAGAACTGGCTTTTTTCAAGTGCATGATCTAAATGATGCCAGGAACCGTGTCTTATGTCTCTTGGTAGCTCCCCTGTCTGTGATGGGACCTTACATGAAGTGGGTATGCAATAATATTTGCTGAGTTAATGATTAAATAAACAGCTTCTTAAATCAGTCGCAGTCAGGAAAACACAACCATCACTCACTGGAATGCACATTACAGAATTATTTAACTTTGGCGTTACAAAGAGTCTTACAGAAGAGCTCATTAAACTCACACTCAATTTAAGAATACCTTCTTCTGGGGTGCCTGGGTGGCTCAGTGGCTTAAGGGCCCTAATCTCAGGTCCAGGGATGGAGTCCCCCCCCCCATCAGGCGCTCTGCTTGGCAGGGAACCTGCTTCCCCCCGCCCACCTTGTCTCTGCTTGCCTCTCTGCCTACTCTCTCTGTCAAATAGATAAATAAAATCTAAAAACAAAACAAGAAAACCTTCTTCCTCTCTGAAGTTTGGTCATCTAAACCTCAGTTTAAAAATCTCAATGATTGGGAGTTCACTGTTACATTGTCATTTAGATCTATTTATTACTCTCCTCTGTTGAGTCACAGACTGCTTTTTTTTTTAAGGTTTTATTTATTTATTTGAGAGAGAGCATGAGTGAAGGGGCAAGGAGGGGCAGAGAGAGAGGGAGAAGCAGACTCCCCTCTGAGTGGGGAGCCCAACGTGGGTGATCCCAGGAGCCTGAGATAATGACCTGAGCCTAAGGCAGACGTTTAACTAACTGAGCCACCCAGGCACCCCACAAACCCCTTCATTTCAACTTGTATTCTACCTCTGTCCCTTGGATAACAATGACCTAGTAAATTGCCCTTTCATTCTGACAATACTGCAAATTTTTTAAGACTACCAAAATTGTCTCTCTTACTCCTTTCTGGTTTAACATTCTGACCTCCCTCACCTTTTTATTACTTTTTGGTCTCCAGAGCCAGTCTCTAAGTCTTTCATGATTTCCAGACATTTTCCATATCCACGTGGCCCTGGATACACTCTAGTTTTTCAATCACCTTCTATAAATGTGGAACTCAAAAATGAACACAATTAAAACATAGTTTCACTGCTTTTAAGAAGTTCTCTTCTTTGTTTGCAGTTCTACAATAATTCACTTAGATGTGGTTTTTCATTATATTTACCTCCTTGGAGTCTGAGGATTTTTGGATCTGTGTCTTAATCGCCAGTTTTTGAAGATTTTCATTGATTCTGTCTCTATTGCTCTTCACTTCCTAGAACCCTCAATTATATGTATGCTAGGCACACACTGATGAGGGAAACAAAGGCAAGAGAAATGTAGCTTAAATTAAATCTCCTTACAGCTTCAGCCCACTGATGGATACCTGAAACATACAAAGTGTGACCTTCCTCAAGGAACTCACTGGCTGCCTTAATGCCTTAATGTTTATGTCTTATTAAAGACTAAAAGTAACCTTATCTTAACAGCAGTCAGCCTCTCAAGGTCCTGAAAACTTTGCTTCCAAATTCCTTAGAGACTAAAACTATCCCTAACCCCTGCTAATTAAAAAGTGTATAATCACTCACTCTGCACAAACCCTGTTAGCTCCTCTGCCTATGGGCCCTGTCCCCATGCTATAATAAAATCACTTTTTGCACCAAAAGCAACTCAAGAATTCTTTCTTGGCCATTTACTTGGTAACTCATAAACTTCCAGTTTCATCATATATCACATATTCTTTTAATATTCTTCCTCATTTCCCCCTCTGGGATTTTAGGTAGGTTGTTTGTTTGTTTGTTTGTTTTCCGTGCAAAATGGTGGTTTATTAAAGCATGGGGACAGGACCTGTGGGCAGGAAGAGCTGCTGCCCTGGGTTGTGAGGCGTGGCAGGTTATGTACCATGGGGGTGGGGGAATTAAGGAAAAGGGAGGTTTCAATAGAACTTTCATATGCTAAAGAGGACCTATAAGAGACAGGATACCAGAGGCTTTGCCATCACCAAGGTCCTTCTGCCCTTTTTAGCAAGCTATTAAGATAGCTGGGATATCCCTTTCCCCCCCCCCCCCAAATTTATTTATTTTCAGAAAACCAGTATTCATTATTTTTTCACCACACCCAGTGCTCCATGCAATCCATGCCCTCTCTAATACCCACCACCTGGTATCCCAACCTCCCATGCCCCTGCTACTTTAATCCCCTCAGATTGTTTTTCAGAGTCCATAGTCTCAGGTGATTCACCTCCCCTTCCAATATTTACCCCAACTCCCTTCTCCTCTCTAACACCCCTTGTCCTCCATGATATTTGTTATGCTCCACAAATAAGTGAAACCATATGATAACTGACTCTCTGCTTGACTTATTTCACTCAGCATAATCTCTTCCAGTCCCGTCCATGTTGCTACAAAAGTTGGGTATTCATCCTTTCTGATGGAGGTATAATACTCCATAGTGTATATGGACGACATCTTCCTTATCCATTCGTCCGTTGAAGGGCATTTTGGTTCTTTCCATAGTTTGGTGACCGTAGCCATTGCTGCTATAAACATTGGGGTACAGATGGCCCTTCTTTTCAGGACATTTGTATCTTTGGGATAAATACCCAGGAGTACAATTGCAGGGTCATAGGGAAGTTCTATTTTTAATTTCTTGAGGAATCTCCACACTGTTCTCCAAAGAGCCTGTACCAACTTGCATTCCCACCAACAGTGTAAGAGGGTTCCCCTTTCTCCACATCCTCTCCAACACATGTTGTTTCCTGTTTTGTTAATTTTGGCCATTCTATCTGGTATAAGGTGATATCTCAATGTGGTTTTAATTTCAATCTCCCTGAGGGCTAATAATGATGAACATTTTTTCATGTGTCTGATAGCCATTTGTATTGTCTTGATTGGAGAAGTGTCTGTTCATATCTTCTTCCCATTTTTTGATATGTTTGCCTGTTTCATGTGAGTTGAGTTTGAGGAGTTCATTATAGATCCTGGATATCAACCTTTTGTCTGTACTGTCATTTGCAAATATCTTCTCCCATTCCGTGGGTTGCCTCTTTGTTTTTTTGACTGTTTCCTTTGCTGTGCAGAAGCTTTTGATTTTGATGAAGTCCCAAAAGTTTATTTTCGCTTTTGTTTCCTTTGCCTTTGGAGACATATCTTGAAAGAAGTTGCTGTGGCTGATATCGAAGAGATTACTGCCTATGTTCTCCTCTAGGATTCTGATGGATTCCTGTCTCACATTGAGGTCTTTTATCCATTTTGAGTTTATCTTTGTGTATGGTGTAAGAGAATGGTCGAGTTTCATTCTTCTACATATAGCTGTCCAGTTTTCCCAGCACCATTTATTGATAGGTAGATATTTTAAATCATTTATCTTCCAGTTCACCAATCTCCTCTTCTACTATGTCAAATCTGCTATTAACCCAACCACCAAATCTTTACTTCTCACTAACTACATCTTTTGGATTCTGGGACTCTGGGAAAAGTCACATTTTTCCCCCTTTATTTTCTTAAAAACTATTGATCATAGTGCCTTAGAGGCTCCTATATGATATCTCCAATATCTGAATCATCCTCCAGGTCTCTGTATATAGACATTTGTTTTCATTTTCAGTAATTTGGACTTGTTTTTGCATATGCCAGGCCATTTTAAATGACTAGTAGATATTATATATAAAATATTGTAAAGGCTCTGGTTGATGTGATTTCCATAGAGAATTTTATTCTAAAAGGCAGATGTGGGTTTGGGGTTTTGTTAGGGTTGACCTTTTCTCCAGTTTGTCCTCATTCGTAGGTCATAGTACTTCTGGGATCAAGACAGTAAGCCTGTGGAATTTACAAGGGCCACTCCACTTTCATCAGCCCTAACTTCTAACTGTTCTCTCCCCAAGACCACCAGGTTGCTATCTCTATGAAGCTCTCTGGTCTCCTGGGAAAGATTCCTCCTTGATTTCTAGGAACTTCACTCTACACATATGTAGCCTAAAAGCTGGCAAATGCTTTCAGAGGAAACCACATTCCTCATTTGTAGTTCCCGTCTCAGAGATCTCTTCCTTGTGTCAAGTCCTGATCTACCCAGTAGCCCAGAATGCTAAATTCTCTATCTAGTGCCCAAATCTGTTACAAGCCTCTAGCTGGGCTTGCTCCTAGGTCTCTCTCCTCCTTGCAGAATACTGACAGATTCTGTGAGGGAAAAGTAGAATGATTATTAGGATCACCATGGTGGTCTCTCTTCTCCAGGATATTGGCCCACATCCTGCCTGCTTTGGGTTTTCACATGTCTTCAAGATTTTAATGTTATTTTAATTGTGCAGCATGCAATGAGTTGTCATACTTCAAAAACGTTCACCGAATATTTGCTAAACCCTAAACATTGCACCGAACAATCTACAAAGATGATTACAATGTGGAACCCACACATTCTTCCTTTTGTTTAACACAGAGAGTTAGGGTTAAGTGTGCGAGGTGATTCCTGGTGAGTCAAGGAAAGCATTCATTCTTGAGCAGATTCCCTTTTCTGTTTGTTTCTAATTAGAAGTAATTTTAGTTTTTCCTTCTGATTAAAACGGTTATTCATATTCGCTGTGAAAATATCAGAAAATGAATAAAACGAGGAAGAAGAAAGTAGAGACTACCTCTTGATTCCCACCAGGAGACAGCCACTACTTTATAGTCTATGTACCAAGACTTTTATAGATAGATGCATGGAAAGAACAAAGGAGGGACAGAAAGAAGAGAGAAAGAAAGGACAGGAGGTGTGAAAGTAAGGAAAAGGCAGCCATCGGCACATAGGATGGGTTGAAAACGCTAAGAGTGGAAGGATTATCTATGAAGCATAAGTACATGAGAAACGCTGCAGGCAGAAAACTCAGGAGAGAAGCTTGGGGAAAGCTGGGGAGAGGGGAGGGTGGAGCAGATAGAAAGGAGGGCACTATGAGGATCTCGGTGAGCAAGAGAACAGCATTTCAGGAAAGAAGACACGAGCAGAAGACTCCAGTAGTATCCACAATGGCTGACAAATACCTTCTGTATCTGACCCTTATAATGCCAACACTGCAGGCTGAAATGGAAATATTCTGAGCAGAGCAGTGGTGGTGAGTCGGCAGAAGGAAGGAGGAAATGAGACAGGAGATATGAAAGACATCAACTGTCAGTGATTCTCCTTCATAATTTGGACATGAGATAAAGGAAAGAGATCAAAGCAGTGGGTAAAAGCCCAAACAGTTCTTTACTTCTAACTCTGGAGAGACTTGAGCACCTTAAAAGACTGAAAAGAGGAACAATCAGAAGGCAGGAATTGAAAATGAATGAGAGAACACAAAGCTCACCAAATAAGATCCTTTCATTGGATGCCATAATAGAGAACACGATTATCCCTGACTTTTTGTTTTCTTTTGTTTTCAGAGCAGGAGCACATCAGACTTAACACCACATTTTTTGTAGAAGAACTGCTACTAAGTCAGGCCTTTCCCCATTTGTCTGTGCACAAGTGGGTTCATATTCTTTCTCTTGTACCAAGACACAGCACTGCTAAATTCCATGTCTACCATCTAGTATTTTCATTCAAGAAAATATTTAATTAGTGCCTCCTGCAAGCAGAGCATGATGGTTAGCATATAGAATGCAGTAGTGGACAAAACAGACACATCCCTGCCCTGCTAAGTGTTCACACTCTAGCTGCTTACAGAATGGTGTATTCTTCCATCAGACCACCATATTGATGAGGGTCGAAAATGTGGAAGCTCTTCAGTCATTGGCTGTAGAAACCCGTGGCACTTCCCATCTTCTAATTAAAGAAAGAAGTCATGGTCTCTTGTCATTGCCTAATAGGTTTCCAGCAGATTTTTAAGTACTAAGACTGGAAAAATAAATACTCTCTAAAAAAAAATTCAGTGAACAAATAAATGCCTAAAAAGTTACATTTACAGATTTTTTTAAAATGATCTTTATAATAGAAATGATCAACTGGGTTAACATTTAGTTTCTCTCAAATACATTAGTTTTTAGACTGAACTGGTCAAATCAAATAATGCTCTTATAATTTTACCTCGTCTAAAATAAAATGTTCTTTTTGCATCTAACGGGGAAGCACTTCCTGACAGGGAAGAATTACCAATAGATTTTATTTTGTAAAACAACCCTCTCTACTGTGCCAGGAAAATAATCTATCTAAACATCCATTTTAAGGTCAGACTCTTTGGGTTCCATGAAAAAGTTTTAGAAAGAATCTTGGGCAAGGGGCAGGTAGCATTATCTCCTATCGTATCAGTGATAACAAACTATATCTGAAACACAGCTTGCACTGTATAGCCATACTGAGTTCCCTTGCAGCTAACCATCCCCCAAAAAACTACAAATCAGACACACACGTTAACTCCATCCTTTCTTGGAAAATCTGCCATGAATATTTATTATTTGTACTTTTTCAGAGATTTCATTAATAAAAAATATTTTATAAATATAAAACATAAAATGCTACTCCCCTTTTTCATTATTTCTACACTCTTAGTAACCTTCAACAAAGACCTCTATTTCAGCATTCTGAACTCCTAACCTGAACTTCTGATTTCTTTTCTTTCATGAAAAATGTTGTGAATGGTCAACAAGAGCTACACTTAGAAGGACAGTCTTTTTTGGTGGGTAGGAGTAAATTTAAACATTCATCTAACTAAATGTTATTATACTTGTCACAGCTGGATACTTCCCTAATTTGGAAATCTTGTCATTAAAAACAATTGTACAGTTGCTCGGAAGTTATAGGGTATGTATAACTATGACATAATTATACAATTTATACATTTTCTGTACATGTTACATGAATCATATTTTCCTTAATTTGAATATCTGTTGCTTGCAAACATGACAGAGCGGCAGTCAGAATGATAGATAAAATAAAACAGCGGGACGCCTGGGTGGCTCAGTTGGTTAAGCAGCTGCCTTCGGCTCAGGTCATGATCCCAGCGTCCTGGGATCGAGTCCCACATCGGGCTCCTTGCTCGGCAGGAAGCCTGCTTCTCCCTCTGCCTCTGACTGCCATTCTGTCTGCCTGTGCTTGCTCTCTGCCCCCCTCTCTCTCTGATAAATAAATAAAATCTTTAAAAAAAAAAAATAAAAAAAAAATAAAACAGGGAATCACTTCTTGTAGCATTCACCTTAAAGGCTTCCTTATCCAAATTATGTTAATTAAGTTCATGTAATACATATGCCATTAAGTTTCCAGGATAAAATTAGTATTGCAAAGGAGGTTAAAAAATGCCCAGGAAATGAACACTGAGTTTTAAGGCAGAAGATGCCACTCTTTGGCATTTGGTACCTGTCTTTCAGCAAACTTCAAATGTGATCACTTTCAAAATGAGGATTCAAGATGTATAATCACAAAATGTGCATGTGTTACATTGTCCTTCAAAAGCCAACACTAATAGAAACCCCTATTAGAAGGGAAAGGGGAGGCGTCTGGGTGGCTCAGTAGGTTAAGCCTCTGCCTTCGGCTCAGGTCATGATCCCAGGGTCCTGGGATCTAGCCCTGCATCGGACTCTCTGCTCAGCAGGAAGCCGGCTTCCTCCTCTCTTTCTGCCTGCCTCTCTGTCAAATAAATACAAATCTTAAAGAAAAAAAAAAAAAAAAGGATAAGAGAAGTATCTGAACTATTTCAGACCAGCACTGGATAAATACAATATTATGAGGTGTATGACTTAACCTATCTGGGCTTCAATCCCTTGCTTATAAAAAGGGGATTATAATATACCTCACAGAATGGTTATGAGGATTAAATAATCTAATGCATAGAGAGTATTCACGACAGTGCTGGGGACACAGTGTATCTACTGTTGTTACTTGAAGGCATTAAACTAAGCAGTATTGCTTAGTTTAGTCATCTTATTCAGTCACTGGGGAGGCCTCCTTACACATAAAACATGTTGGTAAAGTTCTGTCCAATGCTGATGGCAACACAACACTTTCAGCCTCTGAAATTGAGGAAATAATGGTTTCCTATCTGTGGTACTTCTCTCCATCTAGGTAAAACCCCTCTAAGTTTGAAGTTAAATACCCTAAGTGGCTCAGGGAATTGTGTGCATACATATTCACTAGTCTGAAAGATCAAGGGAGATAGATCCTGAAAATGATTTGATGAAGACAAGCCCAACACATATATTTCTATGATCAAAATAAATGTTGTAGAAAATTGACCACCTTGAGGGTCATTCAATACAAATCACCATTTCTGGAATAAGCAGCACAAGGGGGAGGGGAAGAGAGCTGGCAGCTTTGAGGCTGTGAAGCCTTTCACTTAATTAGAAGCTAACAGTGCACAGTGTGTGGGAAAGAGCTATAGAAGCCGATAGCTGTGCCTCAAACAGCAGCCTCTGACCCCTACATACTTAGGATTGACTACAAACCCCTCTGCACTGATTTAAAGGTGGAGACGATTTTCCAGTTTTTATCCTCCAAGCCAATTACCATGATAGTTGTAGCTTTAAAGAAATGCACCAGGTCTATTCCTTTTAACTGGCATTATGAATGTTCAGTTTTACTAGGAAATAAAACGTCCTCCCTCAGATTTTATAACCTGGACAGTTCCTGACCTTGTCTTCTTTCCCTCTTTCTTAGGGTCTCCATGGTCTTCTCACACGCCGGGTTTGCCTTGGCACTGAAGTTTCTTCTTTAAGTCCACTGCATTTTACCATGTTCATTTTCTGTGAGCTCATCTCTAATGAATTTAAGCATCACTCTCATTGTTGCCCACAAATCCGATTCTCTAGCCCTCCCATCATCCCTACTCCAGTCCTATGTTTCCAGGAACTGACAGGGAAAATCTGCTTTAGTATGCTTCCACCAGATCATACTTGTCTCCCTGCACCTCCCCATTAAAATTAATCTGTGCTTGCCAGGGTGCTTTCTTCTTCTCCTTTCCTGATATTGAGCCTTCCCCTACTATTTATACCTCTGAATATATTTTCTTTATGTCAGTTAAGACTTTTTACGTTGCAAATAAAGTAGAACCAATTCAAACTCATTTTACTCAGGGAATTCACTGGCTCAAATTAAAATCCAGATTTAGTTTTGATTTGATTTGGTCTGAGGTTTTATCCAGTGGCTCAAGCAATGTTATCAAGGATCTGATTTCAGAACTTCCCTGTTTTATCTTTCAGAGAATAAGTTATATCTGAACCTTCATACTGTGGCTGCTTAAACAACATCATGCCCTTCCTCATGGTAGCAAAGTGGCTGCATTAGCTCTATGTCCCCAACTCCCATATCACAGTCCCCATAGCAGAATTTTGCACCTTTTTTTGACAGCCTCCACACAAATCCTGGAATTATTTCTCCCTTGTTCTAATTTAGGTCACATGTACATCCCTAAGTCAATCACTGAGATCAGAGACAGGTCTACCAAGTCAGAGGTAGCTTCAAGTTTTCCCATAACCCAGGCTTAGAATGGAAGCAGAATTCTTCAAAGGAAAATCAATTTACTTTACTATGTTGAGAGAAAGGGAACTAGTCGCTGAGACATGTACCAATCAGATTACAGACTCTGAACACAGGTCATGGATAAATCCTAATCCTAATCTTCCCTCCCACAAAATTCTCCTCCATTCCCACAATATTAAACACTGCAGAAGATCCATTAGTTGATTCTTAATACATATGCTGGGAGTTATTGGTTTGATCAATATCCAACCTACAGACATATTTGGAGCAAATGGTTTATATAAATCCATCTAGGACTAGGTCAGATGCTTGGAGGATCAAGGGAATAGAAGAGTGTGTGTCTGTCTACCCATCTTTTCCACCTTCACAAACACAGGAAGGATACTTAAAGCAATTGGGCATCTGGCATGTAAATGAAAACAGCACATACTTTCATGGCTGGGGTCTAATTTGAAACTTGGAGAATTATGACCTCATTACACTGCCTATGCCCTGATATCCATCCTATCACGTCCATATATTTTAAATAAATATGTTTCCTTTGTACATGTGCCCTTAGTAGACAGTATACATATTCAGAAGAATAAATCATGTGTTATTGATCATTTTATTAGTTCCAAAGTTCAGCAAGACATGATGCATAATCAGTCCAAAATATCTATTTGTTAAATAATAGTAATTATTATTCTATTCTTCAATTAGTAAAGACCAAAGGCAAAGAGTACCATTTGACATTGCATTAATCACAGTATATACAGCTAAAGGTGTCAAATATCTCAATCACTGGGAGATATTCTTTGTATTTCACAGGAGGTCCTAGTTTAAGCAGACTAAATCTTACACCATAATAATCAAATGGGTGGGAATATGCCCAGGGAGCATCACAGAACTGAGAAAATTGGGAAAATATACCATGTGGGTGAGATGTGAGGCTCCAAAGAAGTTCAAGGGCAGTGAGATAGTGCTGACGAGTTCGGAGTGCTCTAAACTAGGAAAACATCCCATCGCTGTGATTGATCTATAGTCCACTCTTCATGAATTCACACATAAATCCCAAAGTGCAGGTGCAGGTGACTGGGAGGCTGGTGGCTTTAATAAAAAAGCAAGTAACAATGAAAAGGGCTGGCTTTGGGTTCGACAGCTTTGGCAAGAACCAATACAGCCGCTTCCTGGGCACAGGTTGTCTTGGTGAGGACCCTGGGTCTGTGAACCAGGTCTGTGGACTTTTAGAGAATGTACTGGGCACCAACAGCAGGAAAAGCAGAAAATGTCAGACAACATATGAGAGATTAGAGGATGGCACTGAAGCACGTAATGCAGAATCTCCCCAGGAACTCCCGAACTATCTGCAGAGAAACTGAAGGGCCTGGATGTCTCGCAGATGACTCTGGAGAAAGCTCAAGAAAACAATGTTGCTGCTCTTATCTGCTCAGTATTGAAGCCCTTTGTGAATGCCACTCGGGGAAAGGCCTAGGGAAACACAGATTGTGTCTCCAAATTAGAAATGCCGTTATGAAAAGTTACGTGCCAGAAAACCATATTAATATGACAACATGTTTTTCAGTTTTGTTTCTTCAGAATCGATTGGTCATCATCAGAATTGCCAGTGTTGGTTATTGATTCAGCCTATATTTTAAGCTCTGTCAAGCAAAATGAAAAAAATTTAAAAAGTCAGATAAATTCCATTTATATCACTTACACAATTTCTTTCATGTAACAGGATATGCTAAAACTAGACCTTCTTATTTCTGAAGATTTGACAACTAGCATATCGTGTGTGTGTGTGTGTGTGTGTGTGTGTGTGTGTTCTTTTTTCTCTATATATATTATATTTTCACATCTTTAAAAATCTTTCTGGCTGGAGAGAGAA
The DNA here is from genome assembly GCF_022355385.1 of Mustela nigripes. Taxonomy (NCBI): domain Eukaryota; kingdom Metazoa; phylum Chordata; class Mammalia; order Carnivora; family Mustelidae; genus Mustela; species Mustela nigripes. The sequence goes on from NC_081569.1 coordinate 94,907,599, forward strand.
TGACCCTCCCTGGACTAGCCATTTCTTAGAGACAGCAAAGGCTCAGCCAGAAGCATGCCTTTCATATGCAAACTAATTCAGAGCTCTATCTCCACTATCTGGCCACCACAACTCAAGAGAAAATATTCCTCTGCCTTAATCATCCCAGGGCCATGAACCAGACAACATAGGACAGGGTGACGAATTAGGGCCTATAATTTAATCTACAACAAACAAACAAACAAACAAAAAACCACGGTCAAACGAATGGAAACTACCGAGTGAAATACGGACAAATGCATTACAAAAAACAGACTTAAACATTGCTACAGACTAAATGTGTTTCCCCCACCCCTCCCAAACTCGTTTGTTGAAACCTAATTCCCAATGTACAGTATTTGGAGGTGAGGCCTTTGGGAGGTGATTAAGTCACGAGGGGGTAGGTCCCATAAATGAGTTTAGTGTTCTGATAAAAGACACCCAAAGAGTTCCCTTGCCCCTTTTGTGAGGACACAGCCAAAGGCAGCCATTTATAAACCAGAAAGTCACCTTCACCAGACCAAAATCTGCAGGCACATAGATCTTTACTTCCCAGCCTCCACAACTGTGAAAATAAATTTCTATTGTTTTAAATACACCCAATCTTTCATATTTTGTCAAAGTAGCCCCAAAAGAGCTAAGACATAAGCTTCCCCTCCAGCAGGCAGTCCAATCTTTTAGAGCACATCTGTAACCTTGGGTGTTAGGTGTACACATATAATATAAACATCAGACACACAAAGTAATAATTGTCTTACATATGCCTACTGTGAAGTATGAAGGTTCTTGTGAGTCTCATGTTGCTAGAACAGGTGAGAGTTTCCAAGTGTTCTATTACTTAGAATGAGAGTTCACAAGTACTCCGTTGACTGATCCCACAAGTCAATGATCACACCAGTTCAAACACTGGAGTAGAATAAATAGCAGAATATATTCATACCATTGTGAGACATAATTGAAAGCTTATAACAAAGTGAAAATCTTCCAGTAGACAAGTGAGAACTACTAATAACTTTTTTTATAGGAAGTAAAAGGTTTTTCTTTAAATCACCAACAATATTGACAGCTCAGTCTGATATTCCCTATAGGTTGGCCATCATGGTACTTCGGTAGTCTAATTTCTCTAAATATATGATCTTGCCCCAAAGTTAGTCACTGAGCAAAATAAGTAGACACCTTCTAGCTCTTGCTATTTATTCTATGGCACTAAAACTAAGCATGTAATGAAAAGCTTATAGACCACTACGGAAGAATGTCAGACTTAATCGGTTAATCCACAAAGAAAAAAGACTGAAAAGAAGTCAAGTGACTGAAATAATTTAAGGACAGCAGAATCTAGAAATGGAAGTTTCTTCAAACATGTAACTGTAACAAATTGCACCAGCTGCTGACATGGAAAAGGGATGCCACCATGCAATTCAAGAATTACTCTCAAGAAGAAACCTGGGACCTATTATCCCATTGATACCTTCTCTCTAAAAAAAAAAAAAAAACAAATTAAAAATAAGCAAAAGCTTGTTACAGTACTGAAATATGTCACATCACTGTTTAAATTCATCAGAGACAGATGGCTGATTTGACTAAACCAACCTTTGTTTACAGTGGAACAGATCCATTGATCCTGTGCCAAAGAATTGTGGTTTAAACTTCCCCCTATTTTGGCTACCACATTAATTCTAGGGTTCGCTGAGTCTCAAAAGAACAGAATTAAGATTTCAACATACTCCTTAAGGATTAAAACAACTTGATGAGTTCATACCAATAAATACTTAGGAACCAGACCTCCCAAGGACAACATAATGAATAATAACCATGTACAGCACAGGTGGGCAGTTTTATATCCTAATGTATTATTTATATGATAGGAAAAAGTATTGTTAAATGAAAAGCACTGTTACCAGCACTGATGTTTAAGACAATACAGATTCAGATAAATAGGTCCTCTGTGTTTTTCTATTTGCAATTTAAATTACAATGTTAGACTGTTTTATGTCCTAATTATTTAAAAGAGGCAGTAGTTAAATAAAGATATGATATTTTGAATCTATGCTAGCACATTTTAACCATATGCAAATATATGCCTTGGATATACATGGCTTATTGATGAAACAAAATTACGGGAAGTTTCTCCTGAACTAACATTTCATTCAAGTTTGACTGCTGGTTTGGCATGGTATTTCAAATTTGTAAATCAATTTTTTTCTCCAATCAACAGAACCTGGACAGTAAATTATTCTGTGTGTGTTGAGTAGCATCTAAGAAGTTGACTTCGTATTCAACTACCAGGTGATTCAATAAATTATTGTTCTAGAATAGAGGGTGGTAAATCAATGGATCCCAGTCTTGTAAGTGGACTCTGAAATTACCTTTCTCATTGAGGTTTAGTGTTCTACCATGTAAAGATAACAGTGCAGTATGTCTAGATTAGGGTCTTAATGGAAGGGTTGCTCACACTCAAAAACATCTCTAAGTCTCAGGACAGGAACACTTGACCTTTCTATTACATTTCTACTCTGTCACCTCCATCATCATCTTATCACATCATGATGTGATTGATGTGTGTGTGTGTGTGTGTATTTCTCTCCTGCCCACACAGGACTCTATGTTATTTGAAAGGTAAAAAGTCCCTATCTACCTTGTGTGATTATCAGAGCAATTACCCAGCATTAATCCAATGCCAGCACTTACTTGATGTTCAATGAATATATACAGTTGATCTTGAACAATAACAAGGGTTATGGATCCTGATGTCCCCATGCAATCAAAATTCCACATATAACTGACTCCACAAAACTTTACCAATAGCCTACTGTTGACCAGAAGCCTTCCTAAATACTATACACAATCGACTGATACGTACTTTGTTATATGTATTACATACTGTACTCTTAAAATAGAGAGAATGTTATTAAGAAAACATAAGGAATAGAAGAAAATACATTTATAGTATGTACTATTAAAAAAAAGTCACATATGAGTAGATCCACATAGTTCAAGCATCAAATGCATTTTGAATAAATGGACTGCTGTAAGTTTCAAAGCAAGTGGCACAGTTGCTTTGCATGTAAAAAATTGTTCAATAAATGTGCATGGTCATGAATTAAACCACCTCTGTTTATCCCTTGTTAAGTGCACAAACTTTGCTAGTCAAGAATGCTTTACATTTAAGTCCGTTGCCTCTTACTCCACCTGTCATGCTATTCCTACTCTTGACTTCTCTGATAACTGCAACTCAAACAACACTGTGGCTGAGTTTTTCAACCTGATGCATCCTTGAGAATACTGAAAAAAAAAATGTGTCTGTAAGTTCTAGACTTCTTTGATCTTACCAACTGTATCATTGAGGGTCTAATCAGGATTTAGAAAATGCATGATTTGAACTGACAAAGTGTAAAAGAATTACTAAGTATAGCAAAGAAAAATGAAATAATTTTTCAATTATCAAATAACAAAAAATTATTTAATATAAATTATAAAGGTATCATAAAAACTCAAGAAAAACTCTAAAGCTGAGGATGTGTACCCAAAGATGGCACAATCTGCCCAGGTGGGGAGAACTCCCCATGTCTGGAATTCATATCTCAGTGGAGAAAGTATGGCTGCAGCCCACTGGACAGTGAAGTTTGCTGTGCTGTCCACACCAGAGCTGGTCTACAGTTGCTAGGGAAGAACATGCCTTGGGGTGCAGGCAGGTGGGCATACAGATAGAGTCAGAATACTAGAAGCCTGCTTACTGTCAGATCAGCAGGAAACCTACTGTATATGGAATCCCACAGGGAGAGCCACAGCCAAGTGGTACACCAGACCACATGCTCTGGGTATGTTGTTGAAGCAGAGTATAACTGCACATTCCTAAACTGGCATTCTTGCAACAGAAGCAGCAGCAAAAACAGATTTGCAACAGAACCAGAAGGGAAACACTCTTCCTTCCACAATTTTGCTTTAGTGCCCTCTACTGACAAAGCTCAATTCTGACATCACTGCAAAGGAAAAAAAATTGCTTATAGGGTCTAACTCCACTAGAGCAGAGCAGGTAATTAAGGGTGGATTTGCAACTCAGAGGCAATGAATCAATAATTGGAACATCACTCAGCAAAAGAGGAATTTATCCTCAACAAAACCTTATATTAGCACCCAATCATTCTGATAACTTTTATCTTTTGGACCTACCCACATTCTCTCTTCCAACCAATCTGTTGCAGTGGCATATCTAGGTAGTTCAAAGGGCTTAAGTTACCTTTACTTGTATTTGAAAGACCTAGGGGTATTTAGATAAGGTAAGTCATGTACAGCTTCATGGTGTAGCTTCCAGCAGGTCTGGCATACAATCACTTCCTTTAGGGCCCAGTATTTATGGTCATACAGGTTGTACTCAGAATGAAAGCTGGGATACTATCAATCATCTATACAGCATTCCAGCTCCAAACCCTTGCTACTCTCCCACTGGTTGATTCCATACCCTGCCTATCCCTCCCCCAGGACTGGCCCCATACAGGTTCCTTTAACACACTAAGAAATCCATTCAGGGCAACTGCACTTGGTAATTCCCTCTGCCTAAAAAATCCCTCTCTCCAAGAGGTACAGTGGTTGCTCACTCACTTTCTTCTTCAGGTTCTTAGCAATGTCACCTTCTTGATAAGACTCTTTAAATACCCTACTTAAAATAACAACCCACAGATAGATACCTCCTGTCCCCTCTTCTGCTCCATTTTTCTCCTTGGCATTTATCACCAACACACTATATATTTTAGTTGATTATTTTGGTAATTGCCTGCCACCCACATTAGAATATAAACTCCGAGAAGGAACTTTCCTGGTGTCTTCACTACACTGTGTTTTAGGTACTAGATCAGTATCTAACACATGCTTGGTGATCAATAAATATATGTGGAATGACTTCCATTCTACAATCTAGGCACAAATTATTATTGTTCATGCCTTAATTTAGAGGTTAAAAAATCCAATGAGTACAGATATCAGGCAGGTAATATAAACAGTCGAGCTGGCTGACGTAAGTAGTTGGGTAAAGGGAATATGGTGTGCCCTGTATGAAGGGAGCAGCTATTCATCATCTCTCTCTCGGGAACTATAGCCACACAAGAATTAGAGCCAAGCCTTGTCATGTTCAGACTTCAAAAGGGACAGGAAATAAGAATTTTCAGGCATAATCACTTAGTTTGTAAATACAGGTGCTAATTCATTTTAAGGACAGGAGCCCCTGATTGCCTCAGTCAGTTAAGCCTCTGCCTTCAGCTCAGGTCATGATCTCGGCGTTCTGGGATGGACCTCTCCTTCGCCCTACTCCTGCTCTCTCTGTTTCTCTCAAATAAATAAAAGTAAAATCTTTTGTAAAAATTTGTTCTAAGAACAAAAGAAGTCAAAAATAAAATGTAAACACTTTAAAAATAAGCAAAATATAAACAAAATATACACAGCTACAGCAGCCAGGAGGCCACACGCTTCTCCTTCACTGGTAGATAATGGAATTTGTTGATTTCAAAATTCATTGTTTCTGTACTTGTGCTCGAACTCATAATGTTTCAACCCTCTCTCTTTGCCACCATAAAGATATCATTTCTCCCTCTGCCCTCTGTGTATCCTCGATTCTTTCAGTATTGTCTACCAGTAGTGACCCTTAGTAAATTTTCAGAAGGAACATCAATTTGGAATTTAAAAAAAAACAAAAACTGAATTACAGCTCTACTTCTTGATTGCTATGAGAAATTGAATACATTTCTACACGTCCAATGTTTAATTTCCTCACAGTATTTGAACTCCCTTGGAAACCTTGCCATATCATTCTTAAGCCATTCCATCACTTCCCAATATAATCCTTTAGTTGTTCCCCAGGCCACTGGCTGCTCTTCCCCTGAGGAGCCTAAGTCCATTTCTCCTCAATAAGGAGAATCACAGAAGGCTTGTCCTCTTATAAAAGTCAAATACCTGGCACCATAACTCCATTCCGCCACCTAACATTGAAAGTTATTGAACTATTCTCTTAATTCACTATCATCTTCTTTCCTCAGCACCCAACACAAGAGAACTAGACAGAAATAGTGATAGAAAAGAGAGAAGGGGCAGGGAAAAAGAAATAGGTAATTATTTTCTTACAAAGTAGCTCCTTTTAAAGACAAAAGAATGGATTCCATAGTCTTAAAGCACTACTTGTGCTCCATGGTTCTGTGAACACATGGTCATAATAACTAATTAAGAGGAGGGGTGCCTGGGTGGCTCAGTGGGTTAAGCCTCTGCCTGTGGCTCAGGTCACGATCTCAGGGTCCTGGGATGGAGTTCAGCATCAGGCTCTCTGCTCAGCAGGGAGCCTGCTTCCCTCTCACTCTCTGCCTGCCTCTCTGCCTATTTGTGATCTCTGCCAAATAAATAAATAAATAAAATCTTAAAAAAAAAAAATAACAACCCGAGAGGAAAGAGTATTTTATAGAGCCAAAATATTTATTTTTTAACAAAGTAGTTGTTTCTCCTTTAGAGTCCATGAAAAGGGTATTCTACTCACAATATCTTTTCTTATGCCTTTAACAGACACTTAAAAACTCGTGTTTATTTCCAAAAAGATGTGTAAGTAGCAAACTCTCCCCAGGTTTTGTAATAACCTCTGGGAAGCAAATTTGATCAGAACACTAACACACAAGGGAAGTCAGAGGTTGATTACAACAGGTCTAGTTGATGTTCTTTTAGCTTTCCTTTCACCTTGGAGATATTTCATGTTATTGCCGCTAAATTCAGAACCAACCACTTATTACAGCCTTTGACTGTAGTATAGCTTAAAGAAAGACACGATTTAAGATCATGCCTAGCCTGAAGACATAATGACATCATTTAGGGTTTCTTTAACAACAGTAAATATGAGTTGATTAAAAAAATATAAGAAAAATTGTCATATATTTCTAAGTCATATTAGATTAAAATATTTTTTGAGACAGAATTTCCAAAAGGTTGCTATAAAAAATGTTCTTATATTGTTATATTATCAACTTCTGGATATTGACAACTGATAACACAAAGATGTAGCATGCTTTGTGTTGAATTAGAAAATAGATTTATAAGAGCATTTTGATTTTCAAGTAACAAAAGTGATGCGTCACACTTTTTAAAAACATGGGAAGTAAAAAAACATTGAAGATGCAGAAAAGAACATAATTAATAATTTCAATTACAAAAGTATAACAAAGCCCCTCAGGTACAAAGCTATGTCATGAATAACACTTTACTGCCTTAAGGGGGTCAAGCAGAGTGTAAGCACTAACTCAGAGACAAGGAGAAAGTTGGTAAAGATGTTAATACTCCGATTTAAGACAGTTAAGGACATAGGTCTGGTCCAAAACAGTAAATGGAATATACTTTCTGAGCAGGTGACACCATTAATTTTTCAGTTTTTCCCCATGGTTAATAAGTTAATGACCCTTATTCTGGCCACTTCCAATGAATTTACTCAGATAATTCAAAAGTATCTTGAGTTCTCTCATCCAGTCTGTTAAAGTTATAGTCATAAATCATGTAATCTAGCTACCAGACCCCATAAAAAAATCTATAAATCATCAAGAGAGATGTGTTTGAAAGATGCTTTGTAAGATATTAAGCACTGAAGATCATTCAGCAAAGTGAATATCACAGAATAGTCCAGTGAGATTTTCTTTAAAAAAAAAAAAAAAAAAAGGTAGGGAGTCAGGGGCAGCTTATAAACCCTGCAAGAGTCTCAAAGTACATTAACAGAAAAAGGCTCTGAGAAAATGTTATAAACTTCATTTAATCCAGTACATTTTCCAATATATTTATCATGAAACATTTAACCAAACTCATTCACAGGAATATGTTGAAGGTTTGAAATTGGCTCATATAAAGTTCTAATGATAAATATATTCAAATGAACTAAAGATAATGCTCAAATATTTAAAAGATAGAGAGTATAGAAAATATATCAGAGACTAAATGCTGGGGTTAATATCACCAGTGAGAAAATAACAGTAATCAAAAATCTTTTAATTGTCTTTAGGCTTAACCAGTTATAAGACAAAGTGTTTAGGCACCTTTGATTTTTACAAAGGCATTAGAAGGTTAGAATGGCCTTTACTGGGGCACCTGGGTGGCTCAGTCGGTTACACATCTGCCCTTGGCTCAGGTCATGATCTCAGGATCCCAAAACAGAGTGGCGGGCCGGGGGGGGGGGGGGGGGTCGGTGCTCAGCAAGGGGTCTGCTTCTCCCTCTGCCCCTGCCCCTGCTAGTGCTCTCAATCTTTCTCTCTCTCAAATAAAATGTTTAAAAAATTAATTCATTAGCTAATTAATTAATTAGATAAAAAAGAATGGCCTGTATTTATTAACCTGCTTTCCAGATGTAAAATGCATGATTTGCCTATTTCAAACACATAATCATGGGCCAACAACTGTAATACGTGCCTCCTAAATTTCCCATGTTTTTTCAGTGCCAAAAAACTAATGTGAAATAATCACAGCCACTTCAAATCCAATTCCAAATGAATGGGTACATTGGATATGTCCATCATAAGTCGGCAAAGCCTAATATCTCCCACCAACTAAGTTGCCTAGTACATCTACTGCTGAGCTTTTTGCTTCTTTGTGTTTGCTTTGTTGCTAATTTGTTGGTTTGTCTGTTCTATAGAGAGATGGTCACACTCCCTCCAGAGGTGTGTGCTAAATCGCAAATCAGCAGGCTAATAACTTCTCAGTATTAGACTATAAGGCCTCTTTCTTCCCACCAGAGGGAAGAAGCTAATTAGCATAACTAATCAGACGTGTTCTTCCAGCCAATCTGTATTGGAGAATACAAAGATCATCTAATGGAATCAAACCTGTATAATAAAATAAAGATGAACTGAGAGTCATATCACAGAACCAGTATGAAAGAAGTGATTCCTGTAACTACTTTAGAGCACCAGAGATATGCAGGTAAGGATAGGTTTATTTTTAAAGGTAAACCAACTTTTTTCTAGATTTAAATTAATTCACCAACAAAATGGTATTAAGAGAAGTGCATAGAAAAGAATGATCTATATGATCGGTGCCACCTAAAACTGATTTTTTTTTTCCAGAAATGGATCATTTCCATTATTCAACTATGCAACACTAAGTTCAATATTTAAATGAAAAATTCTGGCCTTGTGTTGATATTGTGAAAATCTGTCAAATTCTGTGACAAATGGGTTTCATATCCATGAATTAATTCTAAGTCACTGTTGGCTGTGTTTAATAAATTTGTGCAAATAAAAGAACAAAATAGAAGTCTGATACCACTAAAAGCTGATGGCTAAGCTCTAGATGTATTTAAGTGTCCATATTAATGGCTAGGAAGCAGTTTAAACTGCACACTATAAAATCCATCAACACACACTTTTATTGAAAGAAGAAATCTCCATTTTGTGGTCAGCTAAACTCAATATTTGGTTTGAAAACATCTCATGTTTTTACAGATTAGAAAAGATTAGAGAGGGGGCAGAGATCCTGTGCTAGATAACACTTTATTTTTCAAAAAGGAATAGGTTCATGATTTGGTATACACTGTAAACAAGAATGAAAGCCATAGATTAAAGCTCTGTATATACCAAAAACCAATGAAAACTGTGCAGGGTGTTACTTATGATATATTATTTACACAGGTGACTTTCTGCCAACAAGGCTTTCTTCCTCAAAATACAGTTCAAATCCACAGTGTCAATCAATGACATTTAACAATTCTGTCATGGTCAAAAGGGGGGAGGGGGGAAACCTGCTTAGATCCTTACAATGCATCTTTAAAAGTGAGAATAAGAAAAACCAGCAGCAGTCTCAGGTGTAACAGTATGTTACAAACAGAAATAAAGGGGAGAGTTGGGGTTGTGGGGAGGTGGAGAGACTTGAAAGTGCACTGTGAATGATTTCAGAATAGTGTGAGGTTACGGAGATGTTTTTCTAGGTTTATGAAAAGGCTGTGTTTCAGGTGTTCACCTAAGCATGCAATGCTGTGCTAGGCACTTTGAAGATATTTTAGATGTTTAAAACACAACCCCTTCCTTTTATATGACTGGTATGATGATGAAATGGAGAACGTACTGAGCCTAGGAGAAAAACAAAACTATTAATCAAATGGAATATGAGCATCACTGAAATAAATACAAACAGAAGCCTATAAATCTTCAGAAGAAAGGAGGTTTTAGATGGGGGAGGGAAATACTTTCTGTAGAAGGTTCCTTTCCATATGAACTTGGAAAACACAGTTCATGCAAGATGACATAGTTTAATTAACAAGGAAGACAATCTAGCAAAGGCAAGAAATAGAAACTAACAAGGCACAGTGTGAAAGCAGCATGTAATATGTATGCTGGGAAGAGTCCTAGTAGAGAGCACCAAAGAATGTCAGGTGGCTGCAATGGGGAAGGCATAGAACACGCAATTATTCATCAACCAATAATATGGACTGATTTGATGGGCAATTTTCTTCTGAACATATGATCCCAAGACAATGTAAAAGTACATACACACACACAGCTCACTTGAGGCTGTGTCTCTGTGTGTGTTTACACATACATATACCCACACACAGAGCTCTTCATACACAAAATCTGAAGTGTTATAGCATTGTTGAAGTGGGCTATAATATTCACTGAATATTGAGTATGAAGACAGCCATTACATTCCTATGCGAAAACAAATTCAAGGCCCTTATTTGGACCATCAAGCATTTATTCCATACCCGTGAAGACCTTCTTCTGCCTCCAACTCTATCTGAAGAATATTAGAAATGGAAACTCTCTAAAGAAAGGCACATAGAAAATGCCTCTGGTTTTGACAGGGGACTTGGACAACCCAGAGAAGGGGTGGAGGAGAGCTCTAGGATTAGGGTTAAGTGTCTGGGGTTTCTATTACTTCAAAACTTTAAGTGTTTCTTGGTCCCTCTAGTTCCTGGATTATCCTCTCTTTTCTTCAGTGGACCGCCCCAAAAGTCAGAGACTTTAATTTGATCACTTTAAGGATGAGTACTTAGTCCTTCAAATGAGATAATAACGTACTGCCAATGTTATGCCCTCACTCCCTTGAATAACAATGTCTTGAGTTTCAAAGGAACAAGGTAATTTCTCAACAAGCCTTGAAAAAATTATTCTATACTTTTAAAAATTGTGTCAAACCTAATTCTTTCAAGAAGCTAAATGTAAAGACAACTTCTATAATCAGTGGTGTCCTTTAAAATCAACTATTGCTACAACCATGCTAATAATGAACACGATTTTCATGTGCAGAATGAGAAATGAGTCTTAATACATTTGGGTCCCACTGTCATATAGTATTTCTTTAACAAAATGTCTGAACTTGCTCATCTATCTGAATAATTAAAGCATTAAATGTGTGGACAAGAAGTAAAATGTGAATAACTCAATAATTTTAGTGCCATAAAATCTAGATACACTTTTCCTAAAAGAAGAAAAAGGAATACATAATCACAATTTTCTAAAGATTTTTTAAAAATCTACTTAATTTAGGGAGAGACAGGGAGAACACAAGAGGGAGAAGGAGAAGCAGACTCCCCGCTGAGCAGGGAGCCCAAAGCAGGGCTCCATCCCAGGACCCTGAGATCATGACCGGAGCCAAACTTAGACACTTAATCTAGTGAGCCACTCAGGTGCCCCATAATCATGATTTTAACGTATTTTTAATGCATTCACTTTGGCGGTGTTGGTAAAGCTGGGAAGAAGGAGGATTGAGAAAAATATTTTGTTTTAATGAAAGCAAAGATGAAAACTGCAGTGCATAATCATGATTATGAATGAAGGCACTGGAACCTGGTTGTCTGCATGTTTCTGAATGCTCCTTTACCTCCCAGGTCTTCTGTGTCTCATTTGATAATGGAGTGGCTATAATGATTTTCTGACTTAACAAGGAAAGAAAAATGCCCAGAAGGTTGCCTGGCACATATAAATTAACTCCTATTTCTTCTAATGTTTTCATTTTAAATCTATATAGTCTCTTTAGATTTGGGAGGAACAATTTTTCTTAATTATTCATTATCATTAAACATAGGCAAAACAGAAACTACACCACTCTGGAAATCTTCACAAGCAAACCAAACATATTGGTTGAGATATATTATTTGTAAATCTGCCATGATACTCCAGAAACAGTTAATGAACTCATTAGGTCAAAACTTACTAGTTTTTAAAGTAGATGCCAGTCATTCCTTTAAGAATAAAAGTTGATTTACTTATTGATGTATTTGCCCACATTTTCTCCATTCTAAAGAGGTAGGCACTGCAATATCTGAAGATTTTTGTTTATGATTTCTATATTGCCTTTTGTGTTTGAGAAGGAGAGCACAAATCAGGAGTGGCAGAGGGAGAGAATCTTTAAGCAGACACCCTGCTGAGCATGGAGGCCAGGTCTGTTGTGGGGGAAGGGTTTGATATGGGGCTTTATCTCAGGACCTGAGCTGAAACCAAGAGTCTGACACAACCAATCAAGCCACCTAGACGTCCCATATGACTTCTATATTGCCTTTTTAAAGAGATTTTTGAAAGGGATTTTTTTTTTTAGCCAACTTACTTGGTTTTAAAAGAACACAGTAACTTTCCATTTTTAATATATAGATAGAAAGATATCTAGACATACAATCATGGCATCTATCCTGCAAGATGTAACCACAGGATTGCCTTTCCACATTGCATGGATATACTTCCAGTTTAAACAATTGATCTTGATTCCTTAGGTACTCTGAGTAGCCTGATGATAGGTAAATATAGGCTTCCATTAGTCCTTTGACATACTGAAAATACAGCTAGTTATGAACCTCTAAATAATATTTTCTTGAATATTTTCTTTGAATATTTCAAAGAATTTTAAGTTTGGAGATACCAGGGAATAGAACATACAAAAGTCAAATGCTCTAATAAGGTAACAAATATTTAATATATTTTTTTGCCTAGAATTGACAAAAAAATAACAGCCTTGGGATGTTTTAAAGCCAATAATCAAATTGTTGTAAGCAGATGAATGACATTCACAAATTCCTATTTTCAACATTTGATAACTGTTAACCATTCAGCAAAGGGTAAAGAACTAGCATGTGCTGAAAAATGAGAAAACCATGAAGATTTTAGCCAGGCCTGGCCACCTCTCATAGCTCAGAGGGTCAAGGTTAAAATGACTCTTTCCAATTTCCTATTCACAGTATTAGCATAGACCTAACTCACCGGTCTGGCTGGGGTTAGATGTCGTGCAGACTTTGGGGAAAGAAATGCACTGAACATAAATTAGATAGTTAGATCATTTTAATTTGATAACAATAGCAATCAATTATAGTTAGAAGCAACTTGTTGGTATTAAAGAAAGTTTTTTTTCACATGAAATAAAATGGTCAAATTATACTACCACATTTACAGTTTCCATTATTCTCTTAGTTTCTTTCCTTCTGTCTACAAACATTTCAGTCTCCACAGAACTTATCAAGGATTCTTTTTCTCCATTAAACGTTACTGTCCTCTTTCTTCTTTGTTTACAGAGAAAGTTCTTAAAAGGGTAATAGTATATTTTATTATGGTTCAATCTCAACTTCTCTGCAATTTTCCTTTTCTCTTTACCACTCTTCTAGCAAAATGTCTAATGATGATATTTCTAACTAAAAGCCTTTAAGATATAATTTACATTACATATCATAAAATTTACTCTTTTATATTGTACAACTAAATGTTTAGTGTTTTATAGAATTGTGTTAACATCATCAAAATCTGATTTTAGAAAATTTCATGACCCCCCCAAAACAAATCCAATACCCACTCATAGTCACTCCCCACATTACTTCCCTCCCATAACTCCTGACAATCACTAATATAATTTCTTTCTCTATGGATTTGTATATTCAGTACATTTCACATAAGTGGAAAGTAAAGCATGTGGTTTTCTGTGACTGCCTTCATTCACTCAGGATAGTATTTGTATATTCATCTATGGTATAACAGGTATCAGTACTCTATTCCCTTTTTTGCTAAATATATTCCATTGTATGGATATACTATATATTATTTACCAGTTCATCAGTTAATAGTTATTTAGGCTATTCCCAATTTTTGGCTGTTATGAATATTAGTGCTATGAACATCTGTGTATAAGGTTTTATGGGGACATACATTTTAACTTTTCTGAGGTATATTCATAGGAGTGGAATTTGTAGGTCATGTGGTCAATAAATAATATTTTGAGGAATTTCCAAAATTTTTCCATAGTGGCTACAACATCTTATACTCCAACGCACAATTTACGAGGATTTGAGTTTCTTCAACATTCTCACAACACTTTATTATTTTCTATTTTCTATTTTTTTTTTAAGATTTTATTTATTTATTTGACAGGCAGAGATCACAAGTAGGCGGAAAGGCAGGCAGAGAGAGAGAGGAGGAAGCAGGCTCCTTACTGAGCAGAGAGCCCGATGTGGGGCTCGATCCCACGACCCTGGGATCATGACCTGAGCGGAAAGCAGAGGCTTTAACCCACTAAGCCACCCAAGTGCCTTTTATTTTCTATTTTTTGTTTTATTTTTAATTTTTAAGCCATTCTAGCAGTTGTGAAGAGGTATCTCATTATGATTTTCATTTGAATTTCCCTGAAAACTTAATTATTTGGCATATTTTCAGAGATTTATTAATCATATATATATTTTCTTGGAGAAGTATCTATTCAAATCCTTTGTCAATTTAAAAATTGTAATATTTCTCTTTTTACTGTTGAATTGCAATGAATATATTTTTTCCTAGATAAAGTCCCTTGTAAGATATATGATTTGCAAATGTGTTCTCCCATTTTGTGGGTTTTTTCCTTTTTGATGGTGTCCTTAGAACACACAAAAAAATTCAATTTAATTAAACATCAAATGTACCTACTAATAAGCTGGTTATGCTTTTGGTGTCATATACAAGAAACTAATGTCTAACTCAAAGTCGAGAGTATCTCCTTCTTTAACAGCTTTATGGTTTTAGCTTTTAGTCTATGATCCACTTTGAAAACATTTTTGTATATGGTGTCAAGTAAGGGTCCAACCCCACTCTTTAGCATGTAGATACCTAGATGTTTCGGCATAATTTTTTAAAAAAAGATTATTCTTTCCCCCAAGGAATGATCTTGGCATCTTTGCTGAGAAGTAACTGACCATAAAGGTAGGAATTAATTTCTGAACTCTCAATACTATCCCACTGACCTATATTCTACTGATTTTGTACCCTACAACCTTGTTAAACTGACTTACTAGTTCTAAATTTTAAGCACTCCTGAGAATTTTCCATAAATGAGATCAAGTTCTCTGCAGAGATAGTTTTACTTCCTCTTTTCCAATACAAATGTATTTCATTTCTTTTTCTTGCTTATCTGCTCTGCCTAGAAGCTGTAGTACTATGTTGAATAGAGACATTCTTGTTTCTGATCATACAGGAAAAGTGGTCAGTCTTTGATGATTAAGTATAATGTTAGTTCTGGGTTTCTTTTTTTGTAGATTCTCTTTATCAGGTTGAAGAAGTTCACATCTATTCCTGGATTGCTCAATGTAGCTATTTAAATGATCACATAATTTTTGTTGTTTACTAATACTGATTGATTTTCAGAAATAGAATCAACCTTGAGCTCCTGTGATAAGTCCCACTTGGTCATGCTGAGTGATCTTTTATAAATGTTTCTAGATTTGGTTTGCTAGCATTTTGTTGGTGTTTTTTCATCTATACTTATAAAGGATATTGGCCCCAGTTCTCTTGTGATATCTACCTGGTTTCAGTAACCAGTAATACTGACCTCATAGAATGAGTTGGAAAGTATTTCCTACTCTTTTTGGGGGATGAGGAAATTTGTGAAGGAATATAATTAATTCTCAATTAAAAGTATGGTAGATCACCAGTGAAGCTATGTGTACCCAGGCTTTCCTTTGTGGGAATTTAAAAAATTATTCCCACAAATAAAAAAAATCTATTTGTTATATAACTATTCAGGTTTTTCTATTTCTTCTAAAATCAGTTTGAAGATTCTGTATGTCTAGGAATTTGTCAGTTTCATCTAGATTACCTAATTTTTTGGCATACAGTTGTTTATATAATTGGTAAGCAGAATGATGGTCCTTTAAAGATGTTCATGTCCTAATCCCTGGAACCTATGAATATTTTACCTTTCATGGTAAAGACGGTTAAGGTAGCAGATGGAATTAAGGTTGGTAATTATATGACCTTAAAATTAGGGAAGGTATCCTGGATTACCTGGGTGAGGCCACATTTTTTAAATGTGGAAAAGGAAGGCAGAAGAAGAAGTCAGAATGATGTGATATGACAATTTCCCCTGCTGTTGCCGTCTTTCAAGATGGAAGAAGAGGGCCACAAGCAAAGAAATGTGGGTATTCTATAAAAGGTGGAAAGAGCAAGGAGACTAGTTCTCCTTAAGACTGCCAGAAAAAAATGCGACCTGACAGATACTTTGATTTTAACCAAAAGACGTTCATTGTAGACTTCTGAACTACGGAACTGTAAGATAGTAAATTTATTTGTTCTGTGGCCACTAAATTTGTGGTAATTTGAGACAGCAATCAAAGATACCCAAGGCACTAGCATGCTCTTATAACTTTTAATTTCTATAAAGTTGATAGTGATCTCTCTTTTTCTTCATTTCCTGCTTTAGTAATTTGAGATTCCTTTTTTGTTTGTTTGTTTGTTTCCTTGTTTTTGTTTCCTTGGTTAGTCTAGCTAAAGGTTTGCCAATTTTGTTGATCTTTCAAAGAAACCACTTTTGGTTTTGTTGATGCCCTCTAGTCTTTTTCCATTCTCTGTTTTATTTCTATTTTAATCTTTTTTTGTTTGTTTCTCCTTCATTCTGCTTGCTCTCCTTTTACTTTGCTTTCTTTAACTGGTTTCTTAAGGTGAAATGTTACTGACTTAAGAATATTTTCTTTTTTTAATAGAGATATTCACAACTAAAAACTATAGCAGGGGCGCCTGGGTGGCTCAGTGGGTTAAAGCCTCTGCCTTCAGCTCGGGTCATGATCCCAGGGTCCTGGGATCGAGCCCCACATCAGGCTCTCTGCTCGGCAGGGAGCCTGCTTCTCCGTCTCTCTCTCTGCCTGCCTCTCTCCCTACTTGTGATCTCTGTCTGTCAAATAAATAAATAAAATCTTAAAAAAAAAAAACACAGACCTATAGTTTCCCTGTAAGTTCAGCATCCAGTGTAGCAGTATCCAGTGCAGTCTGGTATTTTCCATCTTCCTTTCATTCATCTCGTGCTATTTTTCTAATCTCCTTTGTAGTATTTTTTTTATTTTTAATTTTGATTGGAATCTTTAATTTACATTCAATGCAATTACCAATAAGTTCGAAGTTATACCTGTCATCATGTTACTTGTTTTTACACATATTAGATGACATCTTAGATGGGTTTTTTTCTTCCTCAATTCTTCCATTATCCTCTTCTTTTGTGTTAAATGGATATTAGCAAGGACACTATTGTCATTTCCTTGATGTTATTGGTATTTTTTAAAATAATTTTCTCAAAGGTTACCTTGGGGTTTACAATTAATGTCTTAACTTAAAACCATCTAGTCAGGGGGCACCTGAGTGGCTCAGTGGGTTAAGCCTCTGCCTTCAGCTCAGGTCATGATCCCAGGTGCTGGGATGGAGTCCCGCATTGGGCTCCCTGCTCAGCCAGGAGCCTGCTTCCTCCTCTCTTTCTGTCTGACTCTCTGCCTACTTGTGATCTCTGTCTGTCAAATAAATAAATAAAATCTTAAAAAAAAAAAAAAAGAATTTAAAAAACCATCTAATCAGTATTAGTACCAACCGAATTTTACAGCATGCAAAAACTCTCCTCCAATATATCTATCTGTTTTCTCTTAGGCTTTGTGCTATTATTGTCATACAAATTATAACTTACTGTATTATAAAGCCATCAACACAGTTTTAAAACTATTGTTTTATACATTTGTCTTTTAGGTCAAACAGAGGAGTTACAAATAAAAATATTATCATACTGTTTTTTATATGCATGTATGTAGTTACCTTTATTCTGTGCTCTTTATTTTTTCATGAGAGTCTGGGTTACTGCCTAGTGTTCTTTCATTTTATCTTAAAGTGCTTTATTCTGTATTTCTTGTAGGGATGTCTACTCTTGATAAATTCTCTCAATTTGTTTCTCTATAAATTTCTTAATTTCACCTTATTTATTTTTTTAAGATTTTATTTATTTACTTGACAGAGGAGATCACAAGTAGGCAGAGAGACAGGCAGAGAAAGAGGAGGAAGCAGCTCACTGCACAGCAGAGAGCCCGATGTGGGGCTCAATCCCAGGACCCTGGGACGATGACCTGAGCCAAAGACAGAGGCTTTAACCCACTGAGCCACCCAGGTGCCCCTTCACCTTACTTTTAAAGGATAGTTTGGCTGGATACAGAATTCATGACTGATCATTCCACTCTCTTTTGGCCTCTATGGCTCCTGATTAAAGTACCTAAAAGTCGTATTGAGCATCCCTGTGTGTGTTATAAAATGCTTTCTCTTGGAGTGTTGAAGATTTTCTATTTGTCTCTGGCTTTTGACAGTTTATTTATGATATGCATAGGTTTGAATTTCTTTGAGTTTATGCTACTTGGAGTTGGTGTTTAGAATAATATTTTTTAATCAAATTTGGGGCCATCATTTCTTCAAATATTCATTCTATCCTTTTCCCCTCTCCTTTAGGACTCTCATTATGTGTATCTTGGAACACTTAACAGTGTCTCACAGGTTTCTAAGGCTCTGTTCATTTTTCTGTCTTCTTTCTAGTCCTCAAACTGAATAACCTCAATTCACCTACCTTTTGAGTTTACACATTATTTATTCTGTCAGCACAAATCTGCTGTTAAGCCAACCACTACCACCACCCCCTACCCAATGAATTTTTTATTCTAGTTGATTACATTTTCAAATTCAGAATTTCTAATTAACTATTCTCTTTAAGTTTGATCTCTTTGCTGATATTCTCTATTCAGTGAAACATCATTCTCATACTTTAGTTTACTAGACATGATTTCCTTTATTTGGTAAACTTATTTACTTTTCATTATTTTTTTAATTTCTTTTTTTTTTTAAGATTTTTATTTATTTGACAGAGAAAAACAGCAAGAGAGAGAAAACAAGTAGGGGGAGTGGGAGAGGGAGAAACAATCTTCTCACTGAGCAGAGAACACAGTGCAGGGCTTGATCCCAGGACCCGGGGACCATGACCTGAGCCAAAGGCAGATGCTTAACATCTGATCCACCCCAAACGTATTTATTATAATAACTGGTTTAAAGTCTCTTTCTAGTGAGCCTATCATCTGAGATCCCTCAGAGACAGTTTCTTTTACTTTTTATTTTTTAATTTTTTTTGGTAGTAATTGTTAAGTCAACATGGAACTTGAAAACTCATGACCCTGAGATCAAGGGCCCATTCTCTACTGACTATGCCAGCCAGGCACCACAGGCGCTATTTCTTTCAACTTTTTTTTTTTTTTTTAACCTATATATGGGTCACACTTTCCCTCTTGTTTCTATATGTCATATTTTTGGTTTTCTCTGCTGAAACTATGCAACTTAATAAATCAGATCCCTCATGCCCATAGTTTATTGTTGCTGTTTGTTTAATGAATCTCCTGGACTCATTATGGAAGTCTGTATTCTTCGTCATGTGTAGCCACTGAAGTATCAACTCAGTGTACAGAGATTTCTTTAAATGCCTTGAACCAATAAAGTTTCTAAACCTTTGAAGAGAAGCTCTGTATGTACATGGGATTCATGCCTTTAAAACCACTGCAGTTTGGGGGGTGCCTGACTGGCTCAATCAGTTAATCATCTGCCTTCAGCTCAGGTCATGATCTCAGGGATTCTGGGATCAATCCCTGCATGGGGCTCCCTGCTCAGCAGGAAGCCTGCTTCTCCCTCTCCCTCTCTTTCTGCCCCTCCCCTTGCTAACTTTCTCTTTCTCTCTGAAATAAATAAATCAAATCTTAAAACAAACAAACAACAAAAAAAGAAACTACAGCAGTTTTAAACTCTGTCTTAGTCTTTAAATATTTGTTTAAATCCTAAAGGTCAGCCAGAGGTAAGAAGTTAAGTTCTTCTGAATTACTTCCTTGGCATGCATACAGCCATGGGTATGGCTGTGAGCTTCTAGTTTCCCAGGAGTATGGAAGAGAGTTTCGTATTCCCTATGGACTCCTTATTCCTCAGATTTTCTTTTTAGATTTTGGTTAGTCTCTTATTTTGCCCAACTGGTGTCACCATCTCAATTGTTAAAATGGTAGTTAAATTTTTTTTCAACTGACCCCCTTGATGATAAGGTTTTTATCACTGAGGAACCTTTAAATGAGGTCAAATAAAGACAGGCCCTACTGGGGCATCTGGGTGGCTCAGTCAGTAAAGCATCAGACTTTTGGTTTAGGCTCAGTTCATGATCTCATGGATTCAGAGATCCAACCCCACATTAAGCCCTGCATTGGGCTATGTGCTCAGCAGGGAGTCTGCTTAAAAATTCTCTCCCTCTGTCCCTCCCCCTACTCATGCACACACTCTCCCTCTCTAAAATAAATAATTCTTGGAAAAAAAAATTTAAAAAGACAGGCCTCATTAATGGACTTTTTCCAGGAATCTACCAAATAGGTCAGATAGTGGCAATTCAGTGGAATTGAAGCTTTTAAAACAAAACAAAACAAAACAAAAAACATTATTTTTTTGGAGAAGTTTGGGTTCATAGTAAAATTGAGAGGAAGGTATAGAAATTTCACTTATACCCCTTGCTCTCACGCATGCATTCCCTCCCCTATTATCAACACTCCCCACAAAAATGATATATTTGTTACAACTGATGGTGTCAACATTAACATGCACAACCACCCAAAATCCACAGTTTACCTTAAGATTCACTCCTGGTGTTATACATTCTGTAGATTTGAACAAATGTATAATGACATATAACCAGCATTAGAGTATCATGAAGAATATTTTCACTGCCCTAAAAATCCCCTGGACTCCATCTATTCATCCTTCTCTCCCTACTACTCCGCAACCCCTGGAAACCACTGAAATTTTTATTGTCACCATAGTTTTGTCTTTTCCAGAATGTCATGTATTTGGAATTATATAGTATATAGCCTTTTCAGATTGGTTTTTTAAACCTAGTAATATACTTTTAAGGTCTTTTCATGGCTTGATAGCTCATTTCTTTTTAGTACTGAATAACATTCTGTTGTCTGGATGTACCAATGTTTATTTATCTGTTCATCTACTGAAGGACATGTTAGTGCTTCCAAATGTTGGCAGTTATGAATGAAGCTGCTATAAACACTGATGTGAAGGTTTGTGTGTAGACATAAGTTTTCAACTCCTTTGGATAAATACCAAGGAGCATGATTGCTGGATCATATGGTAAGAGTATATTTAATTTTGTCGGAAACCACCAAAATGTTTTCCAAACTAGCTGTACCATTTTGCATTCCCACCAGCAATATATGAGAGCTCCCATTACACTAGATCCTCACCAGTACTTGGTGTCGTCAGTGTTCTGAATTTTGGCCACCCTAATAGGTGCATAGTAGTATCCCATTGTTGTTTTAAGGGACAGAGATATTTGAGGGGCTCCAAAATGGTCTTCCCCTTCCTGTGGTTAATAGGCTGCTAGTTCTCATTGCTACTGCATTTGGGAGGCTGATGGTTTTCATAGTTTCTGTGGAGTTAGAGAGAGGTAGATGAATACAGAGAAGGTAAAAAAATGCCAAAAACTCTGTTCTTAGAGAGATTCAATGCTCCTTCTTGAATAAATATGCTTAGGTTATTGCAGCTTTTTGATATACAGAGTTCTGAAAAAGTTCAGATTGACAGTTTTTGGCAATAGTCATTCTCTCTCTCTGTTTTCCTCTTTCTCTATCTTTCTTTTCTCGCTCTCTCCCTTAACTGAATAGCAGGAACATGGGGAGGGAAGGGTAGTCTTATTTGCCATTCTAGAAGTGCTTCCTTCATGATACATTTTAATATCTAGAGTCAATGGCTTTCTTTAGTCCTCATTATTCTTGAATACCAGACTTTTCCTTCAGGTCTTTATACATAAAGCATTAGTGATTCCACTTACTCCCTGGTTTAGGCTACTGTGATGGATTGAACTGACTTCCCTCGAGGTTCGTATATTGAAGCCCTAACTCCCATTGTAACTGTATTAGGAGACAGGGACCCTAAGGATGTACCCAAGGTTAAATGAAGACATGAGGGTGGGATTCTGATCTAACAGGATTAGTGTCCTAATAAGAAGGAAAACCAGAGAGAGTTCTCTCCACACACAAACACACAAACACACACACACACACACATGAAAAAAGGCCATGTGAGCACAACTGTGAGAAGTCAGTCATCTACAAGCTAGGGATAGAACTCTCACCAGAAACTGACCCTGTCACCACCCTGATGTCAGATTTCCAGCCTCCAGAACTGTGAGGAAATAAGCCACCTAGTCTGTGGTAGTTCTTTATGGCAGTCCAACCTGATGAATATAACTATCTCCCAAATCTATTTCTCATGTCCTAAACTCACTTGTAAATTATTAGCATACATATATTTAAATATTTGATTTATTTATTTGAGAGAGAGAGTGAGAGAGAGTATGAGAGGGGAGAAGGTCAGAGGGAGAAGCAGACTCCCCATGGAGCTGGGAACCTGATGTGGGACTTGATCCTGGGACTCTCGGATCATGACCTGACCTGAGTCAGGTGCCCTATCATCATATATTTTTAACTTCCTTCTAGATATCATTTCTTTGATGTCCTTCTGGGCTCATAATCTCAGCATGTTCCAACTAGACCTCATAACTATACATCAGCAATCTGCTTGCCTTTCCTAATTTTACTAATGATTCCCACTCCCAGCTAACTGGACTCATACTCTAGCAGAGGTGATTTTATAAAAACGCTTTCTAAAGCTATTTAGTGTCCATTTCTAAAACAAGGGATTAAAGGTTACATAGTACTTTTTTTTTTCTCTTGTGACTTCTTAGTAAAGAAAATGATCACATTCTTCCCCATGTATGTGGCTATGGCTATAAGATACAGTATGGTGTGTTTGGCAAGGTATGTCAACATTTTAACACTTACACCACTCTTCAGAATCAGTATCATCAAGCATAGAGAGGCAAAATTGCTATCACCATCACTGATAATGCATATGTGTACTTAATATTAAATATGTATCTTTTCACCTCCAAACAACCTACCAGTAAAATTGACAATGGTGAAGAATAAACAAAACCACAATAATCCTGGGGCACCTGGGTGGGTTAAGCCTCTGCCTTCAGCTCAGGTCATGATCCCAGGGTCCTGGGATCTAGCCCCACATCTGGCTCTCTGCTCTGCGGGGAGCCTGCTTCCTCCTCTCTCTCTGCCTGCCTCTCTGCCTACTTGTGATCTCTGTCAGATAAATAAAGAAAAAATCTTTAAAAAAAAAAAAAA
>NC_081569.1:94931177-95060099 GCF_022355385.1 Mustela nigripes
TCATTGGGTTAAGCCTCTGCCTTCAGCTCAGGTCATGATCCCAGGGTCCTGGGATCTAGCCCCACATCTGGCTCTCTGCTCTGCGGGGAGCCTGCTTCCTCCTCTCTCTCTGCCTGCCTCTCTGCCTACTTGTGATCTCTGTCAGATAAATAAAGAAAAAATCTTTAAAAAAAAAAAAAAAACACAATAATCCTTAGTAAGTCAACACTGATTCTCCTTTTCAACTTTCAACTCACTGTTCTGAAAACACATAAAATAACCAAATTCCTGTCTCACCCATAGTCTTCATAAGACTGTTTATAAATAGACGCCTTCTCTGCATTTAGCAGAAGGCACAATGGTTTTTCTCTGCTACAAGTTACATCCAATTCTGCCTAGCATAATCTTATTTTCAATGACCAGTAACATATCAAGAAACACTCCCTCATTAAATTTAAAGCTCAGATATTGGCTCAAGGTACACATTGAAAGAGTAGTAGTCTCTCTCTGAGGATCCTTTCCCTTTACAAGTCAAGTCTTGGCCTCCCACAATGTCCCAATGAAGCATCAAGGAGGAAAGCCAATCCAGTCTTTTTAAAGCAGAGTCTCTTTCATTCTTGCTTTTGGAACACTTCCATAGCTTGAAGTGTTTTTAAAAATTTATTTAAATACAATTATCCAAGGTATAGTACATTATTAGTTTTTGATATAATATTCAATGAAGTATTTTTAATGAAAGATGCATTTTATTTAATTATATATTATTAAAATATATATTTTATTAAATATATTTTTATTTTATTAAAAATATTTTAAAATTTTCTTGGGCATCTGGGGGGCTCAGTGGGTTAAAGCCTCTGCCTTCGGCTCAGGTCATGATCCCAGGGTCCTAGGATTGAGCCCTGCATCGGGCTCTCTGCTCCATTGGAAGCCTGCTTCCCTTCATCTCCCTCTGCCTGCCTGTCTACTTGTGATCTCTGTCTTTCAAATAAATAAATAAAATTTTAAAAATATATACATATATATTTTTAAATTTTCAGTAATGATACAAAGTTTATAAAGAAATTAAGCACAATATAACATCTTCTAATTAATAATTATTCAATATAACTCAGAGGAGACTGTGTTTGATTCAAAAAATATTTCGAACTATACATACTTCTAAACTCTGCCTCCAGATAGGTAGATGGTTTTCATTTTGCTTTTTGTCACAGACTAGCCTTTAATCTAGTAGAGTGATATCTGATTACCAGCTCAGAAATCACTAAGCCTGCTCTTTGCCTGGAGATACACATTTTTGCTTTCTATGTTTTTCTGTTCTATTAAAAATTTCTACTACATGCGGCTACAGTTCAGGCTGAATACTATGATGTTCTCACTTCTTCCCACTCCAGCTAAGTACATACATATAGCTCCTCTGAGTCTCCATGAAATCTCTTGGTGGCATTTTATTCAAGTAAAATTTTTACACCTTGGTAAAAATTCCAACCATTTCCCAATCTGATTTTTACTAATCTCCAATGAGGAGGTTTCTACATTATCAAATGTTTTCTGTATTTACAAATCTAGTATCGCCCAAGAATTAAGACACAAAAATAGAAAATAATAGAAATAGACTCAACATCAAGTCTCCCAAGACCTTAATATTACATGTTCACATCTCTTCCTTGACATAGTGGAAAACAAAACTTCAAAAGGAGCTATAAGCATATTTTTCAAATTTTTTATGTTTTTATGGAAAGCTTATTAGGTAAAAAAAAATCAACTATCTTCTACCCTTTCCCAGTATAGTCTATCTTTGTTATTACTGGAGCAATAAAAGGACATTATTATATGTATAGAGGAAAGGGAGAAGCAACAGTAGAAATAACATCCACAACAATAATTATGAAAAGATTCTAGTTATTTTTCTGTTTTCCAACATTACTAAAGGATTTATGGTCATTTGGGTTTTAGTTTTAAATTAGTTTAAAAATAATATTTCAATGGGGCGCCTGGGTGGCTCAGTGGGTTAAAGCCTCTGCCTTCGGCTCAGGTCATGATCCCAAGGGTCCTGGGATCAAGTGCCGCATGGGGCTCTCTGCTCACTGAGGAGCCTGCTTCCTCCTCTCTCTGTTTACTTGTGATTTCTGTCAAGTAAATAAATAAAATCTTTAAAATAATAATAATGGTAATATCTCGACATTTCAACTCTCCTCATTTTCTTCCTTCCTCTCTAGCCATCCCATCTTAATCTCCTTTGCTTTTTGTCTCATTTCAGTGACCCTATATATTACAGCGCTTCCATAAACAGCCCTTGACCTTCTTTCCTATTAGATAAGCACTCAACTCAAAGATCTTACATAGATTCAAAGCCTTAAATACCATCGCTAACTAACCTCTCCCAAATGGATTTCTCCAGCCTGCACCTCTCCCCTGAATTCCAGACTTGACTATCCAAACTATCTACTTACTCATATGATCTGGATATTATATATGCATTTCCAAATCAGTATGTCTAAAACTGAGTTCATGATTTATCCCAATGAAGAAGAGAAAAAAGAAGAAGGAGAAAGGCAGGGAGAGAAGGAGGGAAAAAGGGAAGGAGGGAGGGAAGGAGGAAGGGAGAAGGGAAGGGGAGAGAGAAGAGAAGAGAAGAGAAGAGAAGAGAAGAGAAGAGAAGAGAAGGAAAGGGAAGGGAAGGGAAGGGAAGGGGAGAAGAGGGGAGTAGAGAGGAGCGGAGAGGGTCTCCAGCAGTCTCACTGGCCTCTGGAAATTATAAGTACATCCTCTCTTTTGTCCAATCATAAATAAGGGCAATCCCCGATTCCCTTCCTTCTCTCATCCCACAATATCCAATCCCTTCAGCAAATACTATAGGTCACACCAAAACATATTCAGAATCTGATCACATCTGATAATTCTCACTCCTTCCACACTGGCCCAGGCCCCCAAATCACCACCCCATTCCCTACTACACAACTATCATAGCCTCCTAACTGATCTTTATCTTTCTATCCTTTAAAAAATAAGAAAAAGAAAAGAGGGGGAAAGGCAGATCATGTCATTTCTCTGCTCAAAGTCCACCAATGGCTTATTATACTCAGAGTAATGGTTAAATTCTTTACAGTGGCTTAGGAAACACTATACAGTCTTACCACTCTCAGTGTAGTCTTGTTCACTCTGCATTTGGCTTCTTTCCATACCTCAAACACCCTAAGAAACCTCCTGCCTCAGAATCTTGTGGATCTCTTCTCTCTCAGCTATCTGTTGGCTGGCTCCCTCAAACAATTCAGATCTTTATTCAAATATTACCCTTTCAGTGAGACCTTCCCTTATCACCTAATTTTAAAATGCAGCCCTGACCTCTTTTGTGGCACTCTCTGTGCCACTGTATTGTTTTACTTTGTCTATATATTTATCAACTGATGTGTCTTTTGTGTACGTGTTATCATTACGTAACTTTCCCCATTAGAATGTGAAGTTTTTGATGGCAAAAGACTTTGTCTATTTTGCTAGTTATATTGTTGCTTCCTAGGAAAAAAAAAAAAAAAAAAGTGGTTGACAAATATGGTGATAAGGCATGGAGATGTCCAGAAGTCAATGAGTATATTATGCTCAGCCACTTGGAACTGCTGCTAGATAGTCAATAATTTGTATCATTATGTGATAGAAACAAATAATTAACTAATTAAGTAATATGTGAAATGCATAAAACATTTCATTATTTGTTTAATTTTTTAAATGCTATTGTTGGGCTGGGGGGCACCTGGGTGGCTCAGTCCATTGAACACTGGCTCTTAGTTTCACTTGGGTTATGATCTTAGGGTGGGGTTGAGCCCCAAGTTGAGCTCTGCATTTAGTGGGGAGTCTGCTTGCAATTCTCTTCCTCTCCCTTTGCCCCTCTTCCTACTCACATGTACTCACACATGAGAGCTCGCTCTCTCTCTCAAAATAAATAAAATCTTTTAAAAAATGTATAAGGGGCACCTGGGTAGCTCAGTGGGGCTAAGCCTCTGCCTTTGGCTCAGGTCATGATCTCAGGGTCCTGGGACCAAGCCCCACATCAGACTCTCTGCTCAGTGGGGAGCCTGTTTCCCCCTCTCCCTCTGCCTGCCTCTCTGCCTACTTGTGATTTCTGTCCAAAAAAAAAAAAAAAAAAAAAAAAAAAATCTTTAAAAAGATTTCAAAATCTTTAAAAAAATTTTAAATGTATATAAATAGCTCCTCTTCACAAACAAGTGTGTGATTAGAAAGTTTTTACAAAATTCCAAAAGATAAAAAGATAATGTCATCTCTTAATGTTATTGCTATTTTGAAATATTTGTTATTTCTCATACACACACACACATACACACACACACCCATATATGTGAATGTTTGCCAATACTGTAAGATATAATTCATAACATAATAAGAAAAATACACTGAATTTTAAACACTTTATCAGGTCATTAACAATTTGTCAAAAACATTTTAATAGGGGTTCCTGGGAACTCAGTGGGTTAAGGGGCTAAACTTGATTTCAGCTCAGGTCATGATCTCAGGGGTCTTGGTATCAAGCCCCATGTCAGGTTCTGTATCTCAGTGGAGAGTCTGCTTGAGGATTCTCTCTCTCTCTCTCTCTCTCTCTTCACTGCCCTTCCCCACTCTCTCTCTTTCTAAAATAAATAAATCTTTAAAAAAAATTTTTAATAGTGCCACCATAGGCCACTGAATGTCCATAATTTATTTAGACAATCCCATACTATTAAAATTTAGGTTATCTGAAAGACCATTTCTGAAACACTATTTCTGAAAGACCAATTCAAGTCCAGTTATAATTCATCAGAGATTTCCCAGAATTGTAATTTACCTATTTATAGCATATGAAGATACAGGCTTTCTTACACTTTTTTACATCTCTAGAAATTTCCAATGTTTTCTACATATAAGTGTTCAATAAATATGATTAGTAACAAATAAAATATGCAAATACCCTACACTTTCTTAATACCAGAATCACAGATAAAATGAAGTCAAGCAATCTGTTGACTTTCCTGTGGGGATACGGCAGTTCTATACACTTTAGTTTGGGTCTTGCTGTTTTAACCCTTCTTCCTATTTTTTTTTCTTTTTTTTTGTTATCATTTAAGAAATCCATTTACTTTCAATGAGCATTCAGTTGCTGAAATCACTCTCCATTATGGAAGAGCATTTGATTCCCTGGATGCCTGTGTCCTGGGTTTCAGCGTGGGAGTTCCATTACAGGTGTTATTGATTTAGGCTGAGTTCCTTTCTCTGAGTCAGACTCTACATTTGCCATCTGACTGTGTGATGAGTATATTGCACACCTAGCAGTTTGTCTGTATTTTATTTCACAGGAAAACAGAGATATGGATGGAAATTTTGCTGCTAGGAAAAAATAACTTTGAACACTCCTTATTTTTGAAGTGTATGTTTTTTTACTATATTTGCATAAAAGGACAGAAAAATAAGCTCAAAAGAATGAAAAAAATTTTGAAAAATCATCTTGTCTTCACAGACCACCCAGCAACATTAGAACTCAACTCTCCCAGATGGATGAAGACATGCATATAGAGGTATGCTAGATGGCCAATAAGTTAGTAAAACTTCTTTGGAAAATTTTCCAAGGAGCAGGTTATTTTTATTACCAGTATTTTCAATAAATTTGTGTTTCCCTAAGTGTATTCACAATAAAGAATTTTTTTAACTGGCAGGTGTTTTAATGATGACCTCATCCTATCTTCTAATTTTAAAATAAATTCATTTTTCATTTTACCCGAGTCAATGACTACACTTGGACTCTTTCTATCCTAAACCACTACCCTCAGGACACTTTGGTTATATTCAAATACAGAATCTTAGAGGTTTATACTTGGAAGTGGCCTTGAGCATCCATTACCTCCTTTAGTCCCTCTCTTTTACTGATGAGAAAACTTCAGCCAAAGGTTATTTCCACAGGCTTCCATGGCACTATTTTACCTGTACTTTCCTTATTCTCATATTTCTCTTTCCTAATTTCCCTCAGTAGAATAAAGTCAAATATACATAAATAAAGAAGTTCAGCTCAGCCAAAGCAATATTCTGAATGCTAAGTTATGTCCTATAGATGTTATGGGAAGAAGATTATTGGAGCAAGACTGTTGGTCTTGTCCAAGTGCAGGCTGGCAACAAGAGATAGCCTTAATACTGCGTGCATTCTCACTCATGGTGGCAGGGAGTGATGTGGAGTGTGAAGGATTGCCAGTGCCTCCTCTGGCTTAAACTGGCAAACTGAAGGCAAATATTTTTAGCCAAGGCCATACAGCTAGCCAGCACTAGCACTAGAATTCGAACCAAGAAACCATGACTTTCCGTTGCTGTCCCTTCATCAATATTGCAACATTATCAGTCATGGGGGTCTCATACTATGAAAACTGTGGGTGTGATGTTGTGGAGAACTTGTGAGTTATATTTAAGAGAGGCTGATGATATCAGGCATGAAATGGAGCTAAGAATCCATACTCCTAACTCCGGGAAAGACAGCATTTTTATTCTGACCAATATGTGTGCTAGCAACACTTGACTACATCTTTAGGAGGAAGACTCAGAAGTGGGAGTATAATAGTCCATTATAGTGATTTTTAAAGAAGTTCTAAAAATTATGATCTCTACACTGAAAAGTACCTATTTTTCTTTTTCCTCAAAAAGAAAACAGAGCAACAGGAAGCCCACAAAAATGAGAGTCACTATCTCTTCTCCACCTCCCAAAATAACTCAGTTGGCGAAAACTTTGCTATATTCCTTTTCAAATTGCTTCTTCTAACTTCAATGTCTTCTACCCATCTCGTAACCTATGGTTCCATTAATTTTTCCACAAATTCAACTCTGTCATTTATCCTCTTTTCCATGTCTGTCCCATTTCTAAACCCCAGAATCCTTCCATTCCCCCAGCCATAACTGAGAGCAATCTGTGACTCTGCAAAAAGGCTGCAACCTAATAAAATCACTGCCTGAGCTTGAAGATTTCCTTTGCTTTGCATCTTCACATTCCTGAATTTATTTATTTTTAATTTATTTATTTGACAGAGAGAGAACAAGCACAAGGAGGCAGAGCAACAGACAGAGGGAGAGGGAGAGGCAGGCTCCCTTCCAAGCAGGAAGCCCCCATGTGGGCCTCCATCCCAGGACCCTGAGATCATGACCTAAGTGAGCCCCAGGCAGAAGCTTAATCCACTGAGCCACACAGGCACCCCATATTTTTTAATTTAGAGTCTCCTTTTGGCTTGGGTTCTTTCAATTACTCTTGCTGAATGACTTCCATCCAGATACCTGCTCTCTGACTCCTGGGTATATTTTCACCACAGCAGCATTCAAGTGGGCAGGCTCACTGGTGTCTCTCAGAATCAGTTGTTAGATTCTACATTACCTTTGGCCCTAAACTTGATTCTGTTATTGCAAATACCACAAAGCATAGCATATAGGACCATGTTGCTCATTAAATCAAACACAAATTCCATTCACTAACATTTAAGACTCTACAATCTGACCTAACCCCACTATCAAAACCTATAATTCATTTCCTCCCCACTTCTCACCAGATAACTGTATCAGTGATTCCAAACCCTACCCAAGGCTTTCCCACTCTGAAGCTTCCCTCATACAATTCCGATTTGAGAAAACCCTTCTCAGAATTCCATCTCCACTGTTAGAATTCTATACATTTTCAAGGCTAGACAGCAAAGAGCCAATTTTTCAGAGTACAGCCAGAAGTAAACTCTCATTTTCCAAAACCTTTCCACCTTGAGCAAAACAGCAGTAACTACACTGCCTGTGTTTGAATCCCTGCTTCTCCACTAGAACACCAGCTGGAACACACTAGTCAAGTTATTTGAGCTATTTTAGCCTCTATATTCTGACCTGCAGAGTAGGGACAGTAACAGTCCCAACTTCATAGAGTTTTGGGAATGATAATCTGAGTTTAAAATAAAAATGCCTAGCATATAATACCTGCCCAATAAATACTTACTGTTATTAAAATTAAATCTCAAAGATACTTTTTATTATATGAAAAGTAAAACATTTTATGATTATACAATACTTCTGTCCTTTTCTAAGCTTTTCTAGGACGTTTAGTACCTTTAGGTGGTATTTTACAGCTTGTTAAAATTTCCCCATTCAAAAAAAGTTTTATCCACACAATAACTGTGATCTGCCAGTTAACCCATTTCACCAATAAGGAAAACAAAGATCCTGAGAGATCAAGTAGCTGATGCAAAGACACACATAGTTAAATAAATGCTACCTGCCCTGACAGCGATCTCCACAAACTCTGCCCCATGTCACAGCTTCCTTGGAAGGAAAAGCCCACGTTTTCTAGATGTTTCTACTCCCCAGAGTACACAGCTCATTGTTTTGTCTGAAGTAAGCACAAAATACACATTTCATGAATTACTTAATACTAAGTGATAAAATAGGAACAAAAAGAGCATCATGATGGAAGTAAGATTTACAAATCAAAATGGAGGTAAAATTCACAAAAACTTGATGGACAAAAGTTAGTATATTATCGATTATAAACACGTAAAATAAAGTCAATAGGTTTGGTTTTAGTGACTCTCATCTGGAATCTTAGGTCTGTAAAATTTCCTGATAGTCCAGTATCAGAAATCATCTGTGAGCAAAGACTCTTATACAGTAGGCCTTTAAGAACCAGAGATGAGACAGTTCTATTTCGAGCTCCTAGGCAGGCTGGGGTGGGGAAGCAGACGAGGATGGGAAGATATAATGCTAGGTAGCTTGAATCATCTTTCAAAATTTCAAATCAGGGGTGTCTGGGTGGCTCCGTTGGCTAAACATCTGCCTTAGGCTCAGGTCATGATCCCAGGGTCTTGGGATTGAGCCCCACAATGTGCTCCCTGCTCATGGAGGAGCCTGCTTCTCCCTCTCCCTCTACCTGCAGCTCCCCCTGCTTGTGCTTGTTCTCTAAAAAATAAATAAAATCTTTTTAAAAATTTCAAATCAAGAGAAAATTCTTTATAGATGTCACATTGTGTCCAACTAAGTCCATTTGTTAATTTATTCATTCATTCAATAAAGTTTCACTAAGTACCTATCATGTGCCATGTTCTCTATCAGACACTATGGCTCTAATGATGAACAAAAGATCTGTCTGTTAGCAAGCACTACGCTTTACCCCGAGTCTACAACTGAGGGGTGTGTGTGTGTGTGTGTGTGAGAGAGAGAGAGAGAGAGAGAGAGATTGAGACTGGTGAGTGATCTTTGGCTTCACTTCTTAGCTCATACATGCAAAACCCACCTCTCCACACTGTCAAACAAAAGAATTACAAACAGATCCGTAAGCTAAGTAAATTTATTTTTGGATTGTCCACAACGAGACCATGACTCCAAAAACTTCTAGAGTCATTCTAAGCAAGATTTATAATTGGGTGAGGATTCTGACTATTGTCATCTATGCCTGTGGATAATAGTATAATGCTTTCTAAAAGTGACATTATTCTTGAAATAACTTCCAATCTCATTTAAAAAGATCTGCAGTATGGGTGGCCAGGGGTAGGACAAAATAAGTCCACTCTGATATCCTTGAATTTTAGGTCTAGTGTGGTATAATGTCAGTTTTGATTTTAACCCAGCTTCTATCTGAAGGAAATTGTATTTTCAATAGAAAAGTGATGTTTATTGCAAATGACTAACTCACCATGCAGTTCCCTGGGGGAGTGCATTATTTGTACCTAAACAAAATGAAGAACAACTGTCAAGATTCCAAAAATAATGAGTAAACATCTCTGGATTTCAGGAATAAATGATGTGAACTGACAAAAGAAAACAGGCCCTTAAGTAGTAAATTTTATAATTAGCCTCTGTCTTCAGGGACAACATATATATATGCACATCATTGTCCATTTTGATGAGTTTTCTGCCCTTGTTACTATGTGTTGCCTGCCAGTCAGTGGTGATACGCTTGCATTTTTATAAGTGCATATAAATTTATTCTTTCCCTTAGGGCAGATCTGGAATATACATTACATAATGACAGTTATAATAAAACCTAGTGGTAAATTTATGCTGATAAATGATTATTTTTAATAATAGAACTTTTCATGGGCCCTGATTAGAGAATTCTTGCTTAGACATATTATGCTTTGTAAGGGAGTAAAATAGGCAGCTATAATATGTAAAATTGACCTCGTGTTCTTAAAAATTATATAAAACTACTTCATTTTCTTAAAAATTTTCATAAAAGTGTATACATATGGTTTTCAAAAAAAAGAAAAAAGTTCTGCATGAAATTGTCCAAGTTTTGTGGACAAGTTTCAAATAATTAAGCATTTTTAAATGTTAAAAATGAGTAAGATAGTAAGATAATAGACAAAAGGTTAAAATAAAACACTACTTAAAAGTATTTAAAAAGATAATTCAGACACCCATCATATATGAGCATTTGCAATATACTCTTATGTTAGAATCTGTCCAACACCAGTGTCTGCAGTAGAATGAAGTGGTAAGCTTTACTTACAACTAGCTAAAATGAGGTACACATCAACTGAGAGGCAAACATTTATCATATATTGTCACAGAGACAGTAAATGGTGAAACTCTAGCAACCATTCAACATTTGCTTACCCAAGCAACAATACTTCTAATTGAAAAGTGAAATTTCAACAACTTTCTGTGTCCATGCCAACCACTACAGGAAGTGCCTTTACGGTCAATACTCATGGGTAAGGTGAAATTAAGAGTCTTGTTTTGTGCTGTCCGGTGCTCATAGCATTAGCCCTTGTGGGAGAGTTGAGCGTCACACACCCGCTTGAGGCAGCTGCTACCATCTGCATCTGCTTGACCCAAAAAATTCCTAGGATTCTGACTTCATCTTCCCTAACACTCATTTCTAGCTGGGCCAGGAGGCCTGATCCTAGAACAGCCCACTTAACTTGACATGGTATCTCTGTCTTTGTTGTGTTTATATGTTTGTGTGTGTGTGTACATATTTAGATTTTAATTATAGATAATATATAACATATTTAATTATATAAATATATTTACTATTTACTTAATCATATACATAAACAAATGAAATCATGTCCCTTTTGTTGGTGAGATGTATTTTATTTGCTGCACTCCCACGTCTGACTGGAACTCTGCTATAAGTTGTCAAATTCACTAAAAGCTCCTGTCCCTCTGCCTGCTGGCATGCACCAAAAAACCGGCTACTATGGACTTTCCTGGCTGCTCCCACGTGGAGCCAGCCCTACAATTTTCCTGGGCTCATTCCCACATTTCCAAAGGATCCTGGTTCCCTTGCTTTCTTCACTAGCCAGTACTGCTGGGGCCCTAACAGTATGGATTATGTTCTGGCCTGCCTGAGTTATGACACAAGGAGGGTCATTAAAGTTAAAAGTGTTAAAACCACATGTGGATTTTATGGCCCTCATGCTGTCTATATAGACTAAAGTCATCAACCAACTGCTGTTCTGGGGAATTTTACTCCAGTACTACAAGTCAGAGAACGAAGGGTGTTCGGCTTACTTTATTCTTATACACTTAAAGTATTCACCATCAGTCTTTTTTTTTTTTTAATTATTTTAAAATAAAAGCTAAAACTGAATGAATTATTCCAATGTAACAAATGCAATTATTTGTAAATTCTTTTTGTGAAAACCATGTCTAAATAATGAATATGACAGTATGAGATGTAGACTAACCATCAATTTTTAGCAAAAAAAGAAAAGTCACCACACACACACACAGTCACACACAAAAGAACATTCTCTTCATGGTAAAGAAACACTCTAAAACATGTCTTTGGAGAAGGTACATAGGTGATTCACCACTGGAATATTCACCACATATTGATATGGTCATTTATGCCAACTTCCATATCATAAAAACTACCCCCAAAAACTATTGAACTTGTTTTCTTTGGGGAAAATAAAGAAGAGCATTTAGATAATCATTGTTAAGAAATCCTTGTAGACTAATAAAATTGTATTTCTGTCAATGAGTGTAGTATGTAATAAGAAAAGCCTGGGATATTTGAAATTGTTGCTGGAGTCAAAATAATGCAGAATTTTCATATGATCGATTTTAGATGGCACTTGTTTTGCTGGTTATAAAACATACACCTTTTAAGATAGCACTGATGCTCATGAACTAAGTCAGTATTTAGAGATTATTACTTCTTTTTGCTACATAAGTTTCTTCTCTCACATTTAGCTAAAACTTAAAACTACTGCCATTCCTGATAAAAGCTTGGCTAAATATTGAAATAAATAATAAAACCTAACCTTGTGTTCCTTGTGTTGTTAGTTCCTATATTTGCCTTTAAAAATAATTCTGTCTCATAATCAAAGATCCTATATCAGATTAACTTTGATAACATTATTTAAAATGCATATATGTAGTGTTTAGGGTCCAAAATCTGATCATTGTTTTCCTCTTTCAATCCATAATTTTGTTCAGATATTCTCCCCATCACTACCTCCAGAAAAAAGATCTTGATTACTCTGAGGTAGCCAATATATGGCATTAAACATGGCAACTACTTTTTAATCTGGCCCAGTTACATAAGAGAGGATTTACATTTCATAATTGGGGAATAGATTCTCTATCTCTCACACAACAACAAAAAATGAAAAAAAAAAAAAAGGCAACAAAACATGCACACAGTACTAGTTCACACTCTCAGCCCACTTGCAACCACAATGAGAGATAGCCTAGGAACAAGATGGCAGGGCAAAGAGCCTGAAAGGCCCAGTGATTCGGTTCAGTCAAAATAAATTCTTAAGCACTGACAAATTCTGGAGATAAGAAATATCCTTATTTCTTAGACCATTTTTTTTAAAGATTATTTATTTATTTGTTTGACAGACAGAGATCACAAGTAGGCAGAGAAGCTGGCAGAGAGAGAGGAGGAAGCAGTCTCCCCACTGAGCAGAGAGCCCGATGCGGAGCTCAATCCCAGGACCCTGGGATCAAGACCTGAGCTAAAGGCAGAGGCTTTAACCCACTGAGCCACCCAGGTGCCCCTCTTAGGCCATTTTTTGCCAGATTTCCACTACTTACAGTTCACAGCATCATAGCTAATTCAATATACTTCAGTAATAACCCAGTTGAGACCTCAAACTTAATTTTACTGCAGATACTGATCTTTCTTTTGGGGTCTTATATTCCACAAGTAATGGAAAAGTAATATTACTTAATGTCTTAATTTCAAAAAGATAAATTTTGAGGAAAGATTTATTTTAAGCATGGGAACTGGAGGTGCTTTTAAAGATTTAGGTTAAATTTTCAAAGCAAGAATTTTAGTGAAGTGTTAAGTGAAATGTTTAGGCAAAACAAATCACATTGTTGATGAAGATGAAAAAAATCTCTAAAATGAAATTAAAAGTTTAACTCTGTATACTAACCAAATTTAATGAAAACAGGAGGTGTGTTTCATTTAAATATATTATTAGAAATTATCAGTTAAGGGGTGCCAGGGTGGCTCAGTCAATTGAGGTTCCAACTCTTGATTTCAGCTCAGGTCACAAAATTACGGTCCTGGGATCCTGCTGGGCTGCAGGCTTCGTGGTCAGCAGGGCGTCGGCTTGGGGTTCTCTCTCTCTTCCTCTCCCTCTCTGTCTGTCCCTCACCCCACTTGTGCACCCACTCTCTCTCAAATAAATTTTTTTTAAAAAAAGGGTAGCCAGTTAAGTTGCTTTAAAATAAAAATCTAAAAAATTCTCTGTCCTTTATGCCATAGGATTAATGGAAAACTTAAAAGAGGAACACTTTCCTATGTTAAGGAAACAAGATATACTAGTTCATACTTAGTTTTCTGAATATACTATCCCTAAGTATAAACTCTACCTAACGTAAGCTCCTAAAATGGAATCTGAGTAAACACAGATCCTGGAGTTAGACATGTATGTTCACCTTAGGAAAGTTCCTTCACCCGCGAACTCAGCACACTCATGTGTCAGACAAGGATTATGCCATCTCTTCCATAGAGTTTTGTTAGAAGATTAAATGATACTTTATGGGACAAAATGTATTTTTCCACATTTCTATTTCAAACTTTCAACTGAAAACACATCTTCTCTCAAAAATGTACAGCATATATGAACACACACACCAGAATATACCAGCATAGTACATTTTTATCCACACATATACACACTTTCCTCATATGTCAAATCTAAAAAGTAACGGAGTAATAATACAGAATCTGGTTTTTGGGCTCCATGATTTACTTTCAATATTCTCTCTGCATAGCACACCTTTCACTTTTGTTCTACTTTAGAAAGTTCCAAATTGAATCCTAGGCTAGCCAATCCCTTGCTCCTCCAAATTCCTGCAGTGCATCTAATAGTTATGATGTCTGGCCTCGCTAATTTCCTTCTCTACAAAATACAAGGTATGTGTATGCACAGTGAGCCATGAGCAATGATTCTGACCTCTATTTGCCACTCATTACAAAAATCAAAACCCCGTATAAACTTTAAGATGTATGAATCATGAGCCATATTTTATGCACTGAAATCCTCATAATGCCTAGCCATATATCTTGCTTGAATTAGAAAATCTGTAATGTTATTAATTATAATGATCACTTGAATATGATTCAAGCTTTAGTTGGACAATTTTTTAAAACTCCAACCTGATTAAAGCATTAGGCTTATTCACTAAATTGTTCACCTGATAAACCAATAGTATTCCCCAGTTAATACACAGCTTCTTCCTGAGGTGGCTTACAAAAGACCAAGTAACTTATCCCTCAGGTATAAGTTCCACCAAAACCTATAACAGTCAGTATTTCATTTTTTTAAGTCTCTTGGTAGGGAGATCTCACTACCTCCATACTCAGAACAGCCAACCTACTTCCTGGGAAGATGCTTAGCTGGAGGTGGGGATACAGGCTACAGAAACAGATTTTTTTTTTCTCAGTGAAAATTAATCTGTCCATATAAATATGGAACTGGAAATTTGGCCTCAGCAGCATTATTCAACTGTGTAAACCAACCAGACCAACAGGCTCATTTAAATTTCATTTAACAAATAAATTTAGCCAAAAAGAAAAAAACAAATTTACTCAACTTTGATTAGCATTTTGATACACATGTTCTTTATCTTTTGATATTTTCATATTGTCTCCAGTGCAAAGCTGTAATTAAAGACAGAAACAGTGCTAAGAATCAAAAATTTAATTCATTTACCATAATCTTATGTTTCCTTGAACAGGTCCCTTGAAACAATGACCAATGACCGATCCCTCTACAATTGATTATTTCTCTCATTTAACACATAATTCTGTAACTGAATATATCCATCAAGGAACATGCTTCTCTGCCTATTTTATACCTCTGGCAACATTTATAGACATCAATTCCATCAAATTATCAATGAAAATATGAAATACTGTGAGACTTAATTAAGATAACAACACTGAAGAAACGAGCATTATTCTTCTGGGGAGTGTTTTCCAAGCAGTTAAGCATGAACTGTTGGGTAGAGAATCCAACATAATAGACATAGACTATTTCTAGCCCTGGAAAAGTAGCATGTTATTAATCACATTATAATCCTTAGATAAAGCAGAAGACATGTTATTACACTTCTCATTGCCAGAGCCCCAAGGACTTGCCATCTCAGTAGACAACACGTTTTTTTCACAAACCAAATATTCAGCTTACACGCATCTTCATTTAACTATTAGAATCTAGTACAAAACAAATCTTTCTCATGCTCAGTTTCCTTATCTGTGAAATGGGGGGAAAGTAATAATTACCTAATGTGCCCGGGTGTTCTGTGGTTTAACTAATTAAAGGTTGTAAAGCCTGATAATACACTAAGTGGTATTAAATATCTATATAGCATGCATTTACTGGCCAACTTGTGCTCCAGCTGCTTCAACACAGCTGCTCCTAATAAGCAGTAGGAAACCCACTAAAAGCATGTGAAGAGCTGATTGGAGGAAATGACATGGAAGGAATGTTTATACAACTCGTTAATTTGTTAACATTGTTTTAAAAATTAAGAAATGTTTTCATTGTAGGATGTTGCTATCTTTAAGATTCCCAGAAAAGTGAAACCTTACCACCTTGTAGAGGATAAAATTTAACACTGTGGGAAGAAAATATCTGGGATTCCATGGACTATACCAAGAGCGCTTTTGAACCCAAACTGACGTGGTTTGCCTTTTTTCACTGCTCTCTCTTCTCTTTGCTCTGCTAATAAAATCCAGGTGATATATATATACAGGTATAAGCAAAGACACTAGGTAAATTCCTATGGAGGGAAAGATGGGTTGTGTGCACTGAGGCTTTTTAGCAAACTGGAGGCAGACCAAGAAGAGAGTGGATTATACGCAAGCATATATTAGGATCTCAGGATGCTAAAGACTGGCATCTGTGGCTCTACCCATATCATGAGCCTAAATTGTAATACTTCCCTACTCCTTTATACTCCCAGGTTCCTTGCTAAGATCCCCACGCCCAAATCCTGTGCATAAGCCAGCTTCAGAAGTGCCTTTCTGCTCCCCTGGGTTCTTATCCTTGGTTGGGCAACAGGACTTGCAACGTTTTCCCCTGACTTCTCAGTCTACTTCATCCACCCCTACAGCCCAGCTCTGTATTTCTGACTCCACTTTGATGGCCTGAATACAATTTACAATTATTCCTTTTATTAAACAATTTACTTTGATTTTTTTTTTAAGATTTTATTTATTTGTTTGACAGAGAGAAATCACAAGTACACTGAGAGGCAGGCAGAGAGAGAGAGAGAGAAGGAAGCAGGCTCCCTGCTGAGCAGAGAGCCCAATGCGGGACTCGATCCCAGGACCCCGAGATGATAACCCGAGCCGAAGGCAGCGGCCTAACCCACCGAGCCACCCAGGCACCCCTACTTTGATTTTCTTAATCATGAACTATAACCCAATTCTAGTTAATCTGTCCATGACAGCGCAATTGTACTGTCTAAACTCTTTCCTTAAAATAAGGAATGTTCCTTGCCTCTATTTCTAGTACTACTATTAACGTAAACAGCTGCTGACTTTTCCATTCCAAATCATTTTTCTGAGTAAGTAGATGAAGATAATTTCTAATCACCATGTCCATTTTACAAAAGGCCATCAATATATTAATTTTGCAGAGGACACCGCTGTGGTATATTAAAGGATAGAGAAACACTTCATTAGGTAGCTGAAAAAAATAGTAAAAATTGCCACCGTGAAGAGTAAGAGAGGAAGACCCTTTTGAATACTGCAATGGTTTGTATTCTCATAATGGATATCTTCCAAATAAAGTAGCAAAAAACAAGAACCTGGTCCTGAGGCCTAAGTACTCAAAGAAAGAAGAGCTCAACATGAATTCATCAGAAGCGAAAAGCATTATTTTCAGCAAATAGCTAAAATCATTTGGTCTCTGTTAAACATCACATAAACTTGCAGAGAAAGTGCACCAGGCCACTTGGAACCACTGAACAAACTGGCTGAACAATGGTGACTGTTAATATCAACTTTCAAGTATTTCCAGGCAAAAATTACTTCTGTCACATCAGCATCATAGGTTTTGATCAGAAAATAAAACCTTGGATGCTCTGCCATCCATTAACCTTCTAGGATAAGAAGTCACATTTAAGAAAAAAAAGGTATAAGCCATCTGTTCCTCAGTACTTTACGTTTTATTAGAGATCAAAATCAGCTCCTGTAAGAATATGTATTTAACTTACATCAGTTATGCCCCTCACAAAATCTACCTTCCTGAAACACATTTTAATATTGTGCCAACAGCTTTTGAGTGGCATATAAAACATATATGAAATTCAATATTGAATATCATGTAAAAATATAATTTAGGACTCCATTATATAAATTCATATCCAAGCACATTAGAAACCCACATGTTGCATTTTCGAATTCAGTGCTAAAGAAATCTGTGCTTCCTCTGAAGAACTGGTATATATATTCCTGTTCAGTATCATAAACCACATAATTATACCATGTTTGCTTTTTCCTAAAACCCTACTCCAGCTTCCTGGAAGCTAAGAACCAAATCTGAGTGTCACTCAGAGACAGTATCTGTATGCTTCTAATTTGGCATGTTTATATTTGAAATAGATTTTTTTTAATTAGAAGATTTTATTTATTTGTCAGAGAGATAGAGAGTAAAGCCCAAGTAGGCAGAGCAGCAGACTAGGGGAGTGGGAGAAGCAGGCTCCCTGCCAAGCAGAGAGCCTGATGTGGGGCTCAATCCCCTGGGATCATGACCTGAGCCAAAGGCCGACATTTAACCACTGAGCCACCCAGGAGCCCCTGAAATGGATTTTTTAATTCAACTTCTCTTTTATTATTTTATTTCTGATTCCTATTTTTTTAAACCAGCCTCAGAGCTTTAATGAAATAGTAGGCCCTAAACATAAATAAACAAATGCAAACATAAGTTTACCCTAAAAATAATCTATCTTTCTAGAGTACAGATCAATATTTTAAAAACTGCTGTTCTATTGTAGTCTTAATGTGAATAATTGGTATGATCTTAAGAACAACTAAAAATAGAGGGATTCTTCTTCTTTGTAACTTTGGCTCTCCGTCTCCCTATTTATACTTACCACAAAATCAAATTATGCTTGATGGTACAATAGGAGTATTGTATAAAATGAGTATAAAAATCAAATGAGTATAAAATGAGTATTTCAATGAGTATAAAAATCAAAGAGCCATAGTTCCAGTATGTTATACCCCAAAGTAAACCAGGCAGTTTGGAAAGAATGCAAGCCAAATGGAGCCCGTGGGGAGCAAACATGAGAACAGAGCCTTGCATAAATATACCGGGGGGGATATTGTGGGGAGAAAATAAAATATTAGTACAGATGATAAAAATAGCAATACTCATTTAACTAATCACCTCTTATCAGCCTACCCCAAAGAATGCAAGATTATGTTTGCTAATTCTCTTCTCTCCATCAGTATGTTTCACCTTTCCTCTGTTCAGCTTTGTAGTCTTAAAAAAAAATACCGGTCATGTCACAGAGATTCTGCCCCACCCACAATCTATCGAGGCAAACAAAGCTGGGGAAACACTATGAAATCCAGTGGGAAAAGGAGGTAAGATTTAATAAGGTCAGGAAGAAACCTCAGCACACTAATGTAACTTGGAAATATTTCCCAATATTCCTTTGTTTCAAATCATCACATTTACAGTCTTTTTCTTTATAAATGAAATTCCACAAATGCACTCCCAACGCCACAGCCAGATCAGTGCTTTTGTAAACTTATGGTTTTCCTGGAGTGCAGACTATAGAAAAGCTAACACAAACCCGTGACCTGCTTGCTATACCTTTTCCAAATAAAAACAGAAGGGGGAAAAATGCCCCCAAACATCTGTCATAGTAACCTAGTTATTGCCTGTCTTCATTCCCACTTATTTGAACTTTATCACAGATGACGTATGCCCGCAGAGCTGCTACATCCAGCTCAACAGCTTCAGTAACTTAACAGTTATTACTTAACAGTAGTAATAAGATGGTTCCTTGTAAAGATGTCACACTGGCGTGTGTCTGTGTGTGTGTGTGTGTGTGTGCCTGTGAATATGTGTATGTTTCATAAGGCCAAACCGACTAGTATGTTATGGGACACAAAACTGGGAATTAAAACCCAATCAAAGTTCATTTTTTTTCCCCAGTGGCCCATTCTACAACCTTGGACTAGTCAAAGTCATTGCACATTTTCTAGGTTTTGTCATTATTGTAAAAGATGGCAACCAATTTAACACTTAATTGTGTTAAGTGTCCTCAACCTTAGAGAACAGTCTCTGCTTTTTCACAGTATGGAGTAGTGCACGGTATATAGACCATGTGTAGAAATGTTAGACTAGTATTAGAATTTTGGTCCAGGAACTTAACAGCAGTGTGATATTGAAAATGTAACATTTAGGGGCCTGAAATCTATCATCTATTAAAAATATGGGTGAAAATATATATTTTAGAAATTTTAGTGAAAAATCACTGTAGGAATAGACAGAATTTTCATCCTTACGACTGGCATATTTCAGGCACTAAAGAAATCTCAGTTTTCTTCAAGATGTATTGTTTGTATCGCACCAGGTTTATTCTCAGAAGCATTTAACTTTATTCTCATATATGAACTGGGAAAACAGCTCTGCCTTCAAAAAACTTACAACCTAACTAGGAAAGGGAAAAAACAGGCAAGAATACGCCATTGAGCATCAAATGAAACTCTTTAGATTCTCAAATTTAAAACAAATGTGCTGGCCTTCTTTGAAAGCCCATATACTTTCCTGCCTACCCAGAGTATTCTTTTTTTTTTTTTTAAATATTTTACTTTATTTATTAGACAGACAGAGATCACAAGTAGGCAGAGAGGCAGGCAGGGCAGGGGGAAGCAGGCTCCCTGCTGAGCGGAGAGCCCCATGTGGGGCTCAGAGGCTTTAACC
Organism: Mustela nigripes; assembly: GCF_022355385.1. Lineage (NCBI taxonomy): Eukaryota > Metazoa > Chordata > Mammalia > Carnivora > Mustelidae > Mustela > Mustela nigripes. The sequence goes on from NC_081569.1 coordinate 94,951,568, forward strand.
CACTGAGCCACCCAACCACCCCTACCCAGAGTATTCTTTTTTGTTTTTTTTTTTTTTTTTTTTAAAGATTTTATTTATTTATTTGACAGAGAGAAATCACAAGTAGATGGAGAGGCAGGCAGAGAGAGAGAGAGGGGGAAGCAGGCTCCCTGCTGAGCAGAGAGCCCGATGCGGGACTCGATCCCAGGACCCTGAGATCATGACCTGAGCCGAAGGCAGCGGCTTAACCCACTGAGCCACCCAGGCGCCCCTACCCAGAGTATTCTTGAAGAAAGTTTGCAAAATAGCTCAAGCTACTGTGCATATCTCTTGGAAGAAGGAAGTTAAATGAGACAGGAGATAGAAGTGGAGAGTAGAAATAACCAATTTATCCAAAATGACTTCATAATGTCCCATAAACATGATGAAGTTCTACTTTGTGGACGTTTTCAAAATCTGAGTTCACCTCCACAGCCAAGCAAAGAGAGTAAGACATGATTAAGAGCAGAATTAAGCTTAGCCAATTTTGATAATTTGCTTTCTGTTTTGTAATTGAAGGACAACACACATGGTTAAAGTTTTTATTTTTAGTCCATCTATAATCATTAAGTATATATTAACATACTGTTGTTTTTATTTAGCATCATAAATATTTTTCTAAATTTCCATGGTCTACATAATTATCATTATTAGAGGCTACATGATGTACTATCCTGTTGGTGAACCATAATTTATTAAAGCATTTTATATGTTATACATTTAGCTTGTTTCCATTTTGTGCTGTAGTGAATTTCTTCTTCCTTGGGTTGAAATATTTTCTCAGGACAAATATCTGGGGGACAACATTATCAAAGTATATAAATATCTTTTTTTAGAGGTGGGGGAAGGTGAGGAGGGTAGGGCAGAGGGAGAAGGACAGAAAAAAAAAGTCTTACGCAGGCTCCTGACACAGTACTCAATCTTGAAATCCTGAGATCATGACCTGAGCTGAAATCCAGAGTTGGGACTCTGAACAAACTAAGTCACCCAGGCATCCCGAAGTATATGACTATCTTACCCATATCATGCCAGGAAAATTAGTCATCACCATTTACCATCTGCATCTAATTTTTTAATATATATTTTTAAGTTTTATGAATAATTTACGTCAGTATAAAAATAGTGAAAAACTTTAGTATAGTTTATGACAAGAATTTAAATATACCAATCTCTTAAGTGAATTTTGGGATATAAATATTAAAAAAGATAAACTTTTATCAAAATGGAATGGATCAGGGACGCCTGGGTGGCTCAGTTGGTTAAGCAGCTGCCTTCGGCTCAGGTCATGATCCCAGCGTCCTGGGATCAAGTCCCGCATCAGGCTCCTTGCTCAGCAGGGAGCCTGCTTCTCCCTCTGCCTCTGCCTGCCATTCTGTCCGCCTGTACTCGCCCTCTCTCCCTCTCTCTCTGACAAATAAATAAATAAAATCTTTAAAAAAAAAAAAATGGAATGGATCAGGTTTTTGTAGTAAAGTATTATATGATTAAATGTTTCCAGTTGAATGACTAATGAAGTGAGAATGTCATATATATTTGTGTCCTTAAAAATGCATTATTCGTACTCTTATTCTTGATTTGGAGAAAATTTATCTAGAATATCATAATCTGAAGATTCATGTGCTGAGATCTCACATAAAAAATTTCAGCAACATCATTAAAGTCTATTGTGTTCTTTTCATTCATCTTCTGATTCATTTAATAATTGTGAAACATCTTCCCTTTTAATTTTGTATTTTTAAGTCTTTTTTGGAATTGTTGAGAATACAAGCTGAATAGTGAAATAATTCCTAGGATGATGAAATAGCAAAATGTTTCAAGGTATGGAAAAAATAATATCACTAAAATCCCACAAGATATCTTAGAGGGTTCAATGGATTCATATGATAATTACAAGAGAGGATGAGTTTTACTCTAATTAAAAAAATGTAAATGGTCTCTTTTTCCTCTGGAAGACCTCTAAGAAACCATAAAAGTCATGGTATATCAATCTTTATAAAGAGTTAGAATAGCTCTCAAAAGACACTAAAAGCTAAAATTGGATCCAATGGACCCTAATGGACAGAGGGTAGATAGTTCTTTCTGTATGTCCATTTTCTAGTTAAAAGTTTGTTTTTTTTTTTTAGAGACAGAAATTAGACACCTAATACTATATATAGAGTATTATGCTATTATTTAATTTATAAGGTAGGTCCAAGAGGGAGAAATTATAATCTTCATATATTATAGCTGGGGAAACAGCTCCAAAGAAATTCCTTTTTTCTGCTAAATTCACATCACAATTAAATGACAGAATAATTATTTGAACACATCTCTATTTTATTTGTACTTTTATTTTATTCTATTTTATTTATTGTATTTTACTCTATTACATATTTATTTTATTTTATCCTAATTTATTTTTTTTTCATATTTCCAAAATTCAAGTTTTACAAGTGAGTTAGTTTTCACAAAATGTAACCACAGAAATAGAATTTCACTCCACACACTGTTTTAAACCATATCAAGAAACAATATGAAATTGTGGAAAAGGAATATAAAGAGAAAATATTCACCTGCCAGTAATCTCTGAAAAGAGTAGAATCCATATGGGTTTTCTACATATTTAAAAGCACAAAGAAAAAAATGCCAGTATTTCCCTTGGAAGTCATTCTTTTTCTTTGAAACAATATGGATTTATATTTTCCTGAGGTTTTAAGTCAGAACAAGGCACTGGTTTTCTTACCCCATGGTTTGCAATTATGAGGAATAATGCTTCTGCCACATAACATGCTGCCTGTTGCCTCTCAGCCAACTTAGTGACAATGGCCCTCACCACAGGGCCCACATCAAAGAGGCACATCAACAGTTGCCTGGCTTACCAGCCTTCTCTAACACACATTGTTTTAGAAAAGAAAAATGACTGCTAATAAATTTAAAGCCACGATGGCTCAGTAACTGGGTAAAGCAAGACATTAATTATCTAAAATCAGGAAGTATTCACAAGTTATCATACTGCCTCACATTTCTTCAGCAATTTGCTCTTCTATAAGATTTGTCCCCCAATTCAGCTTTCAAGCTAATGGAAGTCCTAACTGTGTATCTCCACGAACATATAAGGGAAAAAAAAAAAAAAAAAAAACTCAACTCAGTCTCCAAACTACCCTATGTTACTTTCTTCATGGGGGCCTACTTTCTGAATAGAGAAAAGCAGTATTTTTAGGAAAGCAGTTCTCAACAAGATTTGAGGGTAGGAGTAGGATGAGGAGGCTGCATTTCCAAAGCACCTCTGCCTGCTAACTTCGCTCAATCTTTAAATTTCTAATAACCCAGCTCTTGGTTGAGGACCACTATTTTGATTACCTGAGGAGATGAGAATTGAGGATTGTGACTAATCAAGTTTTTATGAGAATATGTTCAAATAGAGTCTTTTAAAAGGAATAAGAAGGTTGATGGGATCCATACATTTGGAAATCATGGGGAGAAGAAAGAAGGTTCTGCCATATGAAAATATATACAGGACATCAGCCTAGTTACAATTCTCACTCTGTGGGAGAAGTCCACTTTCTTGCCTTATTAATGTTGGCCTTGGTCACGTGACTTGTTTGATCATTTGAATCTGAACAGAAGTGACAGTGTGTCTATTTATAGCATAGGCTACAGTTAGCACAAAATTCTTTTGCTCTTTTTTTCCTCCGTAGGAAGAGTATGCCCCAGCAGCTACCAGTTCCAGAATGAAAATACATGGAGTTACTTGAACCTATGGGGAAAATAAATGTTTTTGTTTTTACAGTCTCTGAAATTTTGAAGTTGTCAATTAAGGTCCATTATTACAGAAACCCAACTAATACACGTCTTTCAAGAATTATTCTCCATATTCATTCCCCTCATTCTGTCTTGAACTACATTCACTACAGTAAGCAAAACAATAGCAGTTAAGCATGCAAGCTCTGAAATAAGATGGACCTTCGGTAAGCTAACTTCTGCAAACCTAGTTATTCAGTAGTAAAATTGGCATAACAATACTACCTATCTCATTATTATTATTATTACCATGAAGACCATGTAAGATAATAGACTTAAAATCGTTAGTATAATGGTTGGTATACAGTAAGCATCTAGCAAATATTAAGTATGATATTATTATTTTTCGCATTATCTGTGTCTTAATTACTGACAATATTAATAACATGACAGAGCCTGCATAAGGGCCTGTCATTTTCGTAGGAAATACGAAATGAAAGTAGGAGGAAAGAAGGGCTGGGGCATCCTTCCAGTGGTCAGTCATCCATGGCCATGCAATGAAAATTGACCTCAACACTTTATTCAAGATTTTCCAAGAACAATGCAACAGCAAAAGGGAACCAAAATAAATTAGCGCTTTTAAGATGTGATATTGAGAACAAATTACTTTTACATGTGATCAAATATGAACTGTTTCACAATGAAAGTATTAATCCTTTTGAGAGAAGTGTTTCTATTATATGCTAAACACCTTTCCTCTGTATAAGAATTTATTTTTAACCATTTTTCATGACTCTATGTCTTGATTTCATCTATTTTTTAAAAATTATAATAATTTATACTTTTAATATAAATTTGCGATATCAATCCTGATTATAGAATAAATACTATAACTTACATTTACTCTAAATGCAATCTATGTAATATTTGTTCTTTGGTTTACTTTAAATAAAAGTTGAGCATAGTATGTATGGTTATTAGGCTAGTTCTCCATGACCATCTTTCAACCCAAAACAAATTAATGACCAAAGGATAAATCAGTATTCTTAGAAGTTCTTTCGTATTATTAATAAAATTATATTTTATCAGTACCATTTGATATTATAGCATTATTCAAAATATTTCTCGTGGGACGCCTGGGTGGCTCAGTGGGTTAAAAAGCCTCTGCCTTTGGCTCAGGTCATAATCCCAGGGTCCTGGGATCGAGTCCCGCATCAGGCTCTCTGCTCCGCGGGGAGCCTGCTTCCTCCTCGCTCTGCCTGCCTCTCTGCCTACTTGTGATCTCTGTCTGTCAAATAAATAAATAAAATCTTTTAAAAAATATTTCTCTTTTTAAGATTTTTATTTATTCATTTGAGAAAGATACAGAGGAGAGAGAGAGAGAGAGCTCAAGCAGGGGGAGAGGCAGAGAGAGAGGAAGCAGTCGACTCCCCACTGAGCAGGAATTTTTTTTTTTTTTTTCCCAAATAGGACTGGACCCCAGGACCTGGAGATCGCGACCTGAGCTGAAGGCAGATGCTTCATCTGAGCCACCCAGGCACCCCTCAAAATATTTCTCATAATTCAGAATTAGTCACCACTTCAACTGCTTTGCCATATTCAACTCGGTTTATAAACTTCTAACTACGGCAACAGAGCATCTTATTGTGCTTGCCACAGCACTCTTTGGTGGGTAAATAACACCACCTTGTGAAAACTGAAGATATTTATTCTAAAGACAATAGAACCAAATTGTGAGTTTTTATTCCTATCTCATTAACTCAATAAACTTTTACCAAGAACCCACAATGCACTGTGTTTTGAGCAACGGAGAGAGAGAGGTAAGCAAGACAGACAAGGTCTCCAGTATCACAGAGTTTAAGGGGAAACAGATAATGCGCAAGTAAATAAATGAATAAATGTAGTGTGATGTAGAGACTTAAGACAGAGTGCTGTGATAGAGAGCCGCTCGATTAGATTAGATGGCCGAGGAAAACATCTCTCTCAGAGGTGAGATTTACACTGAGCTCTGAATGACAAGCAGCAGCAATCCAGTGGCAACAGAGAGAGATTTATAACTCCTAGCTTAAATGTGAACTGGAGCCTTTCACTCGTCTTGACAATTCTCTTTAAAACTATGTAATTGTGCTCTAATTTATTTTTGGAGATTTTAGTGTACCAGACTTTGGGTGTTGAATAATCAAAATTTTATTGAAACATATTTGTATTCCAAACACATATGCTGAATCCTCTCTACCTTGAAAAACTGATGAAAAGTCTAGGTCCCAGGAACAAAATTGTCTGCTTTTAACTCTCAGAAGGATAGAGAAAATGGTAGATTTTAAATATATGTGTTTATTAATGACTACCTACGCCTTATTTAAATCCCTATGTTTGGATCTTGGATTAAGATAATATAAAAATGCATCTGTTTTCAAGCCAAAATAAGATCACCAGATAACAGGTGATTACTTTCTAAGATGAATTCTTTATTAGTCGACTTTAGAAGTTGAAATGATTACCTTGTGTGTAAACAGCATTTTCTCTGAAGAGCTTAGTCATCCATTGAGACGTATTTTTAATTACTTTAAACCCAAATAATCCTCAACACATCTTAGTAATGTAGAGGGAAAACAATCTTATCCCAACTATTCTAATGAGTAAACTGAGGCAATGGGCAATTAAATTACTTAATCTTGATTAGCCTGTTGTCTGTATTTTCATAGTTTCAAAGTATCTGGATAAAATGTAACCTTCTTTAGATAGTTACCTTCCTGATGACAATAAACATATAGATGTTTCTTTAAGTAATGAAATAATCCATTTTTATAAAACTTTTCATTTCTTTTAAAGTCAGCAATTCCATGAAATTTGTTCATCTGTGCTTCACTGAACAAGCATGTACTGTGCACATTCTATTATCCAGAAATAATGTTAAGCAGTGATGACACAAATGTGACCAAGTGTGGTCTCTCCTGGCAATCACTGTTGTCATTTTTTTTGATGTAATGTTATACAATGTAAAACATGATCACACCGATGAATAACCATCTACTTATTACAGATTAAACTTTAACCTGGCATGTGATGGTTGTTCAATCAGTACTTGCTTACTGATAATATTATGCTATGTAGAGATAATCTTAAGATTGGAACCATAAATCAGATACAGCTTTACTTATAAGTATTATACAGAGGAAAGCACTGTTTTATTGCAGTACAGATAACCAAATTTCATATTTCAGAAAAAAAACCACAACTAAATTCCTCAACATTGGGGCACCTGGGGGGCTCAGTGAGTTGAGCATCTGCCTTCAGCTCAGGTCATGATCTCCAGGTCCTGAGATCAAGTCCAACATCCAGCTCCCTGCTTAGCGGGGAGTCTCCTTCTCCCTCTCTCCCTGCCTGCTGCTACCCCTGCTTGTGTGTGCTCTCTCTCTCTCTCTCTTTCTCTTTCTAGGTCAAATAAATAAATAAGATCTTTTAAAAAAATAATCCCTCAACATCTCCATCTATTTGCCTCTTTTTCCCCTCTCCTACAACACTGATTCAGAAACTCAAGAGTCTCGTGTCTCGACTGTCACAAAGTCTTCTAAATGATTTCTTCATCTCCGGTCCTCCTTAAGTGAAAATCACCTTCCATTTTTAAGTCTATCTTTGCATTTCATCTTTCTGAAAACAAATTTTTAATGGTTCCTTCTTTTCTACTGGATAGAATTAAAATTTCCTAGAATTACATGGAAGTTCTTCTATGAATTAATCATTGCCTACATCCCATCAATACCCCACAACTCAGCCAAGTTGACTCCTTACACTTCCCATAATGTGAATTCTGTTTTATGGCTTAATGTTTTTGCCACTTACTTTCTTTCCTTGGAATGTCTTCCTCTTCACCTTGATAGCACAGATTTATTCACATCAAGACTCCATTCTGTAAAGCTTTTTCTGAATCCTACTTCCCTCAAGTAAAAACTTATTTCTTCCTGAATGCTCCTTATAACCATTAATATGGACTTAAATCACAATGATCAGACTCTAACGCACTTCTAAAAATGTATACGTATACAGATATATCCCTTCCTGGTTGAATAAAGTCTGTTGAAGTCAGAATCTTTTTTCTACATAGGTAATTTGTCATTCAATGACAATACATTGAAGAATAAATGACTATGTGAAAGGCAGAATACAGGTATGGTAGAGAACAAAAATATGTATGAACTGTGATGGCTGCCTCCTGAGAGACTTCTCCTCAGGAGAAACTCCTGAGAGTTTCTCTAACTCTCCAGCTACAGGTTTGCCAACATTTTCTCTGAGGCATTAGCACCACTTAGCTTCCAGAACAATGTTGGGTTATGAAAGAACTTGAACTTATGTTTAAGACCCTGATTCCACCACTAACAACTACCTAAGCTTGAGCAAACTACTTATCTCTAAACCTCAGTCTTTTTATCAGTAAAATGGAGAATACAACAATACATATCTTACAAAGCTGCTGTCAGGATTAAATGAGAATATATACATAGTATGGAAAACACAGTCTGACACAGAGAAAGTGCTTAGGAAAAACAGCTATTTAATAGTTATGACACTCAATTGTAATTCATAGACCCAACATAAATCAACGAAAGCCAAAACAAAGTGATTGACTAGGAAGTGTGGTGTCTAATAGATTGCCATAATTCATTAATTTTCTTCCATTTTCAGAATCAATTTCCCTCTCCCTACTTCTCTCTGTCTTGCTCTCTTCATTATGCCCCTTTGTATATAGTTCCAATTCTTTTGCATTGTATATGGCTTTCATCAGTCCCATAGCTCAAAGCTTACATCATTCAATTTTGGCAAACCATTTAGCAAAATAAGAGGCAAGAAACATGCACTTTCTTAGCCTCAGTTTATATAATTTCTGTGAGGTTTTTAACTGGTCAGTGCTATAGGCTGACTGTGTACCCCACAATGTCTGTGTACTCCACATCCCCAAAATGATGGTGTTTGGGGGTAGGGCCTTTGGAAGGTGATTAGGTTATTAAAGCTGGGCCCTCATAAAATGAGATTAACATCATTAATAAAATACACCCCGGAAAGCTCCTTTTCCCTTTCTGCCATATGAGGACACAGTGAAAAGACAGCCATTGATGAACCAGGAAGTGGAGCTTCATCATACACCAAATCTGCCAGCACCATGTTGTAGACTTCCCAACCTCCTCAACTGTGAAAAGTAAACTTCTGTTGTTTATAAACCATCCCAGTTTATGGCGTTTTGTTATAGCAACCTGAATGGACCAAGATGGGCAGCTTGGAACCAAACACTATAGATGGAAGGAGAAGCTACTAGAACTGGTCCAATCTAGATCACATGGTAATTGTTGAGTTCTAGAGGGCCAGTGAAGTCTTTACCAGAATGGGGAAGGAGAGAGACTGGATAGACAGAAACGAGAGCTTTTATATTATCCTTCTTAATAATATTTCCATTTTCTACCTGACTTTAGCTAAAGTAAGCTTGTTTTTTCTTTCAATTGATTATGCCCTAAAGAAGTGGTGCGCAGCATTAACCGTTGGCATCAGACTGTCCTTAGTACTACTTTTGCCACAACCCTAAGAACACAATGTCTTCATGCTCTACCCTAGCCACTTAAGTGAGTCAGTGAGATTTAGTTTATCACCCATATTGCTCCCTAATATCCTAACTCATAGTCTTTGCCTTGGTGGTATCTGAAATGATTTTTCCAGATGCCAACCCAAATATAAGGATGAGTCTGAGTATTTTGTAAGATGATCCTAGGAAGAATCAGTATGAAACAAGACAAGACAAGAAACAGAAGAAAACCAATGTGGTATGCATTAAAGAATAGGTTAATTTTTTTTTAAGATTTTATTATTTATTTATTTGTTTGATAGAGAGAGATCACAAATAGGCAGAGAGGCAGGTGGAGGCGGGGGCGATTGGGTGGGGGGGGGAGCAGGCTTCCCATAGAGCAGGGAGCCCGATGCAGTACCTCGATCCCAGGACCCTGGGATCATGATGACCCAAGCCAAAAGCAGAGGCTTTAGCCCACTGAGCCACCCAGAAGCCCCAAGAATAGGTTATTTCTGCAAAAATCAGGGACTCAGCTCCACTGGGCACCTCTAGATAATGGTATGGGATACTTCTCAGGGTTGCCCCTTCCAAGGAATGAGGCATTTGGAATATTTATCATTCAATGTCCATTTGTTAGCTGCTGAGGGTATGTCCATCCTCAAGCATTTCTTAATATTCCATGGGAGCTAAAAGAACACTCTTCAAGCAAAAAGTCATAGGAGCATACGGAGGATATCAATATGAGGACAATGAGTGCCAAGGGGACCTGGGCTGTTCATTGCAGAGTCTTCTTTAGAAGTGGCTTCCCATGTATTTTTTACGACTGAGACCTCCTTTGCTCTGTCCAGTAATCCATTCTCAGTGAACATCCAGTCCCTGACTAGTAGTCATGTTCAAACTTTCTTGATAGCCACAGCTATACTCCACTGTCTTTCTCTTGGAGCTCAATACCTTAATCCTGACTACAGATAGCTGGATTCCTTACTTCTAGCCATATAGCTGAATCTACTCCTACGACATATAGCCAGTACTGTTGGCTTGACTATGTGTCCTATTGTCCTATTCCCTTCAATTACTATCTTATCTGATACAGCATCTCACAGAAATACAGTCCTTGCCATAAGGGGGTTCAAAGATTTCAAGAGAATACAATATGAATAAGCAAATTACTTTGTCAAAAATATAAGGGTTTATTACTAGAGTCTATCCCACTGGTCTATACTAATAGATCATACCACATTGTATTGTTTAGTGTAGCTTTGTAGTGAGTTTTGAAATCAAGTAGACTGAGTCCTCCAATTTTGTTCCCTTTTTTTCAAGATTGTTTTAGTTACTCTGGTTCCTTTGAATTTCCATGTGAGTTTCTGAATCAGCTTGTCAGTTTCTGCAAAAAAGGCAGTGTAGATTTTGAGATGGATTGTACTGAATCAGTAGATCAGCTTAGAGATCATCATAATATTAACTAACAGTAAATCTTCTAATCCATGAACATGACACATTTTCCAGCTATTTAGGTTTTCTTTAATTTATTCAATATTGTTTAATAATTTTCAGTGGTTAATTGTGCATTTCTTTTATTAGATTTATTACTAAACAGTTCACTCTTTTGATGGCATCATAAATGAAATTGCTTTCTTAAATTTCATTTTCAGATTGGTCATTGCCAGTTTATAGAAATGCAAGTAGTTTTCGTATGCTGACCTTGTATCTTGCAACCTTGCTGAATTCATTTATAAGTTCTAATAGTTTTTATGCATCTATTGCTTAGGGTTTTCTATAAGCAAACTCCAGTCATTTGCAAATAGAAATAGTTTCACTTCTTCATTTCCAAATTGGATGCTTTTTATTTACTTTTCTTGTCTAATTGCTCTAGTTAGGCCCTAATGTTGAAGAGAAATTGTGAAAGCAGATATCATCCTTTAATTTAATAGGATATTAAATTACCTACCTTTCCCATCACAATATAAACTCAGCAGTGCCCTAGTTCATGGTATGGTTAGTATCTGATGTTCAGTACAAATAAATGAAAAGCAGAATCTGATAAATGTCAAAAGAAAATGCAAATAACTGAAGTTTCAGGACATGTAGTGACCACTTGTTAGTACGAATAAAAGAATATGGATGGATCTTAAGAGATGAGTTCGATTTTGACAAGATAAAATACATTCTAGGCAGAAGGAAAAGTATAAGCAAAAATATTTAGGGAGAAAGGTATAGGGCAGGACTATGAACAACACTAGGTATATCTGAATTTTTTAAAGAACAGAGAAAAAGAAGGGCTGACCTCATTATGGTAAATTCAGTTATTAAAATACCAAGAAGATAATTCAGATTAGTTAAACCAAGAAATTTTCATATGCAGTATCTTGAGACAACTATACTAATACTGCAATATTCATAATGTGCTCACAACATCCACAGTTAGAACAAGGAAATTCTTCCATTGACTCCACAAAGTAATATTTTGGAAATATGATGATTAACCAACAAATAATGATGAACTGTTGGAGAAAATTTAACCCAATTACAGACTAATTTTGGAGCAGGACAGGACATTTCATCTTTATACTTAGAATGAATAGAACTTTCATATGTCATAAGAAATTACTCTTTCCTATAGAATCTTATAAAATTTTAGTACCAATTTTACAAAAGAAAATTTCTTTCTCTGCTCATCCTTATGGCAAAGGAAAACTGATAATCTTTGATGTGAAAATTCCTAGGTTTAACTGCTAGGATTGGACATCTTCCATTCATGCTTTCAGACTTATTTGCTAAGTTTGACACCAACCGAAACAATCTGAAAAACTCAGTCCCATGTAAAGGCAGCAGTTTATTTAAAACCCTGCACTAAATTCTACCCCTGAAGCCAGTATTATACTATATATTAACTAGATTTTATTTATTTTTTTTCTAAAGATTTTATTTATTTATTTGACAGACAGAGATCACAAGTAGGCAGAGAGGCAGGCAGAGAGAGAGGAGGAAGCAGGCTCCCTGCTGAGCAGAGAGCCTGATATGGGGCTTGATCCCAGGACCCTGGGATCATAACCCGAGCTGAAGGCAGAGGCTTTAACCCACTGAGCCATGCAGGCGCCCCTATTAACTAGATTTTAAATTTAAAAAGATCTGAAAAACAAAAAGACCCTGCTTGATTATTTGTGTTTAGTAACACCAGATAGTTTCAAGAAGAGAGATTTTTATTATTAACATATACTTTCTAAATGACATTTAAAATATAATTAAACTAAAAACAGTAGTGAAATTACATAAGTGCCAGAGTCTTTTTAGAATGAAACTTACATATTTTTCAAAATAAATTAATCAGTATACTTTTCTCACTCAGTAAAAAATTCAGATTCAGTGTGTATTGGAAACAATAGTTCTTGTACAAAGTAAATTAAATTGCAAATTAAGGCTTGCTTCCTTTCAAGGAATTTATGGTTTTGTCTAGGATAAACATTAAATTAAGTGGCCATACTTTTTAAAGGGCCAGTTTGTTGGGACATGCTAAAGACACAGATACAGATATTCTCCATTTTACCTTATACTCTCTCAAACCTCTATAATAGCTTACTGTTTCTGATGACTGATTTTGTTCTGATTTTTTTTTTCTTCTTAACGTGTTAGAAAGTAGGATGTCTTGAGAGGGGCACCTAGGTGGCTCAATTAACCAAGAGTATCTGACTCTTTATCTTAGCTCAGGTCTTGATCTCAGGGTCCTAGGTTCAAGCCCCATGTTGGGCTCCATGCTGGGTGTGGAGAGCACTTAAAAAAGAGAAAGTCTTGAAAGCTTGTAAATAAATTCAGCTTTCCCATTAAGGATAGATTCTTCTACAGATTCCTCTGAATAACCCATGAAGTTATTTCAATATTAAAGTATATAGTAACAGAAACATCAAGTTTCAGGTTGAACAAACTGGGTCTCTTGTCAATTTTTTGAAATGGAGTTTTTAGGTTTAATGTTCCTCAGAGCTTAGAGGGGGAGTGCTGCCTCCTACCTGGTTTTCATAGACTCAGGAGTCATATGCAATTCTGTTCATTACTTAAACAAGAATTTGGTCTAGGTTCCTAACTGTGCAGGCACAAGAGAAACAGAACTACTCCCCACTAGGCCCAGTACTTGACATGAAATTTCATGCACCTCTTCATTTCTTCAACCAGTATTTATTGAGTATCTCCTACATACTTAGCACTGTGCTAAATGCTGCAAATAGGGGCTCCTGGGTGGCTCAGTAAGTTAAGTGTCTGTCTTTAGCTCAGATCTTGACCCCACGATCCTGGGATCAAGTCCCACTTCAGGCTCCTTGCTCAGCGGGAAGCCTGCTTCTCCCTCTGCCTGCTGCTCCCCCGCCTGTGCTCTCTCTCTGACAAATAAATATATAAAACCTTTAAAAAATAAAAAAATAAAAAGTAAATAAATGCTACAAATAGAGTAGAGGAAGACAGCATCTCTGTTCTCAAGTTACTTCCAGTGTAATGGATAAAACAGATGATATGGTATATATTACTATTAATCTGTCTTACCAATTTCCTCCATATCCTTCCAACTTTTTAGCCTTTATCAATACTTTTCACCCCTCATCTGAGAATGTCTTCTCACTCATCACAATTAAAACATTACCAATTTTCAAGGTCTAAGTAAATACCTAACTTTTTTCATAAACCCCACTCCAATGTATATATATGCTTTTCTAGAGCAAGGCTAAGCTCTCTCATACCCCAAAGTGTCTAACAAAATATTATGCATACTTTAGGGTGCTGATTATTTTGGACACAACCAAGCATGATAACTGGGATTTTCAAAAGATGATCCAATAGACATTTTCTTTGCTTATCCCCAGCACTAAAGGAAAATATAAAAACTGATATACTCTAAGGAATTAAAAAAGAGAAGCAACCCACAAAAAACTCATCCTACCATGTTTCCAGTTGAATCCAAGAGAAGAATTCACTCAAAGACATGACAACATAATGGAGGGCGAGGCATTAATTATACTCTGAAGAAGCCACTTTCAAGCATGCATCTTAAATGTTTGTCACCTGGAATGAGTCACCAAGGCCATACCCACACTACACAGAATCATGTAGGCATATAGTAATCTCTGTCCCTTAACTCAATTTTCCTACACAATTCATTAGTTTTCAAAGACCTAACTAAAAAAAAAAAAAAAATGAGTTTGGGTGACAAGGTCTTTTTTTTTTGAAGATTCTCTTTATTTATTTGAGAAAGAGAGTGAGAGAGAGCATGAGAGGAAAGAAGTTCAGAGGGGAGGCAGACTCCCCATGGAGCTGGGCGCCCAACACAGGACTCAATCCCAGGACTCCAGGATCATGACCTGAGCTGAAGACCGTCGCTTAACCAACTGAGCCACCCAGATACCCGACAATACCTTCTTTTATAGGAACAAATCTCATTTTAAATGCGACCCCTATGCTGAATGAAATAAGCCAAATATGAGCATATTCTATATGATTCCATTTATATAAAATTATAGAACAACAACAACAACAAACCAAACCTAGTCTATAATTCCAAAAAGTAGGCTAGGTATTGCCTGAGGCTATGGTAGGGTAGGGACTGGCTACAAAGGAAAACCAGATGTTTGGGGGGAGTGATGTTAGTATTCTTCTATATCTTGATTGTAGAAGTGGTTACACAGGTATATACATTGCCAATACTCCCTCACCTGTACATGTAAGAGAGCTGCATTTAAGATTTATTTGTTTGTTTTAGAGAGAAAGACAGTATGGAGTGAGGAGCAGAGGGAGAGGGTGAGAGAGAATCTAAAGCAAGCATGGGGCCCGATCTCACAACCCTAAGATCATGACCTGAGCCACCCAGGTGCCCCATAAGAAGGCTGCATTTAATTGTACACTAATTATACTTCAATAAAATTTGTTTTAAAGTTGAAAAAATAAAATAAAATAAAAGGCCTCCAGTTCTGTCCTAGTAATTCTATGGTCAAGAAGCAGGACTTGATGAGAACTAATGAAATTCATGCAACAGATTCATTCTAAGAACTGAAACCTAAAAACAGGCGACTCTTTCTTCATCATCTCCAGAAAGTATTTCTGATTCATTCTGGAAAGTCATTTTCTGTGGTGTTTTTTCTTATTTATGGTTTTTAGTGTTTCATACGTTTAGGTTCATGGTGAAATTATGAGCCAGGGGAAGTTTGCCATTGTGCAATATCCAGCTCCACCTCTGGCATCACTTTCTACCCTGCCTCCTCCCAGGAAATCCATTGTCTTCCATCTTGTCTGTGGGGCTCCATCTAGAATTAAGGAATAGCAAATGCCTAGAAACTGCACTTGTCTCTTCTCTTTATACCCCTACCAAACTTATTACTAATATCATTAGCTAGCTAATACTGCCTCAACATGTATTTCCCACACATTCTGCTGCTTGGATTCATTTATTTAATCTTCAATATATCCCTCCAAAGTCAGTATTTTGTTATGTCCATTTTTAAAGATAAAGAAACTAGTCGTGTAGTAATTAGGCAACTTTCTTAACTTCTAAAAATTAGTAAGTTAAGGAGTCTTGATTCAAGTCCAAATCAAGAGCCTGTATCCATAATCAAAATGTTCTGGTGCCTAAGCACATTCTATAAGAACTCTGCTCTGCATTAAGGAGTAGCTACACCAAATGAGGCCTTCATGCTAATGTGTCAGTGTCTCATTGTGTTACCCACTGAGGCCAGACATTTAAAATCCTACTCTTCTAAAGAAAATGAAAATGTTTTATAAGAGATACATGTGCTCAAGTAGTCAAGAGACCCTGTCACTATTGAAACTGAGGTCGTGAAAACTTTCCCTGTAAGAGTAAATTATCTAGGTAGTCAGTTAAGAAAAATCTAAAGTAATCATCAAAATAAATCACTAAGGCTATTTCTTAAAAATTTTTCCAGATTGTCTGTTTCCATTACCAAGAAGTGATATCTATGTACTTGTCTGCCCATTTTTTAAACAGAATGAATATTTCAATTAAATATTTTCCTTCAGTAAAACTCAAATCAATAAGAAAAAATATCATAGATGAGACTGTCCCACATTCTTTTTTTCTTCTAACAAATTCATCAACAGTCTTTTCCAACATGAACTAAAAATAATAATGTTCCAACTATTATATGAGTGGCCTTCACCTTGTATTTTTGTATCTCAAAAACTGAAAACTTGGAAAATAATTTTATAAGGCCTCCCTTCCAAAGAGATACTTTATAAACATAAATGTGACACACTAATTGTCATTTGACTCAAAATGATCTTTGCTTAATACTCTTCTTGCTAACCATCATTACTATAAAAACTTCAAGATGTTTTCATGTATCTTTGGCTGGATTCCAGGGCTGCTACAATGACTTCCTTTAAAAAAATATAGTAGGGGTGTCTGGGTGACTCCATTGGTGAAGTGTCTGCCTTCGGCTCAGTTCCTGGGTGAAGCTCCATGTCAGACTCCAATGTAGTAGATTATAGTCAATGAAAAAGTTAAATATATGGAAGCTTCCTTAAAAAAAAAAAATCACAGGAGTCTGGACTTGTGAGATAGAACTGTCCAAGCCCAAGGAAAGGATAGATATTGACTGAATAAGACATCAAGAGTATGTATAAATTTTATCAAGTAATATATCTATAAGATATAAAGACAAAGTATGCTTTATTATATGTGCTACAAAAGAAAGGTTTTATAAGCACATGAAAAGGCACTCAACATCATTAGTCATTAGGGAAACATAAATCAAAGCCAATGAGATACCACTCCACATCTACTAGGAAGGCTATTAAAAGAAGATGTGGTTCATATGTACTATAGAGTATTATGCCTCCATCAGAAAGGATGAATACTCAAATTTTATATCAACATGGACAGGACTAGGAGAAGATTATGCTGAGTGAAATAAGTCAAGCAGAGAGAGTCAATTATTATATGGTTTTGTTTATTTGTGGAGCATAAGGAATAACACAGAGGACATGGGGAGATGGAGAGAAGGGAGTTGGGAGAAATTGAAGGGGGAGATGAACCATGAGAGACTGTGGGCTCTGAGGAACTAACTAAGGGTTTTGGAGGGGAGCGGTGTGGGATTTTGGGTGAGCCTGGTAGTGGGTACTGTGGAGGGCACATATTGCATGGAGCACTAGGTGTGGTGCATAAAAAATGAATTCTGGAACACAAAAGAAATCTAAAAAATAAATAAATATTCCAAAAAATGAAATAGAAACAACAAAGCTAAAAAAAAAAAACAAAAAACAGAAAATATCAAGTGTTGACAAGGATGTTGAGAAACTGCAAATCTCATATAGTGTTGATAGAAATGTAAACTGGTACAGTCCCTGTAAAAAACAGTTTGGTATTTCTTCAAAAAAGTTGAACCAGAACTACTATCTATCCCAGAAATTCAACTCCTCGGTATATCTACAAAACAACTGAAAGCAGAAACTCTGATATTTGTACACTGATGTGCTTAGCAGCATTATTCACTCTAGCCAAAAGATGGAAACAACCCAAGAGTCAGTCCACAGATGAATGTTTAAATAAAATATGGTGTACACATACGTATATACACACACACAAAGTGGAGTATTTTTGCCCCCAAAAGGAACAAAATTTTGATACATATTGTAAAATGGATGAATCTTAGAAACATGTTTCGTGAAATAAGCCAGACACAAAAGGGAAAATATTGCAGGATTCCACTTATATGAAGAACCTAAATAGACAAATTCATAGAGACAGAAAGTAAAGGTTTCTAGAGGTTGGGGGAAGAGTGGGGAGGAGTTAATGTTTAGTAGTACAGAGTTTATGTTGGGGACAGTTAAGTTTTTAGTATACATAGTGGTGATGGTTAGACAACCCTGAGAATGTATTTAATGCCACTGAATTTGCACACTTATGAATGTTAAAATGATAACTATATGCTATGTATATTTTACCCAAATCATATTAATTTTGAAAAAGGAAGCCTGTAATCAGCTCCAGACTCTTCCCCACACAAATGTGGTTCAGAGCCTTTCTCCACAGACACAGTCAGCTGTCATCAGATATAAGAAAGGGTTATTTTTAATAGCTGGACAGAATGCAGGTTAAGAGAAGGAATGTCAGCTCAAATCACAGAACTGAGGTGCTACACCAGCAGTGTCTCAGCCTCTGTTTCCCACCCATCTGTTTCATCTGCTAAACTAGTAACTACGATCGTTTTGGGAAGACATCATGTCTGTCCTTTGCTAGTATGCTTCACAAAATCATTATGCACAAGAAGGATATTCCATAATTGAGTCAATGATTTTAACTTAAAAGGAATCTGTCAAGTCATTCCATCTGAAACATAACTAGACAGAAAATCTGCTAGCAGGAAAGAATGAAGTCAGTTGGAAACTAAGACAAGTGCTGGTTTCTTCCATTTTATTCAAATGGCAGCAAATCAAATTAAGATAATTACGGATGTATACTTAGGCACAAAAAGAAAAGGCAGTACACGGAACTCAAAGCACTTCCACACAGCTGAGGCTGAGTATTTTACTGCATTCAATATTTCTTCCAAGAAGTAGTAGAAAGTGGCATGTGCTTGGAATAAGGAGTCATGAGTTTTTCATTCAACTCCATCAATGAGTTTTACTCCATACCACCAAAAAAAAAAAAAAAAAAAAAGGCTTTAAATAAGTAACAGATCTTTGTCTGCCTCAGTTTCCCCATCTGGAAAATACAATACCTCCTTCATGCACTTTACAAGGTTGTGTTTCTAAATTATATTGATTTATAATTAGAATTGATTCTTAGAGATAAGCCTGCTCCCACCCCATCCTTTCTCAAGCCAGAAGAGGTTTAATTACTTATTCAATATCACCCAGCTAGATAAGAAGAGAGCCAGGTTAGGTATCAAGTCTACTGAGGAATTATTTTGTGTCATTATAAACTCACCTCATTGTGCTTTGAAATAAAGAATAAATCTGTTTGAAATGTATAAAATATATTCAACTAAAAGTAAAAATTTAATATAGATTTAGGTAGATAACCTATTGTATGTTCTAAATATCTTGGGTAAGTAATATTACTACCACAGAGGGAAAATAATAGATTTAGTTTTTAGCTTATACTACACAGAATAAAGAACTATAATTCAAATTTACAAGGAAATGAAATATATTTGATTTGTGGCCATATTGGCTACATGACTATTGTGGGTTTCCTCTTTAATATTGGATATAGTTTCCCAGGAGAATAGCTTAATACTTTACCTAACTCTTACTGAATTAATGATGACATGGTTGCTTTTGGATGTAACAGGAATCAGACCCACACCTTCTCTAGGGCTCTCAATAGTGTTACTCATTAAAGTCTCAGACTGCTGGGACAAAAGAAATAAATCAAAACCCATCGGTGGGGATGCGCAGCCTCCATCATTCTCTTCCTTGTAAGCCACATTAACTATGAATGTCTGTTTATCAGATCACAGAAAAGAGCAGGAAAGACCGTACTTAAATTGGTATAAATCCATCACTCCTGCTAAAAAAAATCTTTAAATTATCTTTAAATATCTTTCTGATGAATGAATCAAAGCCATTTAACAACAACAACAACAACAACAAATATCACGCTACCCAGTAAGTCTTCCATGATTTAATGGGCAACCTTAACAAGAAATTTTAATTTAATGATAGAAAAATCACATGCTGTTATTACCAGCAACTTCTTAAGACATATGGAGCTACGTTCCACAAAATGCCTATTGTCTGTAAGACTGCATGGCTATAGAGAGTAATAGTTTAAGTCTGCCTTCACAGGATTTTCAAAGAAAGTGCACGCTGACACATATTTCACATCAACTCAAATAGCCACACTAAACATTTAACTTAACATTTATTTTTGAGCACCAAATATGCTGTATGTCCTTTTACTCTACAGAGTAAGAACTAGTTGATGCCATCAGCTAGATATGAGGAGTCAGACAGAAGACATAAAGAAAATACTGAAGGCGTCTCATAGTTGCAGAGTGTTCTAGGTGCCAATGTCTGGAACAGCTTTGGTTTGGTTACTGAGCAAGATCAAAGACTCAAGGAGGCCCTGTATCTACTATGCTAGAAATCAACACTTGTGACTTTCCCAACAATAAGTCTGCATCCTGGATACAGAAGAAAAAATAAATGTATTGATCCAGGGCGGCTGTTTTCCAGGAAGATCATAAAAGTTCAGGGAGCAAGAGTTTAAGGGATGGCTCTGAAACCATAAAGTGTCCTTACATATAAATCTATTTTCTATTACTAGTCTACTTGTCTAGAATAAAGTAGCTATATTCATTTCCTTGTCCATTATTTAACATTGAAACTTAATGCCTTTATGAAAAAAATTCTTTCTTTTAAATAAGAAAGACAGTACTCCATCAGAATTACATGCATAACTGAGAGGAAGCTCAAATTTTGTTCTTAAAAAGTGTGGGTAAAAGTAAAAGATTTTTTGTTCCAGTTTCAGTGGTATCTGAGTCAAGGTTAAAGGTCATGATCCAGTGACATCATTGACCAGTGCTTGGATGTGTCATCCCAGTGCATATGTAGTTCTGGGAATAAAAGAAAGCCTGTGTATGTCTGAGCCCATACTAATAAATAGTCTTTAATAAAATTTGAACTTGAAATCTCTTCAATTCATGCAAGTACAAAAATTATATTCTCTCCTGTGACTTTGGAGTTTTGGTTTACAATTATTTTCCTGGAGTCATCATGTACTGTTTCAGGTCTGACCACTATAGGAAATTCACTCATTTAGAAAGAACACAACCTATGTTAACATACTTATTGTAAGAAAGCTCCTCTCTGGACTGTGGAAACCTGTGACTAATTTAAATCTAAATAGAAACTACTTTTTTAAATTAGTGGCATATGTTTTTCTTCTGTCTTGTACCAGCAACTTCATGTTTTTACGAAAAGACCATGTTAAACAACTAGGCAACTGACAGGCCCAATCACAAAGGTGTTTTGTGAGTACCAGCTTTTCCAAAAAGGATAGTGGGGACCAAGAAGCCTAGTACAGAGGGAATGTAGCGGAAGCATGGATTATTGCCTGCTTTTAGATCAGACAGTACCAAGAGGGATGAGCTTTCATTTTGATCACATGAGTTGCTCATTAAAACAGTAGAACAATTCCACTTTAACTTTTTGAGGGTGTTTACAGAACTCAGAAGTACTATAAAATATAAACAATTATAATTCCTCTAAAAGCTAGAAAAAAAGGAGACCACCAAACTTCCTCTCTTACTAGGTTAAAATTTGTGTATGTTTAGTTTCCTACCATGTCTCTACGGAAAACTCTTTCCAGTAAAGAAGACTTTGAACAGGAATTTCTTTTTGTCCCTTTGGGGAATAAAAGTGACAGAGAAAGTTCTTGGACTTTTGTCTTGTGGCTTCCAATGGCTGAAAAACTTACCAACAGTTTATCTGTGGTATGCAAAACTGATGAAAAGATAGACCTTGGGGAGTAAAACCAACCCAACAACCATGCTTCCCAGGTGCAGAGTTCCAGGACTGTGAAATATGTTATTCTAGAGAGAAGAGGCCCCAGAGTGCAGAAAGTGAGGTTGAATGCTGCATAGCACTTTCGAACTTGGTTCTCTGGAGTCCAAGTGAAGTACTTGGTAAGTCTGAAAGCTTAAAGAAAAAGAAAGGAGAAAGAAAAATTGTAAGTCATATGTAAACTAGAATCTACATATGACTTCCATCCAATTATTGCCCACACAAAACCATAGGAGCCTGTTTATCTTCTCAAGTTCAGCTGCTCAATTTAAGAGTTTGGATTAATGAGTCTATTATATAATCAACCCTAACGAGGATGAGGACCACTGCTCTAGAAGCAACAATATAGTCTGTCTGCCAAGATGCAAAGAGAGACTTGCAATAATATTTACTCTTCCACCTTCAGTGATTTAAAGAGAGGGATCCTAATTTTTCCTCTGTCCCACTACTAATTGATTTTGCTTTTACAGTCCTTTACCAGACATTAATGAAACTATCAGATTTCATCTGAATGCTTTATTAAACTAGTACATCAGTCAGCACCGGTTCCACGGAGTGATGCATTAGTCCAAAGCATCAGAGCATATCCTCAAATTATGTATAGCAGACAAAAATCAGCACTGTTCAAAGAAAAGCTACTTCAAACAGGGGTACTATTTGACATCACATTGGGAAGTGTTCCTGTCCCACGTTGCTCCTCTGAACAAGAGATCTGTATTCTGTAGTATATTGCCTAGCAAATGCATTTTGTCCAATGACTGAGCTAAAATTAGATGTGGGTTCATTTCCAGTTCCTCTACTCATCCCTCAGTAACTCTGTCCCTCTGTCTCTTTCTCTGCCCACTCCCCCACTTTCTCATTTCCTGTTTCCGTTCCAGGCCCACTGTCTCCAAACCCTTGGAAGACTTTGAACAGACATGAAATTGAGCCAAATCAGGATAAGACATGGAAGGAATACTTGCAACTTCTGCTTTGGTATTTCAAATGTCACTTTTCTCACTTCCTTCCCATCTCCTCCTTCCCTCTTTTCTCCCCACCTCACACCATTCACCCCCGTTCCTCCTTCTTTAATCATGATCTCACTCTAGCTCTCTCAGATTAAAAAGTTTGGTGATCCTTCCCTCAAGAAGGGGAGTCTATTTGCCACCCTTTGGATCTGGACCAGCCCTGTGATTTTCATGGAAATGATATCCTGCCTTTCCAGGAAGGTCTCATTCTCATCCTCTCACAAACCTGAGATCATTATGCTTTGAAAAAGTTGGTCTGGCTTCCTAAAGGCTGAAAGACCACATGCAGAGAGGCCCCCCTATCCCAGCAGACTTGCCTGCTGAAGCGTGTGCATAACAGAATCCAATAAGAGTAGCAGCAGAACCATCACACCAACCACAAAGTCACCAGTGGTCATTGTTTTCAGGCCACTGCACTGGGGAATAGTCTGTTACAAAGCAACATACAACTACTGTGCTCTGATTTCTGTCTTGTTTTCTTTCACTCTTCCTCTCTTTTTCTCCCTCTATGATTTAAATTGTCTTGTGCTACAATGCTATTGACATGTGTCAGGTACAGGAGTGTCCTTGGGTAAGTAAGTTTTTTAATAAGTAGCACAGCACTTAACCATACACCCATCAATTCATTTAACTTCAGTGAGACAGAATGAAGGCAATCATGACTTATACTTAACAGATAAGATGCAAAATAATTAAGTGGCAAAACATGGGTGTTTGAGTCTGTGGATACATGCGTGCGCACACACACATATACGTGCGTGTGCGTGTGCACACTCACACACACACACACACACTTTTAATCATAGCTATATGAAATTTAAGTAAAATATAGGAAGTCCTAACTATAAGCGGGGTATATGGACATACAGGGTTTTATGAGTCACTTGATAGAAAAGATACTAGATAGGTACTGTTGTATCCTTACTCTTTTTCTATAAGATATTACAGATAGAACACCATGAACAAGAATGGGGAAAATTACATCAAATCAATGCATCAAAAACTCAAAGAAACAAAATTAAGATAATATGCAACATCCCCAGAGTCCTCTAGGTAAGCTTTATAATGGTTACAATGAATAAATTTTAGGATTCCCAAAATTAACTTTAACATGGGTTCTGAGGGAAGTGATTCCCCTAGATTCTTTCTCACAAACTGAAGATTAAGTATCCCCCATAAAAAGAGAAACAGGTTTTACAGTAGGTACCCACAATTTACACTGCTATTGATTATAAGGTACATGTGTATTCCATTAATATCATGTCTTAAGGAAGCTAGCTAGCTCCTTCCCCATATTTCCTCCTGTCCCTCAACTCTCCCCTTCTTTTTCATGGCCTTGGTCTTTCTCAAATATGCTTGGCCCACTCAACCCTTGTCTCCTGGTGATCCGCCGAGTACCCTTCATGCTGCTTTCTCAGGGAGGCCGGCTCCCAACGCTCTAGATAATGGTGACCCCTTCCCGCCCAAGTTAGTGTTTCACATATTAATCTGGTTATAAGATTTCACATTTCACAAATGACTCACTGAAATCATCTTACATTTTTATTTGTATTTTATTTCTTTATTTTCAACTAAATGATAGAGTTTATGAAATCAGGGACCTTCCTTTTCTTGCTCCTTACTATGTCCTTACCACCCAGAATACACAAATTTATTGAATGAATGGTAAATGAACTAGACAGGAAGTACACAGTTGGCTGCGTAACCAGACTAAAATCAATCCCATGTAGTTTCTACCACAGAACACCCTTTGGAATCATTTCCCTTTTCTATCAAACCACCACTTTGAAAAGAAAGCCAAATTTTGATATGGCCATCAAACTATTTTTAATATTACTCACTAAAAAAAAGATATAATTTAGGGGCGCCTAGGTGGCTCAGTGGGTTAGGCCTCTACCTTCGGATTGGGTCACAGTCTCGAGGTCCTGGGATCAAGCCCTGCATGGAGCTCTCTGCTTAGAGGGGAGCCTGCTTCCCCCCTCTCTCTTCGCCTGCCTCTGCCTACTTGTGATCTCTGTCAAATAAATAAATAAAATCGTCAAAATATATATATATATATATATATATATATATATAGATAGATATACTTTAATCCAAAAGCTAAATATACATCTCATATATTCGAAATGTATTTTAGTAATCATGGTGTCAGGGCATAAGACACCTGCCGTCTCCATCAGGAGAGGTAACTGAGACCTAACTGCACACAGTAAGGCCAGAATCACGGCCTCCAACTCAAAACTCATATCTGAGGCTAAATACTCAAGGTACTATTGCTTTGTTCAGCAGACCCACCCACATCACTGTGAACAGATACCACCCTTCCCTTTAGCACGCAAGACACTTCTAAAGATGTAGGATATGATTTGTTTCCCACTGGGAAGAAATGGTTTGTAGGACAAAAAGAACTGCTGTGAATGAGTCAGAAAGCACACATCTCGTGCCAATCTAAAATGCCTCTCTCCATGAACCACAGAGAATTAGTTTTTGGTTTTGTTTTTTTATTAAATAATTCACCAGTTTTGCCTACTTCTTAAACTTCAGCATTTTATTAGCAGTTTAATGAATAAGAGAATGTCATGTGTTAGGAAAGGTTATAACACAAGGAAGCTTAAATAAACACAACAAAACCCATGCACTAGTACGAACAAATTATCCTAACATTTAATTGGCCCAAGAATAGTAGAGCAATTTAATTTTGGTTGTTTGGCCAACAACATACAAAAGAAGATTCCAAAGTGAAGGAAGCATTGCTACAAGATTCATTCACAGTAGGGGCTAGGAAGATACTGAGGAAGACCCATGCACATTGCCTGTTTCCGTTTTTATAACGTCCTGGACTTCTGACTTTTGCCAACTGCACCTCTGACCACCTTCTGGAACACATCTTTGTACTCTGGACTGAAACAGAGATAATGTAACATCTATTAGCTAGATAGCTAAATGTGTGTTAGTCAGTTTAGCTCTGTTGGCACCAATCATAATTTCTGCAAAGCAAATTATGTAATCTAGTGGTTTTTGCCTCTATAAGCCTGCACTCTCCACTTGCCATTTGAGCACATTTTCAATTTTCAGCCACTCTATATCTCCCAGATTGCAATCCCTAAAGCCCTAAATAAACACCTTTGGTTGTTTTACAGTCTCTTCTTCTTGGTCAGCAAACCCAACATAGCACATAAAAAAGGCTAGTTCTCAGCAATCCTGGGGAGCAAGCAGTGTCAGCTGTGTGAATAGTACTTTTTCAGTGAGGAGAGATTCACCATAGCCTATTACTTCCTGAAAGCAGAAGCCCGTGTTTCACAAGACGTTGATAGCACAGAACAAACAATATTAAAAATTATTTGGGTATCTTCATAGCATTTAGTGGGGAAAAACTCTGGCTATCTTATGTGGAAATATTTCCCAAGTTCGAAATGAACGCTTAATCCAAGGAAAGTATTTCCTCTAATCTGCACCCTAATACTATTTTTGCACTGCACTCACCACATACTATTTTATATTTTTTTAAAGACTTTATTTACTTATTTGAGATAGAGTGAGCACGAACAGAGGGCAGATAGAGAGGGAAAAGCAATCCAGGGTCCCCATTGAGCAGGCACCCCAACACGGGGCCTTGATTCCAGGACCCTGAGATCCTAAACTGGGCCAAAGGCAGATGCTTAACTGACTGAGCCACGCAGGCATCCCTCGATTTTATATTTTAAATATATGTTTATGTACCTGTTTTATGTGTTTTATTAATTGTCAGACTCTGGAATTCAGTATAACATCTAGTAAGAACAGGATCTTATTGCACAGAATTCATATAAGGAATTTAGAAGGTTACACACACTTAGAGAAAGACCAAAGGTATAAAAGAACAATTTATGTTAGAAATACTTTAAAATGGAAACAGTCATAAGTTTTAGCAACAACAAAAAATTAGGTTCTATAACTTTTGTAAGCTGTTCAGATGCCCAAGGTTGTAACTGCGCATGTGAATTTTAAATTTTATTAAAACCAAAGAGTATACTGTCTTTAAGCTTTTTGAAGTACATTTACTATCTTTTTCACCACTGTCTATGCATAACTATTTAAGTGTGCTTCTACTTATGAAGCATTAAATCTTCTCCAAGTAATTTCTCACTTTTTATGCTCTTTAAGCACTACCTGTGTTGTATTTTTTTTCTTTGAAAATTAAGAAAGGGAAACTTCACTATAGTAGAGTCCCAAGGCTAGAAGGGCCATAGCACTCAATGTCAATTACGGAAGAACTGTCAGTTACAGAACACAACAGAAGAATGGTCTGCTGGAAAGGATCATCAATTACAAGTCACAACAGGAAAAGATATACATTGCATCTCCTACAAGAAATCGATGACCCCTGTGACTCTCCATCATTACCCTGAAAGCTTGATTTTCTCCAATGGACTTTCCTTCAAAGCAAACCTTTCCCAACTTTCTCCTCCTCCATAAAATAGCATTCCTGTCCTTTGCTGGACTTGCCTAGAATTTTGCCATAACTTTCTTGTCCAGAATTACCATTCTGTGTTCTCAAATAAACCCATTTTTGCAGGTAACAGAATGGAGAGTTTTATTTTTAAAGTTAACATTTCCAAACAAAGTGTTGAAATAATATTTCTGGCTCAGAAAATATGTTATATACAGAAAGTAAAGTGTAGTTTAAACATAATCTATTTCCACAAGTAAAAAAGTATGAAGATTCTTCTAGTTTGGGGCTTAGGTTACATATTAGACTCACATCTAATATGGGGCTGGTTTATGACTTGTTAGGCAAATCTGTCTGAACAACTTAAAAGTAGACCAAATTTGACTATAGGATTTCTCCTTCCAGGGCCTTGAGGACATTTCCTCCTGAGCATCCTCTGGAAACCTACGGATACCATGTTTTCTTTCCCTTACTACCTAGGTTTGACACAAAGTCAGGGAAGAATTTCAGATCATTCACAGTGAGTTTTAAGCACCAACCATATACCAGCTATGGTGATAACTGTTATAGGTTTCTCATTTCTTTTTCACACCAATTCTGAATAACTACTTTACTTTATTTCCCTAAAGGAAAATTAAAAGCCTTATAGAAAAAATAACTTCCCTATGGACAGTCATCTGGCAAGGTCAGTCCTGCTCTGTCTGACCCTAATGGCCTTGTTTTCATTAGATAGCAAACTGCCTAAGGCATCTCCTAACAAACGAGTTTCACACATTAACCAATTAACAAATTCTTAAAGAAGCTGTGTGGTAGAATGTCAAACAATCACCAAGAGAGGAGAGTACATATTTTGGGAGAAAGGCTCTGAATTCACACTTTGCTGGCAACTTTTTATTACACATGCATGCAAGTGTGCACATACATTCAAGAGATATACACAACAAAAAGCAAATCCTGAACTCGCTACAGTACCATTTATCACAAAAGAGGGACTGATTTCATATTGTTAGGGCCAATATCATCTAAGCATTCTAGAATATGGATTTACAGCTGACCCTTGAACAACATGGGTTTGAAATATGCAGGTCCACTTATACATGAATAAATAAATAAATAACAGTACAGTACTGTAAATGTATTTTCTCTTCCTTATAACTTTCTTAATAACATTTTCTTTTCTCTAGTTTACTTTATTGTAAGAATAGAATATATAATACATATAACATACAAAATACATGTTAACTGTTTATGTTATCAGTAAGCCTCTGGTCAACAGTAGACTCACTACTAGTAGTTAAGTTTTGGGGGAGTCAAAAGTTATATGTCAATTTTCCACTGTGCAGGGAGATTAGTGCCTTTAACCCCCATGTTGTTCATGGGTCAACTATATATGTTTTCTACACCTACATTTACATATAGCTTTCCTAATTTTCTTTGTGAATAATACACATCTGTCATGTCAATATTCTTCACACGAGTTGACAATATCATTTCCTTTACTAACAAAACATCTCAAACTCATATTATTAACTTCTCACATCACACTAAAAATAAAACTTTATGCACTATTAGGATTATTTAACTTATACTTTTATATGAAATATTTTAAATTTCCCTCATCAGATATGGACACATCTAAAGCATCTTTGCTATATTTGGAGTTGTGTTCAGATGCCCAAGGTTGTAACTGCGCATGTGAATTTTAAATTTTATTAAAACCAAAGAGTATACTGTCTTTAAGCTTTTTGAAGTACATTTACTATTTTTTTCATCACTGTCTATGCATAACTATTTAAGTGTGCTTCTACTTATGAAGCATTAAATCTTCTCCAAGTAATTTCTCACTTTTTATGCTCTTTAACTGTACTGGAGCAACTGAGAACATAATTTGTGCCATTCTAGAAGAAATTTATATATATATATATATATATATATATATATATAAATTTGTGTTATATATATATATGTGTGTTATTTAAAAGTGTATAAACTTGTTAATATAGTATAAAGTACATAAAGTTGATAAACTGTGACCCCCCAAAAACTCTTTTTCCCATAATAAAATTTTGGTTAAGTTTAGCCAGAAACTGGTTATTCAATTTTTAAATTAATGTTTTCCCTCAGATGCATTCCATTCAGTTTCCCAGAGCAGAAAGCATACTTGAGGCCAATACTGGCTTTGTTATGCATATTTGTGTTATTTATCTTCATATTCATTGTGCTAACCAATGGAGCAATTACAGATAAATTCTAATATAATATTTTTTAATGAAACCATATAAATTAGAAGGTCCACCATTAAGCAATCTTCAGAAATGGTTGCAGGTGGAAAACAATGTCAGGCTTCCTAATTTAGAACCTTCCAGTAGAGCAAGTATCTAAAACACGACCAAGTCAGATCAAATCTCTACTGGCTTATAATTTTAACTGGGTAAATGAAGAAGGAAAGTGTACATAAGAAGGGTAGCAGTTTTTGTAATATATCTCAAATATCAATTAATCCATTCAGAACACTTGGAAGACGTTAACATCCATGCATTTAAGGTTTAGCAGTGAAACAGTTCCTCCATATCTCTCTTCCATAAAACTGTCCCAATAATAGTACTCAATTCAAGTGGGGTTGGGATTTTTAAAAGATTGTATCTATAAGGTTTAGCTCTATATCTGGTTACACAGTAGGTGTTCCCTGAGTTAAATATTATTGTCATCATCATCATTATTTGGTAGTTATAAAGTGGACTCTCCTCCAATTAATTGGTAGGTTAACTAAAAACTTATTTACTAAAAACTCATTTAGAAAAAAAAGTATATACATTAAAAAAATAATCTATAGTAAGGTTGATCCATCTTTCTGGTGTGTTATATCTGGTTTTATTTTATTTTTTAGTTCTCTTTTATATCCCCATGGTCATCAGAAATGACAAGTACATGTATTTTATTTGTCTTGACCTTCTCAGGAATAGAACCTGAATATGAAATGATACACTTAAGAATATAAAAAAAAATAACACTTGACTTTGAAGTGCCTTTAATTCCTATCAAAATAATGATTTGACCATTCTATGATAATGTATAGTTATTTAAAATAAATGTAGCATTTGAAAAACATGAACATTTTAAATAATTCTGGTTACCCAGATCAACAGCTCCCTCAAATACTGAGGGGCTTCCCAGGTAAACCTAACATGTTTGACAAGCCCAAGCCAATTAGACAGGATGTTTGACAGTAGAGTAGCCTGGTGCAGTATGAATTGTGGGGTGTGCAAATAAACTCTAAGCAAAACTGTCACTGGGTCTTTCCAACATCTAGGCCAGCCTGCAATGGGGGCAGGTACCGGGGCTGAGGTGGAGTGAGGTTAATTGTGAGAGGACAGAAGGAAGAGGACAAACGCACTTTGAAAAAGCAACTCCAGTGATTTTAATGGACAACTTCCAACTCTCAACTGCATTCCTCCCCAGAACAGGTGAGAACCACTGGATTTCAAAGGAGTCTAGAAAATATCCTCTCTTCCTCACCTGACTTATGAACTGGGAAATAAGACCAAACTTCACGTTTACTATTGATAAAACTGAAATTGAAAGACATAGCTGAGATGTGCCAGCAACTGGGCTTCCTGAGGCTGACCCCAGACCTGACGGATTAACCATCTCCACACTGAGAGCAAATGAAGAGTCTGAGCGTCCACCGTTGGAGCTGGGTTTTGATGTTAGAGTGGAGGACCTGAGAACACTAAAGAGTAAAACCATGTTTCTCCTTCAAACCTCACCAAGAAGAAAAGTCATTCCACCTCTCCTAGGAGGAATGATCAGGACACTAAAATCTCAGCCTATGACCAATAAGCACTATGCATTGAAATGTTATCACGAAAATACATTTGATTCTGACTTTTGAAGCAGACAATAAAATATGATGGGGCATTACTGTCAAATTTGACAGAAGAATCAAAGTGAACGTCTGTGCACTGTCTGCTCCTCCTCTGATGCACTGCTAAAACTCCCAGATTACCTTGTTCCCGGCAGTAAACTCTGAATTAGCTATTTACAAGGTTTATTTTAATAGTATCTGCTAATGCACTTATGTTATTTTATAAAATTTCTGAGACAGACAATTTATTACTTATCTAGACACTGGACTAACCTGACCAAAAAAAAAAAAAAAAAATCTGATATTATAATGTTTTTAAACTCTTGTTCCTTCTTCCCCACTGCCAGTGTTGTTTCAAGGCTAGAACCACTTTCACTGAGGAAACTTTTTACTCGAGGCATGCTTGAATTTCCAAACACTCTTCTCTATGTTTCTCCTGCTAATTACTGAGTCTGCTTTAAGTACAAGAGAATGGGCTAAGCAGTGACTTCTGTTACTTTGGAAGTTGTCACACAAATGGGTAACTGAAACCCCACTGGTATTCTAAAATTTTCATCTAAGTAACCATAACAAAAGAAACACAGCAATGTTAAGAGAATGTACTGCAAGTTTCCTCATTTGTACACACATTTGTCCAAAGCCTTATAAATATGACCTTATCTAGCACTTAAAGCTACACACTGTCCACTAGGTAGTCACGAATGACATACAACTTCTTAAATTTAAATTAATTAAAAGTAAATAAAGTTTAAAAGTCACATTTAAAGTACTCAAAAGTCAAATGTGGTTTGCAACTGTCCTATTGGACAGTAAATATATAGAACATATCCATCATCAAAGTAAGTTCTAGCCCACACCACTGATTTTAAAGCATCACTGCTGAAATAACCTAATTGTTAAATGACAGACCTGAATGAGTTCAACTCATATGCCTCCAAATGATTTAACATTCTTACATATAGAGAAGAGTGGATATAATCTGACAAGCTAGGTGAATAATAAAGCATTTCTAATTTAAATTTTATTAGTCTATTTTAAAGGAGGAAATAGTGAACTTGCATGCTGCTATCAGCAGTCACCACAGACACTACATACATACATACATATATATATATATATATATATATATATATATATGTATATATATAGAGAGAGAGAGAGGGAGAAAGAGGCTGAGTCTTTGTTGACTCCTAAGACAATTTCTTTATGGGTAAAACTGTAAAAATATGTTACTAGATTGTGTGGAAAATAACTTACAGTTATTGCCAATTTCTTAGGTCAGATGCATATTATTCACATATTTGCATGCAACATGCATGAGTGTATTAAATACTATACATAGATAGAAACATGTTGAAGAACAATTAACTGGAGAGTGGCAGGTCATTTCATATTCATTGTACACAAATGAGTGGATTAATGCAAATTTTACATCAGAACTACGATGCAACTATTGTGGAAGAGCCCGAAGAACATTAAATGCAAAAAAATTCTAGTACCAGCTGATATGCATGTATGTTTGGATATCAATCAAGATGTTTCCATCAATCACTTCTCTGAAAGTGATGCATCCTTTCTCAATAGTCTAAAACTCTCCCTCTGTACCTCTCTTGACATAACATGTGCTCTATCAAAGACTCACAGTCTGTTGTAAGTAAGCACTCTAGCTTGCTCATCTTTGCAATCTTTCTAAATGCCGAGTACATGTTCTAACGACTTTGGGTTTCTTCTTTTCATTGCTTTGGTACAAGAGCTGGTCCAGTACTTTTAACCAGCCATAAAAACAAAGAGTATTAAACTCAGAGCACAAACAAAGAGTTTCAAAACAAAACAAAATAACAAAATCAGCCATGATAAGGCAAAATAATGCAGCTTTGAACTTAGGCTGAAGCTGAAATTCCAGTACCACAACTTCTACAGGTTTTGAAGCTTCCAAACTTCCAAACTTCCCACTGACAGGATTCATAGAGAAGGACCGTGTTTGTGCTTTACAAACACAAATAAGGAATAAAATAGCCATTCCTGGTGGTCACATGAGACCCAACCAGGAGCTCTCGGCTAGGCCTCTCTATGCATGTCAAAAGGCCCAAAGATCCTGGCACAAAGACAGGAATGGAAATCTCTGGGTTAGATATATTAATATAATCTCTGAGCCTCAGTGTCTGAATTTAAATATATATAGCAAGACTTTCTCTGTGAACCCACTGAGATGGCTGAAAAGTATATATGTAAAACACCTATCATTTGTTAGACTCTAAGTAGCCACTCATAAATAGTACCTAATAATTTTAGTACCTAATAATGATAATATTCAAAACACAAGTCACGTGAATGAAAACAGTACTCTTCATGGAATAGTGATCACCTGTATTGTCATCCGTATGAAGTAGGCTGCTAATAGAGGGCAGGCTGATTGATTTTTTTTGAATATGTAAGCAAAGAGAGTGAAGTACTTTAAAGCTAATAGTAATAATTTCATAGGTAAACCAAAGGCTTTTCTACCACATATCAGGTGAAGGGCAAAAATAACCATGAATCAGGGCTCTGTATTCAATCAGAATATGCATAAGGAGGTAGAGAGAGAACCCAGTGAAACAGTGCTCAAACTTTATGTTGGCAGAGACAGAATCTGAGAATGACTGGAAATTTCAGCTCTCAAGAGACCACACAGCACAACTCACAGATGAGTAGGTACTTCCTTGTACTCAGACGGAGCATAAGGGACCACACTGCCCTTTTCAAGCCTGGTACTGACATTTAAAAAGGCTGTCGATTTTATGTTTTGTTTCCTTTGACAAACTCAACCATCTGATTGGACACTTTTCCCCACACAGTCAATATCTGAACAGGCTTTCAACACGGATACTAAATGTGATTGCAACTTCACTTATTACTTTGTCAGCCACAGATGCTCTGCTCTCCACGGTGGAGCATGATTGATCCAGAGATTGATCTGTTGCTGTCCTCATCACAGCATACGGCCATCCACTTGATTCTGCTGGCCCAAACCTTCACATCTTGGCCGTGAAAGAGGTCCCTACAAAGTGTTCTTAGGAAACTCTGGGATGGATGTACACACTATCCTTGGCTTAATGCTGATGGTTGAGATCTAGAGATAAATACTGGAGAATGGAATGAATTAGGATCTAACAGTGCCTGTATCATGACAACCAAGGCACCAAATAAATGCCAGCTTTTAGAAATAAGTGAATTATTAAGAAGTTAATATCAATGTTTTATCAAACTACCAACCACTGTTTTGGATTGAAGAGGTAAGTATTAATTGCTCTGACTTTCTGAATTAGAGCTATATTAGTTAAGATACTGTGGCCTGTGGGGCACCTGGGTGGCTCAGTGGGTTAAAGCCTCTGCCTTCAGCTCAGGTCATGATCCCAGGGTCCTGAGATCAAGCCCTGCATCGGGCTCTCTGCTCAGCAGGGAGCGTGCTTTCTCCTCTCTCTCTGCCTGCCTCTCTGCCTACTTGTGATCTGTCAAATAAATAATAAATCTTAAAAAAAAAAAAAAAAGATACTGTGGCCTACTCAAGGACAGGGGGAACAGTATGATATATAGTGTACCATATAAAATAATGTTAACACATGCAAAGACAAATGCAAATTAAATTATTCCATGCAGTTAGTCTCTAAATTTTAAAGGTAACACATTGAGTTCTCCTTTTCCTAATGTATCATGCTAAATCAATACAATATATACTCTTTTCTCAAAAGAAATGGAAAGATTAGTGATTCTAAATGAATAGTAACAATTTTTTTTAAATTTTCTAAATTTGCCTTCTAAATTTGTAAATCATAAAAATCCACCTAAATGTAAGTACATTTCAGGTAATAGGTATATTTTACATGCTTACAACCACTCTGCCTCCTTCTGCAAGTAACGATGAGAAAGCTGAAAAACTTAAGTGCTTTCTGCCTACAGGGCCATATGCTTTGCCTTACAGTTTTTGTATATAGTTATTTAAAATTGATACGATTAGCAAATACATTTGGCTCTTAAGTGTCAAAAGCAATCTGAAAGAAAATAAGAGTCAAATTCCACCTTATGGCTTGCATGTAGGATAAAGTTTGGGGAGAGAATGAAACAATGAAAGGCAGTAGCTTTCAAGGCTTTTGGAGCAGAGAACTGAATTCCCCCAGCAGTTCATGGCTGGATATTCGTGTTCACTCTGTATGGTCAGACTGCCTAAGTTGTATCATCATTCTAATCAAGGCACTGTAAACTATGGGTGGGCAAATGCACACATTCGTCACCTAAAGTTTAAATATAACTATCATCACTGAACATCCCCAATGCTGAAAATTAGGTTCAGTAACTTACTTCCAGCATACTTTAATAGGACAAATCTTTGAAGATTCGTTAAATGGAACAAATCATTTGAAATTCTGGTCACCCCCTAGGACTTGCCAAATTCAATAATCTTGATGTCTGAATCCATACATTTAACATGACTTACCACATGGTCTCATGAACTCCCAACCCCCTTTCCCACCACTCAGACCTTCATGTTCATTATCTGAACTTTATTTCGCCATCCTCAACCCCTTCACAGATCCCTAAACTCTTTATTAAATACATGTAAGATGTAGTCCTTAACAATCATTCTTCTCCATTCTTCCATCTTACTTTTCTTAATACTCAGGCACCCAAAGGATCCCGCCCACCCAATATTAATCACAAATTCTTTCCACTTCTCATGTAATTTTCTTGACTTTGTCCCCTTCGCAAACAGCATTTTTTTTAAAAGATTTTATTTATTTATTTGACAGAGATCACAAGAAGGCAGAGAGGCAGGCAGAGAGAAAGGAGAAAGCAGGCTCCCCGCAGAGCAGAGAGCCCGATGTGGGGCTCAATCCCAGGACTCTGGGATCATGACCCAAGCCAAAGGCAGAGGTTTTAACGCACTGAGCCACCCAGGCGCCCCAACAGCATTTATTTATACATACAACACACCAAAGCACAGGTATCAGACTTGGCCAAATGACTTGCCTTAGCCAGTGAACTGTGAGCACAAGAAAGGCATGTCCCAAATAGGGGCTACTCCTTCTGATTAGTTCCCAAAGTAAAGAGAACATAGGGCAGAATCACAGTCAAACTTCAGCCAACATGTACTGGAGAAATAAGCTTGTGTTGTTGTAAACTGCTGAAATTTGGGGATTATCTGTTAGTACAGCATAATTTAGAGAAAACTAGTACATTATTGCCCAGGTTTATGGCGATAACTAAATGAGAGAATGTAAATGGAGATAAGCACTATGATAATGACACAGGAAATATTCAATCAGTGTGAGTTACTGTCAAGTTGGCAACCTTCCAGAGGTATCTGTTTTATATTTCCACGTTCTTCAAAGAGAACTATGTAGTCTAAATAGTAATTCCTGATATGCTTAGAAGACTGACCGGCACTTAATAAATATGCATTAAATAAAGTCAAAGGAGAAAGAAATAAAAAGTAACGTGACCAGAGCCACAGTAGGAAGAACAGTAACATTTAGAGGCAGGAGGGAAGAAAGAATGAGGACATCACTTTTTTACTCAATAAATATTTGTTGAACACTAACCATGAGTCAAACACAGTGATGTGCATTAAGGAGACAACTGTGAATGGGGCAATCACACCTTCATTGAGATGAGTAACTAATAAAAAGTAAGCAGCAATTATAGCGAAATAAGTCAATCAGAGAAAGACAATTATTATATGATCTCCCGGATATGAGGAAGTTGAGAGGCAACATGGGGGGTTTTGGGGGTAGGAAAGGAATAAATGAAACAAGATGGGATCAGGAGGGAGACCAACCATAAGAGACTCTTAATCTCACAAAACAAACTGAGGGTGGCTGAAGGGAGGGAGGGAGGGAGAGGGTGGTGGGGTTATGGACATTGGGGAGGGTATGTGCTATGGTGAGTGCTGTGAAGTGTGTGAGCCTGATGATTCATAGACCTGTACCCCTGGGACTAATAATACATTATATGTTAATAAAAAATAAAAAAAAATTTTTAAGTGACAAAAGATAAAAAAAGTAAGCAGCAATTATTTGCATCTTTCTGAATGGAAAAGTTTTCTTCAGGTTGTAGCCTCAAGAATAAATGGGATATAGGTAGATGAAGGAGAGAAAATATAGCTATGGAAAGAATGTTCCATGAAAAGCTAAGAGCTAATGGTTATTATTTCCCAGAGAAAACAGTTAAAACCATCTGTTGTCACTAAAAGGGTGGAGGACATAAACCTGATCCTCAGGAAGTTACATAAGGCCTGATGTCACCATTACAGAGAGCAAGAGAGGAAGTTGACTGAGGACTGAGAAAGTTTTCAAGGCACTATTGCCAGTTTATTGGAAAGCAGAGCATGAGAGTGGCACTGGTCTACGGAGTGGTATGATTTTCAAAAGCGACACTCAGACTGGTTTTAGTCATAGGCAAGCAGGCAGGTGGCTTGTGCCAGACTCGCTTCTGATGCCAGATGGTTGCACGGAAGCCAACAGGAACTGGAATTGTTGAGACTGGCATGGACGCGGCTACTGCTGCTGACCATGACGTTTAAGTCAGGAAACTAAGGAAGGTGCTTTTACTCCCAGATACGGCAAAGGAGAGGTATCAAGGGACTGGAGGTCTCAGTGAAGCTGAAGCATTTTTAAAAAATTTTTTTTAATTTTTAAATTTAGGTTTTGTATCCTATCCTATCTGACAAGAGTGGCTGTCTACAAGTATCATTAGGATGTATCAGACACTGCTCTCCCCAACCACCAAACACAGGCATGACTTAAGTGATCTAAGAGATTATCACTACTTTATTTATCTAGCACTTCCCTTTATTTCAAGTGCTTTCACATTCATTGCAAATGCCTCATTTTACTGTCATTACAATGTTGTGAGTAACAGAGGAACAATATTAGTATCTCCCTTTTGTAGTTGGAAAAAACTAAGGTTTAGGCAAATTTTAAAACTTGCCCAAGGTCCCAAGCTGTGTTTGTGATCGATTATAGGTAGAACCCAGTGTATTACTCTTTGATATATGCCTCCTAAGCAGAAATCTATGAAGAAAAATCAGAGGTTGATTCACATGACAAAATCCTAGTATAAACAGAAATTGCCCATGACCTCAAACATGTCCCAAACCAGAAGCCAATGGCTGACTTCTGGTCACTCCTGAGAGAACTGTGTTCACAGGCATCTTATCTTCAGTAAGTTATTAATCTATGTCAGTTTTAACACCCTTTTTGAGGTACTGATTTTGCCTTAACATCTTCTGAGACAAATATTGCTTTAATTTAATCATTATAAACTGTTTTTTTTTTTTAAGATTTTATTTCTTTATTTGAGGGAGAGAGCACAAGAGAAAGCAAGTATGAGCAGGGGAGAAGGAAAGAGGGAGATGGAGAAGAATGTTCCCTGCTGAGCAAGGAACCCCATGCAGGGCTCAATCCCAGGACCTTGGATCATGACCTAAGCCGAAGCAGACACTTAAACTGACTAAGCCACCAGGCACCCCTAACTACTATAAACTTTAAAAAACTTTGTTCCTTTTGTTTGAGAGATCTTTTTATTCACCCTTAAGAAAAAAACAATCTATACATTTTATCAAATTATAAGGATATAAATAGAACCAAGGGGTTGGTTCCAAGACCTGAAAATAAATGAATATTCTTATAACCAATCAGTTGAAAAAAGCTCCAGGCTATGAAATAGATGGTAAACAACTTTCCTATGTGCTCCTAATTTTAAATTAAAATTGAGGTCACACTGAACTGGTAGAAGTCAAAACCCAATTTAGTTCCTTTAATCTCAAACTAGGAAATACACACTTCAGTTTATCTTCTTTACACCTAATAAATGCTTTTCAGATAAAACAAAGACTATACCACAGAGAAACAAGTAGACAAAATGGCAGGCATCATATAAAACTGTTTTCAAATACAGGGCAAGTTGGCTTTGTACAGATTCATTTTACCTTTGCCCATATAGGCATTTCTATTAGAGTCATAATTAAATGGAACCCTCATTTAGGCCTGTTTCGACCATTACCTTAGCATATGAAATTAAACAAATCACTCAAACTCCAATTTTTCTTGTTTCCTTGCTTGTGCAGTTGAGTGTAATTTACTTGCTCTGACCAACTCATAAGTCCCCCAAATTGGATTATTTCCCAAGATATTGCTTCTAGTTATAGTTAAAAACCTTTAAGCTATGTCTCTTGAAATTTATGTTTCCTTTCTCAACAACAGGTTACAGTATAATCGTTCCTGAGATCAGTTTTTGTTCATCTTGAAATTTTTTATTTTGAAGCACTGTAGTTGTCTCTATTAAAATTTGGTCAAAACTTCTTATATTTGGAACAAGAGTAGAGTCATAGAACACAGATACCTAAACAATGTGTAAGTTAAAAAAAATTCATTTAACGTCTGTATGCAAGATTCTTTATTGCACTAAAAGTTTTGTGTAACAATGTCTCACTTAGTCTCCTATTAAAACTTATATTAGACTGTACCTTCTAATAACATACCAATGGTGGTATTCATAATATCAACAAAAGCAATGAGCAATATTATACAATATTTAATATTTATTTTCAGGTCTTAAATAGGGTCACTGTAGTTTCTATCAAAGTTGTTCAATGACTTTTGACTCTTAAATAAAACTGATAATTGAAAAGAGATGAGGGGCGCCTGGGTGGCTCAGTGGGTTAAAGCCTCTGCCTTCAGCTCAGGTCATGATCCCAGGGTCCTGGAATCGAGTCCCACGTCCAGCTTTCTGCTTGGTGAGGAGTCTGCTTCCTCCTCTCTCTCTCTCTTTCTGCCTGCCTCTGTGCCTACTTGTGATCGCTCTCTGTCAAATAAATAAATAAAATCTTTAAAAAAAAAAAAAGAGATGAATAATATGAGAAGAGACATACATACATTTATACTTAATATTTCTAAGTTCCATTCCTCCTTCTTTAGTTTCAGTGCCTTAAAATAAGCCACATCACTTATTATCTGGATTACTGAAATGTCTAACTATCCCCCTTTCTCCAATATTACCTCACATGTTATCAGAGTTACCTGTCTAATAGGCTTATTAGACTCATTCTTCTGCTTTTCAGCCTTCATTACTACTTGATAACTTGCAGAATAAAGGAAAAATCCCTCAGTGTCTATTTCTAAGTCCCTAGGACTTAGCCCCTCCCTTTCTTCAACCCCAGGCTCCTCTACTAGCCTTATACAGCTAGTCACAGGAACCCAGGACCTAAGACAGAGTTTTAAGTCTCTGTAAATTCCAATACACTGTTCCAATTCCTCACTCTAGGATCCTTTCTTGTTCCTCATTGGTACAACTGAGTTCACCACACTTAAAGCTTTGTTCAAGTGTACTTTGCCTCTCAGTCTGAGGGCTGAGTCTGCATGGCAGCTAGGGTGTTGTTATAAAAGAATGCAAACCTAATCACATTATTTTTATTTTTTTTTATTTTTTTAAGGAGGGTCCACACCCAATGGGGGTTTGAACTCACCACCCCAGGATCAAGTCACGTGTTCTACAAACAGAGCCAGCCAGAGCCACCCCCCCCTAAACTGATCACATTACTAAAAAAAGAGTCCAGAGTCACCCTCTGAATTCTGAAGAGCCTCCACGGGCCCTACCTGAGCTTGTCCAGGCCAGGTCTCCAGCCTTACCTACCTGACAAATTTGTTCTTCTTGCCCACTATGCCACCTGCCATTGTGGGGGGGGAGGAAACCTGAACTCTTCCTCAGCTTTAACATACTCTCTTCCCTCTGGCTCAAGTGCTCCTCTTCACCCATGTGCCTTCGTTCATCCCCAGATCTTTTATGATACTTCCTCAGAAAGTCATTCACCTTACCCATTTTTTAAGAAAATTCACCTCTCATCCCCTCACATATTTTGCTTTACTTTCATAGTACTTACCAAAATTTATAGTTATTTTTACTTACTCACGTGACTATTTGCTTAGTCTGTCTCTACAACTTCTATAAGTTCCATGAGCTCCAAGACTATGTTGGTTTTGCTCATCACTCTAGACTTAGTGATATACAGTGCAGGCTCAGAGATATTTGTTAAAGGAGCTGAAAGACTCCTACTAAGCATCACTGTTCTGGAGAATTCATGATTTGATTTGAATTTCTAAGGATAAAGAATTATACAGTGCGGAACTGCCTATAGTGGCTTCTCACTAAATATTAGATAAATCAATGGGCAGTTTTCAAAGACGAATCAAAAATCCTAATATTTAAACTATGCAGACCAACATTAACCTTCCTTTGATTCTCTACAGATAGTGAAGAACCTCATATTACTTTAGACTTCCATCTTAAAGAGAAAAATGACCATGAAGTGATATACCACCCCATCCCCCCTTCTTCAGGAATGAAGACTTATCCCCCAATCTGGTGGGAATGTTGCAAGAAGACCCTCCTTTGTGAGCTCACTTTAGGGGGATCATCTCTGCTGAAGGAAGCCACTGTTTCAGGTCCAACTTCTTTCCTGGGACATCCTGCATTTGGGTGTCTAAAGGCCCAACCCCTTTACCCCACCTTGAGACAATGCTGAAAAGCCATCCAACCTCTGGAGCTCTCCATGGGGTCCTCAGAGGCTGGCAGAGGGACAGGATCATCATTCAGCCTCTCCCTCTACCCACTCATACTTTTCATCCCTTCCCTGTTTAAAGCA
This sequence comes from Mustela nigripes, assembly GCF_022355385.1. Taxonomy (NCBI): domain Eukaryota; kingdom Metazoa; phylum Chordata; class Mammalia; order Carnivora; family Mustelidae; genus Mustela; species Mustela nigripes. The sequence goes on from NC_081569.1 coordinate 94,993,337, forward strand.
CTGATCCTAACAGCCAGTCTTTTTTTTTTTTTTTTAGATTTTATTTATTTGACAGATATCTCTACAGGTAGAGATCCTACCTACAGGTAGGCAGAGTGGCAGGCAGAGAGAGAGAGAGAGGAGGGTCCTCTGCTGAGCAGAGAGCACAATGTGGGGCTCGATCCCAGGACCCTGGGATCATGACCTGAGCCAAAGACAGAGGCTTTAACCCACTGAGCCACCCAGGCGCCCCCTAATAGCCAGTCTTAACAGACATCCTGCATGCTCAACTCCATCTCAGGGTATGTTTCATAGCAAACTCATCTGTGACAAGAAAAAAACATTTGTGTTTTATGTGGATAAAAATGGTAGATAAAGAACATGTGACATGTCAGTGTTGTGAAGATGTACAGATTATTACTAAAGAAATTTTAAAGCTCTTAGCAGGGTACCAGAAGTTTCTTTCAAAAGCATTGTATCAATAGCAATTCTGATTAATTTGAGCTGACTGGATGTTTATAGATATGTTGACAATATTGTCCAGGTTTCTTTAATATTAAGCATTGTCGTCTGTATTTGCCTGAAGAGAATAAATACATTTTTGAAGATGGTTTTATGTCAAGGGAGGAAATAATAGAGAGTAAATATGCCATATGTGTACCACACCACAGTGATTTGTTTACCTTTCTAGAAAATGAAAGGTCACCCTTATAAAGGCATAAATGTTGTGGGATAAAGATATTACTAGTTCCAGAATAAGAAGGGATACCTTATACAAAAGAAAAAAAGGTATAAATGATTATTTATTATAATAAAAGAATTATCTAGCTGACTTTGGCAGTTGTTTTTCAGCAAGCTAGCTGAGCTAAAATTTAACTCTTATTACTTTCTGTTTTGTGCCTTAATTATGCATATTTTGTAGTTAAGCAATTAAAATTAAGCACATACTCTTCTAAAGGAATATATACTCTTCTTCCTCTGCAGCTCATTAGAAAATGTCTACCTGGGAAGAACAAGTTTCCCTTGAGGCATCTGGGCTGCTCAAACTTTATTGTGCACACAAATCACCCAAAGGATCTCATTAAAATGCAGATTCAAAGTCAGGGGGTCTGGGTGAGACCTGAGAGCCTGCATTTCTAACAAGCACCCTGATCCTGACAGTCTCTGGACCATAATGTGAGAAGCCAGGGTATAAAAAAATATAAGAACATGTGACTAGGAATCACAGAATATGATCTAGATAGAAAGCAATATTTCTGACATACTGCTCAGTGGGGAAAAAAGGATATATGCCATTTTTTGAAGTAAAAAGTTACACATACACAACAAGCATATTTTCTTTAAAAAGTCACTTAGCCACTTAACTGTAATTTATAAAATGCATATACCAGAAACCTAGTCAACCTTAATGAGTAGTGGGAAGTAAATGAAACCACTTCTCTAATGTAAACCTCAAAATTTTACGCTTTTAGAAGTATGAATTACAAGGGTGCCTGGGTGGCTCAGTGGGTTAAGCCGCTGCCTTCGGCTCAGGTAATGGTCTCAGGGTCCTGGGATTGAGTCCCGCATCCGGCTCTCTGCTCAGCGGGGAGCCTGCTTCCTCCTCTCTCTCTCTCTCTGCCTGCCTCTCTGCCTACTTGTGATCTCTCTCTCTGTAAAATAAATAAATAAATAAATAAATAAATAAAGAAGTATGAATTACATGGGGCGATGAATAGCTTCCTAATTTATTTTCATACTGCAGAAACTATTTTCAGGAGGAAATGTAGATATATATTATGATGTATGTGTATATGTGTGTCAAATTTTGTATACCAAATGTTATATGATAAATGACAAATAATACAAGTTGGCTGCTCACAAACTATTCTTTTTTCCATGACTCTTTAGTAAAAATCTCATTTTTTTTCTATGGTTATGGAATTATCTATACAACAAAGACTTTCTAAGAAGAAAGCTAGACTTTCAGGTGTCAGAATATTAAGAACAAAGCCAAATATCAAAATAAGCCATACACACGTGTGTTGTCGAAGTCTTAAATGATTAGGACAGTACTAAAGGAAACAGGAGCATCCAGAATTCATTCCCTTCATTCCAAAGAATGTCCTGAGTACATGAAAGAGCCAGGTACTAGAAAGGAAACACATTTCTGAGATTCTTTTCTACTTGTATCCAAAGAAGAACAGAACCAATATTCATGAGGATTTACTGTGCTGCTTTTATCCATTTACTCACCCATTCCTTAAGGCAACCATGCCAAATAGGTCCCATTATGCCCACTCAACAAATCAAACAGAAACATTAAGTAACTGCTCTTGGTCACAGAGCAAGGTCACTCCGTTGTCTTTTGTAAAGAAATGGAAAAATTCTCTTACAAGATCTCAACCCTCCTTACACAATGGAATCTCCAAGAAAGATTTTTAAAAATACAATTCCTGGGGGCAGCTGGGTGGTTCAGTTGGTTAAGCCTTGAACTCTTGACCTTGGGGTCAGTCCTGAGTTCTGACCCTGCATAGGGTTCCACCTGGGTGTGGGGCTTACTTAAAAAATAGTAATAATTCTTGGATCCAACCTTACAGGGATTCCAACATCAACAGCCTTGGTGTTTGATGTTCACACACAGAATGCACAAGTTTCTCTGGTGATTCTAACCTGTGTCAAAACTGGGAACCAGCATTCTAGAGCATCTGAATAACTCAGTTTTGCTCTACTCACTTCTCGGTATAAGCATGGCTCATTCATTTTTCCTTTTTTTTCTTTTCTTTTTTTTTTTTTTAAGATTTTATTTATTTATCAGACAGAGAGCAAACACAGGCAGACAGAATGGCAGGCAGAGGTAGAGGGAGAAGCAGGCTCCCTGCCGAGCAAGGAGCCCGATGTGGGACTCGATCCCAGGACGCTGGGATCATGACTCAAGCGGAAGGCAGCCGCTTAACCAACTGAGCCACCCAGGCATCCCATCATTTTTCATTTCACTAGGAAAGTAGAAGCCATCAAATAAGCACTTCCTAAACTTGTCACCATTCTAACCTAGATCCTTAACTTATCCAGTTCCTCTTTACTTCTACATGTCTGTTTTCATTCTCACCTTCCCTGCCTCCTCCCCATTCCTTTCCCTCTTCGCTCCCTCCTTCTCTCTCTCTATCTCTCTCTTCTCCCCCCCTCCCTCCCCCCATTCTCTTTTTCTGCTTCCCCAAACTCTTTTCCCTTCTGGATAACACTGCACTGAGCTTTCAGATGTTAGTTCAACAGGAGGTGATTATACTTTGGACTCTCATTTCTTACCATGTGAACCCCTCTAATTCATGGTCACCTTATCTTTAAAATGAGAATAACAGATATATTCATCTTACAGACCTGTGTAAATATGAAATGAAAGCAAGCTTGTAAAGTGCTTGGCACACTGCCTGGCACATATTGTCAATAAATATTATTAATCCATGTGCTCCTGGGAAGCTACAATTGTTTCTGGTCAGTATCCTAAGTGTTCTCACCATGGCCTCTCCTGCACCTGTCACTGTCTCCATTACACAGAATGACAAAGTCTTTTATCTTTTGGGTCATCTCCCACTTATATGGAAGCTCTTTGGGGGTTAGGACCATGTCCATTTTATTTAATGTTGAATTCCTGACATCTGGCACACAGATGAGACTGTAACAGTACTTATTAAACAGTAGTTCAGTAAAAAAGCAAGGGCTACAGAATTAAAAAGAAACTTTCCAACTGCAAGGGCTGTGCACTTTTAAAAGCAACATGCTGCTTACCAAAGGAATGATAACCATTGTGTGTGTGTGTGTGTGTGTGTGTGTAAATTAAACCATTCAGGAATAATCTTAAATGTTAAATTTTATTCTTAATTTGGTATGCTACTTTATGTTGTACACATTTTAGCAAATGTAAAATCTCAATCAATTCATTGAAAAACCTTTGCCAAGACACTCAATAAGCCTATGTAAAAAACCATGAAATTTTAATTTGAAGAAGATAATTCTGATACATTTTGAAATACTGGTGTCATATCAGTAATTTCTACAGTGAACTACCCTGCACATTGAGGGAAATTTGCAGAATTCTACTAACATTGTTTCCATAAAGACACTACAGTTTCTAGTTTGTAATTCACCTTAAACATAAAGCAGATCCTTTTTCCTAGATTTTTTCTTACCCAAATCACCTGCAAGAATGTTCCCCACAGATTAGGAACAACCTAAGCTTTCATAATTTGAGGGATAATGCAAACTACATTAACTGGGTAAGAGTTTCAGATGAGAAACTCTATCTTGATATACATACCGTGAAGGCGAAAGGTTTGAAAAACAGACTGTCCTTTTTTTAAGATGAAATACAGAGCACTGTGTACCCAACCAGCAAATGGATTCTTTAAGAAAGAACATAAGGTTCATGTCTTTCTAGAAGCATTTGTATAGTTGGACCTAGTCCTCCTGCCTCTGTAAATTCACATTAGAACAACAAAAGAGCCAAATGCATCAAGAAGTTTACTGTGATATTTCTTAAAATAGGGGAAAACTAGAAACTGTACTCAAAATTAAGAAACTGTTTAGTATTATGACAGATCATACATAGCCCTTAAAATTAAAATTATGTCTATATTGTAAGCATTATGTTGCTATATAGTATGAAATCAAGAGCCTATTTTAAGTATATCAATCTCAGTTATGTGAAAATGATATATTCACATTGAGGAATAACTGAGAATATGGATAGCAATAATTTATTAGAGGTGTATAACTGAATAGTCATTTGTAATAAATACTGTAAAATATGCAAGTTTGTTAAAATAATCTATTTTTTAGTTTCCCCAAATATAAAAATTAGTCCCAGGTGATTATTTTGAAAGAAATTTCTGTAAGTCTGGTCTCCAGAAAAAAAAAGAAAAAAGTTATTTTAGCTTTTATAAACCATATTTTCTAAAATAAAAATGCTCACCTCTATATTTCATGTCTAAACCATAGACTTTGGCTAGAAAGGCTCATTTCAATATCAGTTCATTTAACTTTGTGAGTTATTCAGCCACAGTTTACACAGCATGAAAACTATTTTTATTTTTTGTGAAAATGAACAATATGTAGGATGCTAGGGAAAAGGCATACCGTTGTTTACAAAGTCTTCTATCAAAATCATTACTATGCACTGGTCCTTTAACTGAATCATTTTCAGAAGAAGCCATTAACAGGAAAGAAAACTGAACTTAAGAATAGGCTCAGAGGGGTGCCTGGGTGGCTCAGTTGGTTAAATGGCTGACTTCTGCTTAGGTCATAATCTTGGGGTCCTGGGATGGAACCTCTGCTTTGGGCTCTGCGCTCAACAAGGAGTCTATTTTCCCTGCCCATCCTCCTTCCCTCTTAGATCCCCCACTCACATACTCTCTCTCTCAAATAAACAAACAAAATCTTTTAAAAAGACAAAAAAAAAAAAAAAAAAAAAAGACAGGTTCTGAAATCAGATCACAGCTACTTACTTATTAAACTGTATGACCTTAGGCAAGTTACTTAATATCTCTGTGCTTCAAATTGCTCAATTGCTCATTTAGGTTATTATTATGGGTAATAACAATGCCTACCCAATAGTTTATAGCTGGCAAGCACTTTGAACAGTAACAGGCACTAGGTAAGCAACATAAATTTTAATCAGAACTAGGTTTTATAAATATTTTTTCTTGATTGAAGTACTCTACAGGGTCGCCTGAGTGGCTTAGTTGGTTCAGCATTTGTCTTTGGCTCAGGTCACCTTCTTAAGGTCCTAGGACCTTGACCCCTGTGGAGCTCCCTACTCAGCAGGAAGTCTGCTCCTCCCTCTCCCTCTGCCCCTCCCCACCCAGGGGCTCACTTGCTTGCAGGTGCATGCTCTCTCTCTCTCTCTCAATCAAATAAATAAATAAAATCTTTAAAAATAAATAAATGAATAAAGTACTCTACAATGTCCATGGCAAAAAACAAACTTTATGCTATTTTCCTAAAAGAAAGCCCCAGTTTTCTCTTTATCTCAAAGTTGACCTTAGGCAGGTCACTGCTCTAAGAATCAGTTTCCTCATTAACCGAATGGGATAAATACCTTCATCATAAGTTTCAGACAGTATTAAATAAGACCTATAAAGCAGAAATCAACGCAATGTAATCAGTCTGTTCTTCCTTAAATTTTATATGGCCTGGCAAATCATCTAAAGAACATCAGATGGCTTGCAAGTAATGATTTTTTTTAAAGATTTTATTTATTTATTTGACAGAGAGACACACAGTGAGAGAGGGAACAGAGCAGAGGGAGTGGGAGAGGGAGAAGCAGGCTTCCTGCTGAGCAGGGAGCCCAACGCTGGGCTCCATCCCAGGACCCTGAGATCATGACCTGAGCAGAAGGCAGCCGTTTAAGGACTGAGCCACCCAGGCGCCCATGCAAACAATAATTTTTAAAAGGAGGTAAAATTGTGAAAAAACATAGTTTGCCAAGGGAACATGAATGTAATTCATTTTGAAGTCAAATGTCTTTAAGTTGTCACTATCTCTTAGGTATTAAATGTACTCAGATGCCAGAATACGAACACCTTCCTATAAGAATATGAAAAATATCATTGCAGTGATAGAGAGGACTGTGGTCATTTTCTGATTTGAATCTATCTTCACAGAAGATAATCAACCCTCAAAATTCAATGGTCCTTGAAATCACTAGTGGCAGTTTCTATAGCATGGCAACTCAAATTTTCAGGAACAACAAGGGCCTTCAGTGCTGATTTTCCATCATAAAAAATATCCATGCTTTGTTGTTACCTTCCAGAGAGAAGATGTTTCATCCAAAGCAGTGTATGTGATATCCAAGAAAATTGTGGAAAGGTATCATTTTAGAGAAGGTAAAAACAGACACACCTTATGCAATACATAATCTAAAGGAATGGAAGTCAGAGATTAAACCCTATTGACAAAAAAACATATGCGAACAAATTTTCATTCAGAAACTTGCCTGCTTTAAAACTCTCCATGAGCAACTAAAAGAAAGCAAGGAACATTTTTCAAAAATTTGCCGACGGAATAACGCTTCTCAGTAAAGGACAATAATTTCTTATAATATGGTTATCTTATTACTACATCTGATCTTTTCATGGTAATATAGTACTTTCAAGTACTTTGTTTCTCCCAGACTCAACAACTCCTAAAACGATAGCCTCCAGAAGGTATAACTTGAACTTAAACAAAAAGATAACAGAGAATATTAATCTTACTATTAAAAGCAACAACTTCTAAGTATAACTGCAAAGAAAATATATGAAACCACAATGTAGCCTAATCTGCTTTCACTGAATACAAATGAAGGAGAGAACTTTTGCTGGTTTCTAGATCTGAATAAATCATCAGAGCAAAATCTACCAAAAATTATTTTAAGACTAGAGACAGCTACATAAATTGAAGATATGAGGGTCCACAAACCAGCATTAATAAATGATTCTGTACATTTATATACCCAACAACTTCAAACAACCAAAGAAATTCCTAAGGACTTGTGCTAAGCATGATGGTATGACTATATACGTATTTTCTGGATTCAGTCTACAAGGCTACATTATAAAATCTAGTATTCTATTCACATTTTATAAGTAAGGGAACAGTCTCATAAAATATACACATACACAGAGAAGAGAATACAGAGTTGAATGACTTCCCCAAGATCACCAAGCTGGCTAAAAGTACAAAGAGGATTCAAATCCAATAAGATAACCCAGAACTTCTAATTCTATCTACCACGTAATGCCGGTTTTGTCTGTGGTTAAGATGCCCATAGTTAAAAATTCAGTATAAACAATTTTAATTTAGGGATAAGCTATTTAACTTTGGACACTAAATTATTTAAGATAACTGACCGGCAGGAGCCTGGGTGGCTCAGTGGGTTAAGCCTCTGCCTTCAACGCAGGTCATAATCTCAGGGTCCTGAGATCGAGTTCCACATCGGGCTCCCTGCTCAGCAGAGAGCCTGCTTCCTCCTCTCTCTCTCTTTGCCTGCCTCTCTGCCTACTTGTGATCTCTGCTAAATAAATAAATAAAATCTTAAAAAAAAAAAAAGATAACTGACTGGCATAGTTGTCAATAAAGAAAATGAATAAGAGAGACATAGCAAAATACCTTGAGAGAAAATGACCTCTCTTCTATGGTTTAGTCCCTTCTCGAATAACAGAGCCAAATGATCACTTAAAATAACTAGTATAAAATATAATTTTACTTTTCTAAGACTAATATCCCTGTAAAGACTTTAAGGAAAGAACTTTTTTTTTTTTTTAATTTATTTATTTGACAGAGAGAGATCACAAGCAGGCAGAGAGGCAGGCAGAGAGAGAGGAAGGGAAGCAGGCTTCCCGCTGAGTAGACAGCCCGATGCAGGACTTGATCCCAGGACCCTGAGATCATGACCTGAGCCGAAGGCAGCAACTTAACCCACTGAGCCACCCAGGCGCCCAAGGAAAGAACTTTTAAAACTTAAAAAATGCCCAAGAAAGGTCACACCGCTCTTACCTCTAAGAAATCAAAATACTGTTATTTTAAATGTGCCATTCTGTATAAAAATGCCCTTATGTAGTATATTATATAAAATACAAATCAGTATAAAGTCACCATAGAAAATGTTATTCAAATTTGACTGCAAGATAGTTTTAGATCGGGCAAATGTCAGATTTCAGATGTGATATATATAATCCTAAATGCTAGCTGGTCTCTTTTCATTGTTCTTTTTGAATGAACTATCATACTAATTACATAGTTCTGTTCCCACACTGCCTTTGGCGCAGCAAACAGCAACACGGTCAGATTAAATGTCTGTGCGGTTACCCAAGGAGATGAAATGACACAACTCTGATTCTTTGGCTTACTGTCTCCTTTGTCATCATCATTCTCAATCAAATCCTGCCAGGCTTTGAACATGTGATTATGGTCTTCAAAGCTACAACAGAGTCAAAGAAGCTGGCCTAATGATGCCTAACACAAAGAATTTAGATGAAGCCCCTGACATCCAGAGGCAGAAATACTCAGTAGTAAAGAAATTAGTGCCAATAACTCTGTGCGCATCCACAAATTACGCCTGTGCATACAGATGTGTATGTAGATGCAATTTTTAGATATCAATGTAAAACCCATTTTGCAGTTGAAATCATTCGAAATAAATATAATCTGAGCAATAGGAATGAGGGGCAGAGAGAATTCACAGGATGATAGTTTAGAAATCCAGTTCTACTATGAGAGAACTTAGGAACAAACAGTACCTAGAATGATTCTTAGCACCTTAAACAGAACTTTCTCTTCTGTGCTTCCTTGAAGATGGAACTGAGTCTAAGGCAAACATTCATCAAATGCGTACCAAGTGTGAGGTTCTCTAGTTCCTGCAATCCCCGATCCTCCGTAAAGGAGTAGGAATCACAGATCTCCCAAATTATTTCACCCTCAGATTTAGTCAGCTTACTTCTACATAAGTTGAAGCCAGACTTCTCCATAGATTTTCCGAGCCACAGTTCCTACCGAGTCTGGTTCCTTCACCTTGAATGTCTTTGAACATTTAAGACACAACATGTTCAAAAGTAAGTCATGTATTTCCCCATCTCTTCTTCTTTCATCCTTAGTATTAAGCTCAAATGGCCCCTTGTTCTACGTACAAGATCTTGAGAAATGGAATCCACACATACCAAGGACTGGAAAATCACTTTTCCTCTCTCACCAGCATATCCAGTTTCCAGCTTCTATAGGCCCTTTCTTCAGAGTGCCTCTTCAGTGAGTCCTCCCTCGTTTAATATTGACACAAATATGTCCATTCATGGAGTTATTACTTATGTTAAGAACTACCATGCTGGTTCCTCTGTCTGCAATACATTCTCCCCACTCACCTCTACTGGTGCTTTTATAAACACTCGCTCAAATATCATTTTTTCTAAAAGTCTTCCTGTCTTGGGGCACTTGGGCACTTTAGTCAGTTAAGTGTCTGACTCTTGGTTTTGGCTCAGTCATGATCCCAGGGTTATGAGATGTAGCTCCTTCCACACTGCAGAGTCTGCTGGAGATTCTCTCTCTCTCTTTCTCTCTCTCTCTCTCTCAAATAAATAAATAAATAAAATATTTTAAAAAACCCAAAGACTTCCTGTCTTCTGCTATCATCAGTTCTTTTGTGCATTTCCTTTACTGCACATATCACATAAAATCACAGCCTATGTACAACAGAAGCAGGAGCACCACCTCTCTGGTTTACAACTACATATACAGAGCTTAGTAGGACTTGCACCTCTTAAGTATATTATCAGGGACACCTAGGTGGCTCAGATGGTTAACCGTCTGCCTTCGGCTCACGTCATGATCTCCGGGTCCTGGGATGGAGTTCCATGTCAGGCTCCCAGCTCAGCGGGAGTCTGCTTCTCCCTCTCCCTCTCCTACTCCCCCTGCTTGTGCTCTCTCTCTCTCTGTCTCTGTATCTCTCTCAAATAAATAAACTCTTTTAAAATATATATATATTATCAAACATTTCTTGAGTAAACTAATTTGCAACTTTTTAAAAATTTTTCTGCCTCTCCTACTATAACTTCTCAAGGCAAGGTATTCATTTCATTATTCCCAGTGAATGAAATAAGCAGGCATTCTATTTTTTTTTCTTTTATTCATTCAACTAAGAAATTGCAAAAGTAGATGAATGCACCTATACATATGTATGCATCTAATGCAAATTAAATATGTCTAATCTTGATATACTTGAAGTCAAGCCAAGAACTCCATAGTATAATCACGGATACAGATCACTACCTTGATGCTTATATTACCATGCCTGGTGCAAAGAATAAAATAGGTCCCTTTGTCAAGTATATGTAAGTCTGATTCCCAAAGCATGATCGATTGTTTCCTCACCTACATTATCCATTCTGCCTATCTGGGAGCATAATCCCTGAGTCAGTGAATGTTTCTAAAGATGTCTCACCCTTTCTACTTACTTAATTCTAAGGGTGAATGTGACTATAAAAGGTAAATTATTGAAAATGCTATAATGAGGGGATCAAGTATTAGAGAAAAAGGGAAGTGAGAGAGAAACTCTAAAGTAAGAAAGTGATACTAAAAGAAAGCAGTATTTGACTAGAGAGCTGAATGATGACTAAGAGTTCAAAAGTCCAGGTCACACTTAATAAGAGATCAATGGAAAGATTGATGAGTAACGGGCTGTCCTCTAACTAGCTATTCGTCATCATAAGAATTTAACCCTCCTCCTACATATCAATTTGGGTTGGTATTATGATAACCCCATAAACCTGATACAGAATAATTAGAAAGTTTTACTTCATTCTCATGTAACAACATACTAATACTTCATTCCCATGTTACAACTTGAGCTAAGCTTCTTACATACCTAACATAAAATGCCACTACAGAACTACTGTATACAAATTCACTTACCCGTACCTTAGTTTTAACTTTCTTGAAAGAGAAAAGGGGAGGCAAAGATAGGAGAAAAGGGAGAAGAGAAGAGAGAAAAGAAGCCTTAGCATTTGTGCATGAGAATAAAAGCTAGAAGCCAAGGAAGGGGTGAAGAGTGAGGGGAGAGTGCCATAGTGTTTAATTATCCCATTCCAGTTGTGACAGGGAAGTAGGAAAAAGTGAGAACTGGGCTGAAATCAGAAGGTGAAAGACTCCTCTCCCAAGAGGAATTTGTTCTCACAGATTTGGACTACTTTGTTTATAAAGAGAGGACGGACTCTGGAGACAAACTGCCTAGATTCAAATCCTGGATCAGCCATTTACGATCTTGGCAACCTTGGGCAGTTCTTTTTATTTCTCCCTACTCAGTCTCCTTGCCAGTAAATGGGGGATTATTGTGGTACTTACCTCGCTGGATTGTTATGAGAATTAAATAAATTAATATTCCCAAGACAATGAGAATAGCCCTGGTACATAATGAGCATGATACACGTATGTGTGTTCAATATACATGTATGCCTTTTAAGATAACAAAATGAGCTCAAAAACATGACTTTCCAACAGACCAAAAATAGTCAAGAACCTACATCCAGCAGCCATTCCACAGGAGGACTGAGAGATTCAGTTCCCACTCATTATCCATCAGATACAGCTGAATCAAAAATCAACATCTTCTCAACCTCATACACATAGGTAGGGAAAAAACAACTTCATATCCACCCTTCCAGTTCCTACCCCCCTTCCCCACCACGAGAAGGCTTAGAGCCCTCACTGCTCCTCACAGCTCCTGCATTACACCACAGACATTGTAAGTACTCTAACCTCCACTAACTAAAAAAAAGTTAACTTTGTAAATAACAAGCCGAAGATTTCTTGTATATTCATTGGAATTACTATTTAACAATACTTTTAAAAATACAATAACAATTTCTTTGTGATGAGTTCAGACTTTTGAGACAGATTGGGTTCAAAGCCTACCTGTTGTTTACTAGTTATGGACCTCAGACTTAGCCTGTCTTTGCCTCATTTTCTCATATATCAAATGAGGATATCGACAACGTATGTATGTATATAAAACACTTGGAATATTATGTATATATAGCACTTGGAATATTCTTTTTTAAAGATTTTATTTATTTATTTGACAGACAGAGATCACAAGTAGGCAGAGAGGCAGGCAGAGAGAGATGAGGAAGCAGGCTTCTTGCTGAGCAGAGAGCCCAATGCGGGGCTTGATCCCAGGACCCTGGGATCATGACCTGAGTCAAAGGCAGAGGCTTTAACCCACTGAGCCACCCAGGTGACCCAGCACTTGGAATATTACCTGGCAAATAGCAAGTGCTAAGTGAGCTTTTGTTATTAACATGATTGTTATTCTGGATAAAGCACAATGACTATACTCCTTCTCTTTGCTGATGAGAAATCATATTCTACTCGTAAAAAAAAAAAGCCAAATATATAATGGATTCTGTGCATGTTCCTTTATTTTAAATTCTGTTCATGAAGCAAAAGGAAAATATTTTAAAGTACTACATTATACCATTTTAATAAAATGCCTATCGAGTTGAAAGATATTTAATGAGCAGACTATTTAAGCATCTCTGGTACTTCTTGTCAATCATTAAAAACGATGCAGAAATCACTAACATTCACCATTTTTGTACATGCATATGCAAATCACTGATTTCTCTAAGCCCATCAGGTTTAGTGTAGGGAAGCTAATGATGTAAATATGAAATGGCAATTTCTTCCCAATAATTTCTCAATATTCATCTCTCAGAAGTAGTTTAATATGCAAGGGAATAGCATCCTAGTTATTGGAATATAACCTTGCATCTTTTTATCACCAGCCACTCAAAATATGAGAATTAAGCAGGTACCAACTGTTAACAATACTTGATGAAAACTCTTAATCTTTCCTTAAAAGCTCTGCTGTATACCTAAAATATCAAGAAGTCATAATTAGACTGGTAGTTTCTTTATATAATAATGATCTTTGGGCGCCTGGATGGCTCAGTGGGTTGAGCCGCTGCCTTTGGCTCAGGTCATGATCTCAGGGTCCTGGGATCGAGTCCCGCATCGGGCTCTCTGCTCAGCGGGGAGCCTTCTTCCCTCTCTCTCTCTCTCTCTCTCTCTCTGGCTGCCTCTCTGTCTACTTGTGATTTCTCTCTGTCAAATTAATAAATTAAAAAAAATAAAAAAATAAATAATGATCTTTTACTAGAATAACAAAATGTTAACTTTTTTGTTTTACTCAAAAAGAAAATCCTGTGCTAAAATAAAAATGGAATGACTGATTCTTCATTCCTCTTTATTTAAACAGGAAAAAAAATGTGAGGGAAACTGATTAAATGGGTCTTTTTTTTTAATGCAGTAATCACTAAAAGCTTATTACCAAGCACTCTCCTTGTTGGGTATAATTTACATAGTGAAAAGGAGGAAATGAGCCATTAAAAGGTCATTCAGTAGATCAGAGTTTGGAGCAGGTGAGTTTTCTCACGGCTAATTTTAAATTACTTTATTAGAGCACCTATACACATGTAATAAGAATTATAAAGATATGTTTTTATATGAAAACAATCATTTAGTCTATATTTTGGTATCTGGCTGTGGTAGAAAGAATAAAGTCCCCCAAAGATGTCTACATCCTAACACTGGAAACCTGTAAATATTTTGGTTTATGTAGCGAAAGGGACTTTGATGATGTAATTAATGTGAAGATTATCCTGGACTATCCTCCAACGGAAGGATCCCACAGAGTCACAAGGATTCCTATTAAGAGTTAGGCAGGAATATCAGAGCGGAGAAAGATTTTAAGATGCTACTATTCTCCCTTTGAAGAGGGAGGAAGGAGACTTAACACAAAGAATGAGGGCAGCCTCTAGAAGCTGGGTGAGGAGGGGCGCCTGCGTGGGTTAAAGCCTCTGCCTTTGGCTCAGGCCATGATCTCAGGGTCTTAGGATCTAGACCCGCATTGGGCTCTCTGTTCAGTAGGGAGCCTGCTTCTCGCATTCTCTCCCTGCCTGCCTCTCTGCCTACTTGTGATCTCTGTCAAATGAACAAATAAAATCTTTAAAAAAAAAAAAAAAAGCAGCAGCAGCTGGGGTGAGGAGGGGGAAGCAAGGACACAGATTCTCCCCTAGAGGCCCCAGAAAAAACAGAGTCCCACAGATACACTGATTTTAACCCTGTAAAATCCGTCTCACTTTCTGACCTCCAGAACTGTGACATAACAAATCTGAGCTGCTTTAAGCCACTAAGTTTACAGCCATTTGTTCTAACAGTAGTAGGAAAGTAATGCACTGTGTTTACAAAAACAACGGAGCCTGCATCTTAACACTATCTTAAAGCTATCCTTATAGCTCTATTTCTTAGAACTATTTCACTCTTGAAAAACTGCTTTTGCCTCTTTCCTATCTGCAAGAGTTTCTGCATCATCACCTTCATTTTTCTCCCAAAAGTGAAAATTTCAAACAGAAAAAAAAATTGCTTTCAAGGACTTAATTTCAGGTAGACATGTATGTTTTATTATTACACGATTTTTTTAAGTTCTCATAAATCTAGTACCAGCACTAACAAAAAAGTCTTCACTGATCAAAATAAGATTCAATCAAAATGTAATCCCAATGTTTCAAAAAAGATTTACAACACAAAAAGAGAAAAATTTCTAGTTTTATCATCTTTTTTTAAAGATTTTATTTTTATTTATTTGAGAGGGAATGAGAGACAGGGAATCTGGAGAGGGGCAGAAGGAGAGGAAGAAGCAAACTCTCTGCTGAGCAGGGAGAGGATGTGGGGCTGGATGCAAAAACCCTGAGATCATAACCTGAGAGGAAGGCAGACGCTTAACCAACTGAGCCACACAAGGGCCCCCAGTTTTACCATCGTGAATGCAAAAACTTTCATTTCTCAAAGAGTCAGTGTTAAATACCAAGATATAAATACACACAATATACCGATATTTTTACCTGCTAAAGATGTATTGAGGACGGATTATCGAACTAGTTTTCTTAAAGCATACTTCAGGAATCTACACATTCAGCTTTTTTTAAGGTTTTTATGTATGTAAAACCAGCTTTAAGCTCTATATGCATGTATATACCTATATACAAATATATATACGTGTGTGTATATGTATGTATATAGCCATATAAATATTTGCTAGTTGGATGAACGTTCATCCTGCCTATTATATATTTTTTTAAAGATTTTATTTATTTATTCGACAGACAGAGATCACAAGTCGGCAGAGAGAGAGGGAGAGGCAGGCTCCCCGCTGATCAGAAAACCCAATGCGGAGCTCCATCCCAGGACCCTGGGATCACAACCTGAGCCGAAGGCAGAGGCTTTAACCCACTGAGCCACCCAGGCACCCCCTCCCTATTATATTTATTATAATAACTATTCTCCCTAAGTTTGGTGTCATATGAGTAAAATGGGGATAACAACAGTGCACTGTTCATCAAAGTATGCAACATACATGTATTCTTATAAAGTGCCTGCACTACCACAAGAGCAATTTCAATTATTTATGTTATTATTTTATACATGGTTTTCTGTTTTACAACACTCACCACAAAGTCTGGCACATGTTTGATTTCAGGAGTGAATTTACATCACCAAGAAGTTTTATTTAAATGAAACTGTTCAGGGGCACCTGGGTGGCTCAGTCAGTTAAGCACCTGACTTCAGCTCCAGTTAAGGTCCCAGGATTCGGGGATCCAGTCCCACACGGGGCTTCCCAGCTTAATGGGGAGTCTGCTTCTCCGTCTTCCCTCTGCCCCTCCCCCTGTTCTCTCTCAGGCTCTCTCAAATAAATCAGAAAAATAAAATAAAATAAAACAAAATTGCTCATCAATCTGAAATTCGAAGCTAGAATCTACTAGTTCCTTATGTCCCCATTATCTAATGTGTATACAACTGATGAATAGTGTTTGAATTCCATGCTTCCATGGAACTAAGTTTAACTCAAGTATTTAGAAGCACTCTACTACACTGCAATTTACATAGATATCTAAATCAGAGGTAGTTCACTAATGAAACACACTGTCCTCTCACAGGAAGTTTGGTTGCTGATGGAAAATTCTGTTTGGATGAATCTCTACCTCTAGTTTCACATATGGCGTTCTAATATCTCAAATGAATATACGTTTCATCCACTTGCCAAAATGCATGCCACTCATAAACTAGGAAGATTAAAAAGTCTATAATTGCGTATGTCTATTTTGAGTCTGCACATATATTTTAAAGCCTCACCTTATGAAATCTGTCTCAAAGTTTTCTTATTAATTTCAGTGCATGATATTAGATGATCAGTAGTAACATGTGGACTTTTTCATGGAATTATTTGTTTTATTGAACTGCCTGCATCTTTGTAATGCCGTCTTTGGGAAGGCTCTTCCCTGTAATCATATCATATAACATCAGATACAAGCTAATAAGGTAAAAAAATAAATCATCATTTCTTTCAATTCCACTCTACCATTTGACTTAAGGAGTGGATATCTTAAGATATCTTATCTTGGATAAGTAAAACTGAATTTCAGAAACAAAACTTGGCCTTTTATAAACACTGCAGACAATATGATCTCCTTTTGTAGACAAAAGTAGTCATATCACCCATTTTGACAATTATAGTATTCTAGGCAGAGAATACTATTATGATAGGGTGGCTTGCCTCTGTTATACTACCATAAAATAACATAGAAATTTAATATCCATATGTCCCAAATATATCTTTTATAAATGTTTTAAGAGTTCTGGAGCATTAAACATGAACTATATTGAAATGGAGAATCAGCTATATGCACTGTAGCATCTTGGTCCTCCTTCTGTTTTCTTTTCAACTCTTTAAAGTAATCATGATTAATACAGATGCTTTTTTTTTTTTAAAGATTTCATTTATTTATTTGACAGACAGGGATCATAAGTAGGCAGAAAGGCAGGCAGAGAGAGAGGAGGAAGCAGGCTCCCTGCTGAGCAGAGAGTCCAATGCCAGGCTTGTTCCCAGTACCCTGGGATCATGACCTGAGCCCAAGGCAGAGGCTTTAACCCACTGAGCCACCCAGGTACCCCAATACAGATGCATTTTTAAAAGCCTAGAAAATATACTATGACTACCATGTCAGATTGTGTCCTCAAATACCCACTCACATACACACAATTTCTTTTTTTTTTTTTCATACACACAATTTCAAAGTATGTTTCATGTGACTCCTCTGATTCTCTGCCTATGTCATGATGTGCTATTTCACACTGTTAAGAGACAGGAATACAGATTGTAGAGTTAGACATTCTGGCTTCTAATCTGGGCTTTGGCACTTATTAGCTACATAACTTTTCACAAATTACACAATCTGTCTGAGACTCAGCTTCTTCCTCTGAATTCTGGGGTACTATTAAACAAGTATTTTGAGAAATCAGGAAATAAAGTTTCTACCACATAGTTCATTTTGCAATGAGTAGTATTATAATGGGCATGATTATAAACTTGTCTCTTTAACATGAGTATATGTTCTTTGAGGACAAAGATCATTATCACAATTCTTAGAATGTTTTCCTGGATGTCTGGAAAGTAACATACTATGTCTAGTTATTATTTACTCAATGAATAATTGTAACCAGAAATAGAGAACAATTAAGTACTAAACCATAAGGCACTGAAAAACAAGTACAAGAAAAGTTCAAAGGATGGGATCTGAGTGGGCTGGTGTAGTAAAGAAAGTATCAATGGTAGGCAGGACCAGAATTGGAAAGTGGAAGCTTTTCCAGATAGAATAAGACTGGATAAATAAAATTACACAATGGTCTCCACAGAACATATTTCAGAATGATATTTCAACCTAAATGAAGTTTTCATATAATAGTCTACCTAATTTTCTGCTCTTTTCAAGTGTCTTCAATACTATTTTATTAAACCATATTTAAACCATTCTTTGGAATGTAAACAGAAATGGAAGAAAGATCATGTATTTTAACCTAAAATTATACCAGTAACAATTGTTGTATCTAGAGCCACCAAGTTAACAGTGATGGTTTATCTATGTCTTCCAACCTCATGTCTTATAGCTAGAACAGTTATTTCTTTAGAAATGTCAATACACTAGAAAATTTCTAAAATCAATTCCATAAAATACTTGTGTATTCACTGGATTAATTCATCATTACTTCTATGGTCCTAATAATTCATAGTAACTTTTATCAAAAGATCCATGTGGTAATTTGTTCTTCTTAAGGAATAAGGGGGAAAATGGTTAACATAGGAAGAACTTTCCTCTTGTTTATTATCCTGAGACTTTAATGAACATTATCTATGACAAATTTAGAAATCATTCATAAATCTTTCCATTCATTATCCAGCCCCTAATAAAATAACTGTTATGTCAGGCCAACTACAAACTGTTCTATGTAGCATAAATAGTGAACAAGTCAGAGCAGACCTTGTCCTTCTGGGTCACCCGATTTAGTGGGGAAGATACATATCAAACTTATTTCACAAATAAATACAGAATAATAAATCATAAAAACCACTCAGAGATAAAATATACAAAGCTATGACAGCTTAATAGTGGACTTAAACTTAAATCAAGTAGATGGTCATGGAGGGCTGCTCTCTTTAATCTGAGAATTGAAAAATCAGAATAAATTAAGCAGAGAGGACTGGGAGGGGTAAGGGAAATGTAACGGTTAATTTTATGTGTAAATGTGATCAGGTGGCCAGTTATTTGATAAAACACTGTTGGGTATTTCTGTGAAATTGACATTTAAATTGATAAAATTAGTAAAGCAACTGGTTCATTCCAATGTTGGTGGGCCATATCTAATCAGTTGAAGGATTAACTAAAACATAAAGCTGATCCTCCCCCAAATAAGAGGGAACTACTCCTGTCTGATTGCCTTTCTGCTGGGACATCAATTTTTCTTGCCTTCAGATACAAACTGAAACACTGGTTGCTTCTGGGTCTCAAGGCTCCTGGCCCAAAGACTGCAAGTATACCATCTGCTCTCTTAAGTCTGCAGCTTGCCAAGTGCGGATCTTAGGACTTGTCAACCTCTATAATCACATGAGTCAACTTCTTATAATACATCTCTCACATTGTAGATATAGATAAAAATATAGATATAGATACAGATGTGGATACAGACATCCTACTGGTACTGCTTCTCTAAAGAACCCTGACTAATACAGGGGAGAAAATGTAAGAGGAAGAGATAAGCATGCGCAATGACTATGAAACAAGAAAGAGCTAATGTTTTTACAGGATAAAATAAAAACAATTATGTCTCCATCACTATGCACAGAGAAAGAAGCAATTCAAGATGAGGCTAGAGGTAGACACATCTTGAATGTGTAAGGATAAGAGTAGAGTTTCAAATTTATCTTCATAATGAAAAACTACAGAATGATTTTTAAAGTAGTGATATCATCTGATTTATGTTTTCAAAAATCATGGAGGCTTTATGTATGGATGTGTGTATGGAGATAAATGAAGTAGGGAGGGTGTTCTCCACAGAGGTTAGGGACGACCAGTTAAGAAACCAGGGCATCTACAGAGACAAAGTATAAAAATGGCATTGATCAGTATGGTGCCACAGGCCTGATCCACAACAAAGGTAAGAGACTGGTTACAGGGGCATAAAGGAGAAGCCAGGTCAAAAGCATGACATCCAGGTGGATGATATAATACACTATAGAAATGTACAGACATGGGTAACCTTTAATGAGAAGGGGTAGGCTGAGGAAAAAGATGTAGGCAAAGATCAAGACTCCAACTTCTGACATATTAATTTTGATGCCTTCAAGCAACCTAAATATAAATGTGAATGTGGCAATTACCTCTATTGGTCTGGAGCCCAGAACAAAGATCTGATATGGAGCACAAGTTTGAAAGTCATTAGACAGAGATGGTATTTAAAATGCCCAAAGCAACAGGGTGCAGAGTGAGGAGAAAAGACAAGGACAAGGACAGAACTCTGAGGATCTATAATATCTTGCAATTAAGAAGAGGAAGAACTAGTGAAGGATACAGGGAAACATTATCTATGAAAGATTTTTTGTTGTTGTTAGAAAGTATTATTTTCCTTTCCTATAAAGTACTATTAGGACATCTCACATTCTTTTGGAATATGGAAAGTTATTTACAAAAAACTTAAATATGGCTGATATTCTTCTCATCTATTATTCCTGAGAACAAGAGTTCTATTAGACATAATAAATTATTCACAGAGAAACCTGAACTTTCATTATATATACCTAACAACCAATGAAAGTATCAGATGACACATAAATGTTTTTAAATTATATATAAAGAAGACTAGCCCCAAAGGTGGGAAATTTAGTGAGTAATTTTCTTTTATCTTCAAATATTAATTTATTCAACATTTATAGTATACATATGTTCTCAAATAGAATTAGACTTTGACTTATATGTGTAAAGCTTATAAAGTTGACCTTAAAATTGTTTCAAATTCAGCACATCAGTTTTGACTTGGGACCTTTCCCTATTCTTTTTTTTTTTTTTTTTAATTTATTTGACAGACGGAGATCACAAGTAGTCAGAGAGAGAGAGGAGGAAGCAGGTTCCCCGCTGAGCAGAGAGCCCGATGTGGGGCTCGATCCCAGGACCCCAGGATCATGACCCGAGCTGAAGGCAGAGGCTTGACCCACTGAGCCACCCAGGTACCCCCATTTAATTATTTCTTGAGGGAAAACAAGTCCTGTCAAATACCAACAAAACAGGAAAATTGTGGTTGTGTAAGAAAATAGTATCTTATAATTTTTTAATAACTTTAAAAACAGCAAAGATCTTTCTGGCATCATACACACACACACTTCTCCAGAAATTAAAAATTGATAGTGGAAAGGAAATATATCACTTTTATTTTTTTCAAAAAAGTTAAAATGAATAAGGACTAAGACTCAAACTCAGAAATAAGGATCTCAAAAGTCCCTAAAGAATTGGCAGACATGGCCAACAAATTACCAAACCACCAGAGTAGCTGAAAGTCTGAGTCAGATTCAGGCTAAGAAAAAGGTATTGTCTGACAGACCATCTTCTCTGCATTTTCATCTCCCTAACTTCTAATAAACAATTCATGGAGCTACAGGTGGTAATGAATGCTATACTGGCAGATTATTACTATCTAATAAGAATCACAGATGGACCAAAAAAAAAAAAAAAGTTCTTATCATAAAAGCTGAAATTGCTAGAGTTAAGCTTTTCTAGAATTAAAAAATTCATTTTCTATAGAACACAAAAACTATAAATAAGAGAGTAGTTAACAAATTTCCCAGGAGAATAAAATTCATTTATCAAGGTGAATACTGTGGAGACAATAGCTTTTTGCTGAGATTTGCTGAGATCTATAAAAGACTGCCTGAGCTCCGTGCAATTTTATCTATGTCTTACCTAGCTGAACTGAAATGATATACCAAAGGAATGTGTACAATGTCTCAGGTACTTGAGAGGTTAGGGTAAGTAGTTAGTTACCAGAAGTACAGAAATAGATGTTTATTTCCAGGAACTACCCATTCACTTGAGAAAGACAATAGGAAGCTGACATTAATTTTTTTATTATGCTTGGCAGAAAACTGCCTCTCCCCAAAGATGTCCACTTCCTAATGCCCAGAAAATGTGACTGTATCAGGTTGCATGTCAAAAAGAAATTATGGTTGCAGATGTAATTAAGGTTGCTAATTAGCTGATCTTAAAAGAGAATATCCTGGATTATCAGGGTTAGACCAATGTAATCAGAGCGAGATATGACTATAGAAGAAAGGAACAGAAAGATTCAACAGTATTAACTTTAGAAATTAAAGAATTAGCCATAAGCCAAGATATAAGGGCAGCCTCTAAAAGGTGGTAAGGACAAGGAAGTGGATTCTCATTTAGACCCTCTAGAAGTCAACACAACTCTGCTGACCCCTAGACTTTAGCCCAGGGAGACCCATATCAGACTTCTGACCTATAGATCTACAAGAAAACTGTATTGTATTGAAGTACTAAGTTTCTGATTATTTGTTATAACAACAATAGAAAACAAATACAATCATCAGTTTAAAGTGAAATGTGAACACCAAAGAGCCTCCTTGTTAGTAAAGGAAAGCAATCTCATTTCCTACAGAGGGTAAAAGAATCCTGAGGATCATGTCCAGAACTTAATTATAAGGTTAGGAGCTCTGGATACAGTTAAATTCATCTGAAAAGGCTGCTACATCAAAATAAAGGCCTTAACTGGAAAGCTGTGGATATTCAGGAAATGAACATCATGTCTGATACACTCAACAGTCTCAATCATTGCGCCCCCCTGGACTCCGTGTGCCTACAGAAGTGGTATACTCCTTCCTGCCCAAGGCTAGTGCTTCCTGTTTCCTCCCTGAAGACAATTCAGAAGACAATTCTCTGCAAGAGGACATAAGCCCCTCTTAGGATTTACCACTATGTTCTCTTCCTCCTAAAGGCCAATAACTAGGAGTAAGTCATAACTGGCTGGGCACATGCTGAGCCTACAAAGCGAGGAAAGGAGCAATCAGTGGCTGACAAGAGCCACAGGACCTAGTGAACACTGCCCACAAAGTCAGTAGAGTAACTTTGGGACTGAGTCTGTGGATGCTGGGTCAATAGGGAATGGAACATAAAGTTGGATAACCAGAACCAGTATAGGGCAAACCACAGTAAACTACCATGCTGACTCAATTTTAAGTTTTTCATCCTCTGTCATAATATCTTCTGAAAGTATCTGAACTTACTGAACACTGTGTAAAATATTACATTACCCCATTATATCTATAGCATTCAACTAAGTGAGTTAGATAAGCAAAAAGTGGCAACTACTTTGGTAGTTGGTAAGACATCCTTCTATCGGAGGATAGAAAACAAACACCTTATCAGTGAAAGTTTTAGGATCTAAGGCCTCACTAACGCAAGGACAACTCTTCCAAAGAACAACTTACTGTATCTCACATCATGCATCAATAAGAAGGAAGCAAAATCCCTAAGAGGACTCTTGATTCAGGAGCGACATATCCCTGGCCAGAAATACTACTCTCACCCACTTACCATATACCACAGAAGGATGCTGGTTTGGAATATAGACTAAGCAAATCAAAGACTTTACAGAGGAACAAACTGTACTGAAGAAATCCTGAAGCTTGGGCCATATGACCTTACAAATTCCATATCAGAAGTATTTTTGGTGAGAGCAGTCACCATGCAGAGTTCATGGCGAGCCCCAAAAAGAGAATCACAACATAGACACATAAGGTTTTTGAGCAAGCCCATGCCATTTGCAATAGAGAATTATAAACCATTTGAAAATTAGTTTATGATGCACTACTGGGCCTTGTTTAGGCAGAATGCCTGACCATAGGCTATTAAAAGACCTTATAACCAAAAATGTCTATGAGAAGGTAGATTTTGTCAGTTAAATCATACAAGATAAAGCAGGTCCAGTAGCAATCCATTATTAGATGAAAATGGTCCATCTGAGGCTCAGCACCTGAGTAGACAGAGAATGCACAAGTACGTTAGACCCCTGCATCTACTGCACCTACCCTGGGTAAAAAGCACTGGCTCATTACCCTCAACTTATACCCATGACTTCATGGAAAGTCCCATATAACCACCAAGTCCAATGATGCTCCACGGGTGGGTTGGTTTGGTATGCAGTGCAAACTAAAAAGGTACTGCACTGGCCCTGAAGCTCCACTAAGGGATGCCTTCAAGCCAGCAAAAAAAGGGAAATCCACTCAATAGGCACAGCTTCAGTAATCACACACTTTGTGTGGAAAGAAAAGTGGCTGGAGAACACACACATACACACACACACACACACACATGCACTTTGATGGTAGTACATACATTGGCTGGCTAGTGAGATGGAGGACTGGAAAGAGAACAAGTATCAGCAACATTAACTAAGGAGAAGAGACATGCAAATGTACCTATGCAAGTAGGCATAAAGTCCACAGTTCTTTAAAAAAAAAAAAAAATTATTTATTTATTTGAGAGAGAGAGTGAAAGCAAAAAGAGAAATCACAGAGGGAGAGGGAAAAGCACACTCACCGCTGAGTGGAAGCCCAATGCAGGGCTTGTCCCCAGGACCCAGGGATCATGATGCAGATGCTTAACTGACTGAGCCACCCAAGTACCCCAAGTCCACAGATCTTCGTCTTGCATGTTACTGCCCCCAACAGTGTATCCACCATGAATGAGGCATGTGGCAGACAGCACTTTCTAAAGAAGCCTGCAACAGTTTCTCTAATCCCAGAAAAGAAGCCTTCTTCTAATGTGAACGGGACACTATTCCCATCAAGTAGTAGGATCTGTATTCTCTTCCTTTCAACCTATGTGGAATTTTGTCTCTGCCTCCAACAACAGAATACCACAGAATTGACACATGTGACTTCTCAGACAAGACCAAGAGACCACTTCTACCTTCCTGGGATACATGCTCGTAAAATTCAGCCCCCATGCTTGTAACGAAGTCCAAAACATGAGAGAGCCCAGATGGAGAGGTCATTTTCAGGTATTCCATCTGCCAATCCAGCTGAGGTCCCAGCTGTCAGCCAGAATCAACCACCTTACATGGAAGTGATATCTCCAGATGGTTCCAGTCTCCAGATGTCAAGTCATCCTCTGCTTTCAAGTCTTCCCAGGAAAGGGCCCAGAAACTATGGGGCAAAAATAAGCCATTCTGGCTGTCCTTTATATGAATTCCTGGCCCATACCATCCATGAACATAACAAAATGTCTATTTTATAGCATTAAACTGGGATGGTGTTTTACAGAGCAACAGTAATTAGAGGAAGGTAATAAGCAGCCTAATAGACAGAATGACTTGGCCAGTTGACATCAGTCGGCTTGCTGTCAGTCACCACAGTTTTGGTTCAATAGATGCCCAGAAGGAAGCAGCCATAGAGAAACATACAGCAATATGCATGTACCAAGCCACAGAAGCTCCCATTCATCAAGGCTTATCCAGCTACTGCTGCTGCTAAGTGTCCAACTGACCAGTAAGATGGACCCTGATATATGCCGTTCCTGAAGGAGAATAACCAGTCTTTTGGTGTTAATTGACTACATTGGATCCTGCTCATCCATGAGAGAGCAGAGTCATCCTCTTTAGGGCCGACACATATTCCAGTTCTGGGTTTATCTCTACTGTCTAACAATCTCTGCAAGCACCTCAGCTCGAGATCTTTCAGTATATGCCACCTACCCAAACAGGAGCCCTCATAAAATTGCACTAAACAAAGGGATCCACTGGAGAGGATAAAAAGGTGTAACGATGAATGTGATCATAAAATTCACTGGTCCTATCACATCATGTGCCACTCAAAAGCTACGGGCTGGACAAAATAATAGAACAGCCTTTTGAAGGAGCAGCTGATATATCAGCTTCAAGACAATGCCCTGAGTAGACTGGTCACCACACGCCCAGGATCTGGGATAACCCTAGGTTAATGACCATTATGTGGAGCTGCATCCCTAATAAGTAGAATACACAAGTCCAAGAGCCCCATTTAACTTCATTCCTAGTAACCTACATGGGGTACCTGGACTTTCAGTCTCCACAATTCTAAATTCTGTGTGGCTAAGATGTCCTTGGTCCCCAGAGGGGGAACACTTCCCCCAGGACAAAAGCCAGAACTCTGAACTCCTATGAATATTGCCAACTAGCCACTGTGGGCTAAAGACAATAGGCCAAGAAAGGAGACAACTTTCACACAGAGACAATTAACCCTGATTGCTAAGAAAAGGCAAGACTGCTGTAACACATTGTAAGGATGGAAAATGACATCTGGTACCCAGGGACCCACTTAAATATCTGTTTATGCTCCCCTACTGATTCTGAAAGCAAAATGACCGATGCAGTATCTGTAGAAGCAGTCTGAGATGGGAAGTGTGACCAGAATTCACAGACCATTCCTGGTCACTTCAGAGTTACTAGCGGTGGGTGGGGCGGAACCTCTAAAAGGGGTGGTAGAAAAGAGCGTGATAAATGTCAGAAATTGTTCTGAGATCCGGCATAGTAGCAGGGGCTTAAGTTAAGTCCACTAACTTTTTTCTTAGGTTTCCTTAAGAAAAGAAAACTTGCTTCCAGAGGACCAGTTCCCCAATGGGATGAACTCTCATAAACAACCGAGTACAATCACCATAAAGACTGACATCTAGAAAATGTGATGCATCATTCAGAATCTTTCTGCATGAAGACACCAATTCTCCCAGCTCCTTAGAGCGTAACCTACTGATTGCTTCCCATTGAGTTCCTCCCAGGTTTTGCCTTCAACCAAAGGGAGCCACCTCACCCAGAAGCAGCATACATCCAATGACTGCTAGAAAAGTGGGTACAAAGGACCTTTCCTCTATCTGTGACATCTCTCATGTCCATCCCAACTTCAGAGCACCCATCAGCTCAGCTTAGAACTCTGTTGTAACTGAATCACCCTCTACTCAATCTAGGCTCCCTTCCTCCCTTACAGGTACTGTTCCCAAGAGTACTCCCTAATGAACCATCTGTATGTAAGTCGTCTTCTGTGTGTTTATTTCCTAGGGAACCCAAACTCTGACATGTAGACACCTCATTCTGCCTGGATCCATCCTACTAGTTCCCATTACATATCTCCTATAACAACCATAACTATCTCCTACAACAGTAAATCTATTCCAGTGCATTCTGCCTATTTCTAGGCCAATACTATGACCAGGCTAACATACCTGTTCTTCCCCATGCCACCTGAAATCTAATCTCCCGAACCAGCATGCAGTAGTATGTCAGAAGTCTGCTTTAATGGTTTTTATTTATTTGATTTATCAGTTACTTCCCATTTAGAGAAATCCTGAATCTTTTATTAATAATGAGCAAACCTCTGCAATACCATGATTATTGCTGGGAGGATGACACCTACATACAGTGAACGAGAAGCCATCAATATATGCCACCAGAAAATACTCTTAGAGCAATCCAAGAATAACCTTTGAAAATATCTAGACTTTAAATTTTCTAACAAGTGAAGATATTTAAATGGCATTTTCAGATTCACAAGGTACTTCAGCCTTTATTTTGTTTAAGGATCTTTATTTCAGCTTTTATAGACATTCATTTGAATGAGTATTAATTGCCAGTATTATATAATATTAAAATAAATGATAAACTGTAACATACAGATGTACTTACATCTTAGGTATATAATTGTATAGCTCAATCATCAAGATACTATCCACCTTCATCCAAATTAAACTATGCATCTAAGGGATCACAAAATTTAAAAATCTAAAGTGGAGAAAGATAAAAATAAGGTCTAAAATCTACTGTAAATACTCCCAAATATACTGCTAAATGTGTGAGGTAGTAAAAACATAAAATCTAAGGTTAAACTCTTTTGAACTGTGATTTGATTCATCTTTGACTCTATTCCTTCACAGAGGTTTACAGTTTAATTTGAGATTCTTAGATAACAAAACACATGGGGTACCTGGCTGGGTCAGCCGGGAGAGCATGTGGCTTTGATTTCAGAGTTGTGAGTTCAAGTCTCATGTTGTGGGTAGAGTTAACTTAAAAACAAACCAACCAACCAAAAACAAACAAAAAAACCACAAGCTTTAGGGGGAAAAAAAGATTTAAAAACACATGATGGCCCACTCCATTTTGAGAATACTATCACAATTTTCAGTATGCTAAAAAGTTGTACTATCTCAAGAGTTTCAAGTATCTGGTTCAGGTATGAAGGAGTCATTGTTTAGAGAAAAATTCATTAAATTTATACTTCTCCATGTTCTTAAAGAGGTTTGACTTGAAAATACAACAGAAGCAACAGAGTCATACTCCAGAATGAATTAATGAAATGTGAATGTATAATGAACTCCAGGACACTGCTCTCTGCAGCCAGACTGAATTAAGAGTTAAAGTTCTAAAGGCTCAATTGCCTCTGAAAATTTAGGGGGTGGTTATCAGTTAAAGAAAACATCAGCTGCTTAGAAATGCATGGCACTACAGCCGAATATAATACCTTTCCTGTTCTCTCTTGAAATGGTTTCCTATCGAAGCAGTTTCTGTATCAATCACACAATAGCCAGAATGGTACAGGGTTATACTATACGACACAATCACTGCATTCAAAAGGTATCGGAAAAAATGGCTTTTATGGCAGCAAATGCTGTAGCTAAAAGCCTAAAACAAATCACTAAACTGCACTAATTTGTAAGCTTTGAGGGTTGAGGAACTCACTGGCAGCTAAGAGAAGGACAGAGCTTGCAATCAACTGTCCTCTTGAGCACAACAAGATTTTTAAGAAAAGGAACCCGCTGATATAGTCCCCTCAATTAACTCTGTGCAAAAAAATGCCCAAGCAATACCCCCAGGGAACTCAAGGCAAAATCAGGCCAAATATGACATTTAACTATCAATCTTACCAAGGCCAGTGATTGTTAATCAGCCTGGGGAAAAATAAAGTAGTACACTCGACAGTGGTTATTTTTTATAAGCACATGCCTACTATTTTACATGGAAGAAAAGAACTACTTCTGCAGAATATCTAGTAGAGTCATGTCTTCACTTTTACAGGTCACTAATTATGAATAAGCTTAAAATATCCTATCAGTCCAAAAATAAATTATACCAGGGAGAGCCCTCAGTAGGGGCATTTTGGTTCTAAAAAGAAAGGGAAAAAAAAAAAAACCCAAAATTATAAATCCTAACCCTCTTTTCTAAGAAAGAAAACTGCATGATATAAAATGCTGACATTAACTACCTATATATTTTCCTCATGCAAAAAGCTAGAATTTATCCAATTTGCATTTCAAACATACACTGCTTGAGGTAAGTTTCATGCATGGAACATGAGCTAGCTAACTTGCATGTTTTAATCATAGTTATAAACATCCACATACATGAATGTAACTTAACAGTACACATAAGTATACAAATATTTATTTTTACATATACTTCAAATCTGATTCGAAATTTAGTCAACAGTAACTATCCAATGGTTATTTAATTTCTCATCATCTCATTCCAAGATTAAAGGATTGCACAACAGACATAAAACTCCTAGTACAAGGTATGGCAATAGTAGACAATTAATAAATGGCAATTATTTTATGGAAAAAATACTATATCCTATTTTTAATTATTTTTCAATAATAGAAGGAAAAAGAAGGTAGATAATCCAAGTTACTTAAATTTAGTTTATGGATTTATTTTACTGTCCTCATTTGAATACAGAGAAAAGGAAGAAAGACCTACTATAAAGAATTGGCTAACAGACAAGAGGGATGGTCTTCTCAGCATACCAGTAACACTGGGCTTCAAGTGTATTCCTCACTGTTATGCAAGTAAAAGAGACTGCATGTGTAGTGCTATTAT
The DNA here is from genome assembly GCF_022355385.1 of Mustela nigripes. Lineage (NCBI taxonomy): Eukaryota > Metazoa > Chordata > Mammalia > Carnivora > Mustelidae > Mustela > Mustela nigripes. The sequence continues at coordinate 95,023,118 of NC_081569.1, forward strand.
GCAGCTAAGAAACATTTCTCCCCTATCAATTGCAAAAAAAAAAAAAATAGACGGGAAGAGAAGGGATGAGCTTCTAGAGGTAATATTTTAAACTGGTGAACAATTAAGAACATGTAAGTATCACAAAATGGTATTTAAAAACAAAATGAAAGTTAGGTAAGAGATTGCGTGTTCTGCCATCAACACTGAATCAGAGTCACCTTGGCAAGGAAAGCTGGAAAGCCACTCGATTCCTCCTGCTTAATCCAAAGTATAGCTACTAACCCACGACACCCACTCTACAGATCTACAAACACACTCATACTTAAATACATAACACACATACTTAAATACAGTTAATATATGTGAATATATTTTTAGAGCATATACACATATATTCTACATATAAATAAATATTTGTAGTGTGTGTATATCTATTTATATCTAGACAGACACTGATTGATAGAGAAGATTCTTTAACCTTTCTCTGAAACTGGAGAGGTGGTAGAGCATAAACGTTTCAAAGTACATCTTTGCATAAGTAAGCTTGAAGATCTTAGGCATTAACAAGCGGAGTTTTTAATGATGACAGAAAACTAAAAACTTACATGCTTTTTGAAATGGTAACCCAAATCACATATAATTAGAATAGAGTTCAATGGTAAAATTACAAAATCACAGTGAGCAGAAAGAAGGCCACTTTCAACCCCAGCTGCTGCCACTGGAGGGATGTTTGCAGAGAAGCACAGGAAATAATCAGAGAATAAGTAGCCTCTGAATAAAAGGCTGCAGCCCATTGGGAGATATTCTTGTCTTAGGTAAAGAATAGGAAATTTATAAAACTCAGTCTTCACAATGATGATGTCATCATGTAGCTTACAATATTGCAGGGAATGGTTATAATGGAAGAGAGTTGCATCTCCTTATGCAATTATACGAAGATCAATCTATGCGTGACAAAGTGAGAACAAAATTAGCCAAAGGATGAGCTTTGATTAATTGTGAAGTAAGACTGAAAACTTTAAACTTAATATAACAGCTCAGTACAGGGAAAGGGTACAGGTGAATAGTCCAGTATGAACAATGAACCAGATTATAAATATGTGAATAAAAGAACAAGGGGAGAATCACAACAGCAGTGTAGAATAACTACAAAAAACAAAGGGCAAGTTCAAAACCAAGACAAAAATAGCACTCTATGACTTCTTAATAAGAACTTGACTAATTCTAAAAGACTAAAGACTGAGAACTCCAAAACTACACGTCAGTTAAATCTGTGCACACTACAGAATCCACCGTATGTCAACGCTTATAGTGACTTCCTTCACAAAGCCAGTATTGTTCATTCCACATAATAGGGAAAATTATTCTCAACTAATAATTTTGTTGTCTATTTAAAGTCTCGAGAAAATATGACCTTTTGGTTTTGTAGCAGATATTTCTAACTAATATATCTAACTAATATCCTGACACTCAAATGACTAGCCTATTTAATTTTTCCTATCTTATTAGCTATATGATTAGGGATTATCGACATAAACTACCTATCACCCTCAAAAACACAGTGTTTGCCAAGTATACTTAAAATTCATTATGTAGAGGTGCCTGAGTGGCTCAGTGGGTTAAGGCCTCTGCCTTTGGCTCAGGTCATGATCTCAGGGTCCTGGGATAGAGCCCCGGGTCAGGCTCTCTGCTCAGCAGGGAGCTTGCTTCCTCCTCTCTCTCTGCCTGCCTCTCTGCCTACTTGCGATCTCTGTCTGTCAAATAAATAAATAAACTCTTTAAAAAAAAATCATTAAGTAGAAAAATATTTTCTTATATATATATAGCTGTCACAGTTTAATGTTAAAAAGATCCTTGCCTTTTCAGTTAAATCTAAAAGTTTTTGTTTTTGTTTTTTAATGATTAGTTGAGTAGGTGAAAAACAGCAATTTGGGTCACTTTTGGGTCAAGATTAGATGCTACACAATAAATATGGGATAGCCTCTTTAGTAATATAGTCTCATTTTCCGTTTTTATTTTTACACTCTCAAATATTTATATTTTTACAAATAATTTCTACTTTTTTCCCACTTGGAAATTAATATTTATAGACTACTAATTTTCACTTAGTCTCAAAAATGACACAACATTAGGAATATTCTTGCTTCTTGGTACTAAAGCAAGATTTATATATACATTTGAATATAAATACATAAATAAACTCATAAAGTTTAGGTAATACTAATATTGAGTGGAGCTTTTAAATGAGGGGGCATAGGAGTTTCCCCCTACCACCCCACCAGTAAGAAGCAAAAGGAGAAATTCCAGGGTTACGCTGATGGGAGAGAAGGGGTTAGCCTGAAGAGCAGTGTCAGCTATACATGTATATGAGATGCAATATCAAGTAGCATTTGCATGCACAGATTAATGTCAGATATACTGTTTTAAAATAGACCACTTATTTTCTGTTAGGCTGACACACTGGAATATTTTTTCCAGAAAAAATTACTTGCTCTCTGATACTTTCTAGCCCTTTACGTGGTTCTAAGAACCAAATGGCCATCCTGTTAGGAGGTCCAATTGCTAGAGCACCTGTGTGTACTTTCTTAAGAAGATGGGGAACACTTTCCATGCACTCTCCGTCTATTCCAGGTATAAAAAAGCAACCATACATTTTCACTCTTGCCATCCTTTATGTAACATCTCTCTTTCCTAAGAGTTTACTAGATGTGGAAACTAATGGATAGAAGATTAAGATTTTTGTCTATGGTCACCCAATAAAGTAATAGCTGAACAAGGAGCAAGTCCAAGTTCCCTGGTTTCTACCACATTGTGCTGCTTTGCACAAGGATAAAAAACAATAATGAAAACACATACCTCTCTTTTTATAAGGGCAATGCATTCATCTCCCAGGCTATACATTTGTAAAAATCAACATGATATTTCAAGTCATTCTAGACCCATGGTTCGCTGCTTCTAAGTAGTAGGCACTCTAAAAAGGCTTTGAAAAGTCTTTTGACTTGAACTCCAAGAGGAGCTGCTGTGTAGGTTCAAAGCTTCCTACGGTTGCCTAGAATCTGGAAGGGCACAGTATTTCCCAGGAACGTTATTTATCTATCTATCTATTTATTTATTTATTTATGATTTTATTTAACAGACAGAGATCTCAAGTAGGCAGAGGGGCAGGCAGAGAGAGAGGGGAAAGCAGGCTCTCCGCTGAGCAGAGAGCCTGATGCGGGGCTCGATCCCAGGATCCTGGGATCATGACCTGAGCCGAAGGCAGAAGCATTAGCCCCCTGAGCCACCCAGGCACCCCTCCCAGGAACTTTAAACACAACTGTCTTATCATCTAATGAGCACTCAGTTAGCTCCCAACTGAACAAAACCCAAATCTTGGTGGACCTAAATATCTCAGGAAGTTCTAGAGTATCACACAATGAAATTTATTTTCCAGACTTACAGACTTCTGTGGGGGATGGGAAAGGTTAAATGACAGAAAACATCTTTCTAGTTGGGGCATACTTTGGAGGAATAGCTTAGGTTTTCTTAGATATGCATTCTAGAGTTATTTTTCTTTCTGTACCACTATTCCCACAGCTAGGATCCACGCTGTAGCAATTTCTTTTCCTTCTTTGTTACCTATATTGTGCCAACCCACTTTCAAGGCTCAACGTATGGTGTATCGGCTTTTTTTAGTTTCCTCCAACCATGACACCTACTGTAATTGCTCTCTTTTGTTTAGGCACAAACTCATATGTTTCTCATAGTCTTACTTCATATTCCATTTAGTTTTATCTCTTCAATTAACTTGTAAACTCTCTGCGTTCACAGTCCTTCACGCAACCACATGTGTTACCCACAGCAGTAATACATTAATTTGTTGACTGAATTACCAGAACTTCCCCTACATCCTCCCAGAATCTGTGCAGAATCCCCACTGGCCATAGTTTCCCAAAAGCTGCATATCTTCCTCAGATTTTTCTATCCTTCTCAGGATACTTACAGAAGCCTCGTCTTCTTCAGGAGAAAATCTACCTGAGGCAAGGTATAGACTCAGTACACAGTTCTACTCAAAATAATGGATAGAATGTCTTGATGTTTAATCTGTTCCTGTTTCTCCTTATGTACCTGAGTCATACAATTAATTAGCAGGCATGATAATCTGGTCCACAGGGACCACAGGCTCTATTTAAGAGTTCCTCATCTTTCCCTTTCAGATCAGAAAATTCTCCCTGAAGATGTTCTTCAGTCAGATGGCAACCATTTTATTTCTTCTGTTTGACACACATGAATAAAGTTCTTATTACTTTAGAAAAAAATGATTTTGCTTTTACCATTACTTAAGGCGCAGGTACATTTTCCTAACAGCATTTTCCAGGCTGACATCCTATTTTCTACTTACCTCTTTGAGATCTCAGCTGCCTTTAGTGCTGTCCTTTAGGACTCTAGGAGGCCTGGCTATGAACTAACCTTTCCTCTTTCAGACAGACATGTTTTCCTATCTGCAGGATCACTCAATTATTTTTATCCCTCCCATTCTCATTACAAAAAAAATAAGACAAAAAATATGCCGCTTGTAAATACGGTAACATGTCACATACTTGACCCTATCTGTCTAGCACACAGCAACCTCTGGTATAATTTCGAGTGGAAAGAGTAAGAAACTGATGTCTCCTATTTTTATGAAAAGTTATAAAGGTTACACACTAAAAGGCAAAAATAAGTTACATCATAATTTCCAGTATCCTTGTTCCTACCTAATAATATGTCTTCAACTAATATACTTACAGTAAATGTGTAATAGACCAAAAGTATGCTCCTAATATTTGAAATCCTTTTCTGTGATTATAAACTTGTGGGGAATGTATGATTTGGATTATAAAGTGAAAATCTTCTTCTTACTGAATTCAATCAATGATATTAACAGAAAAGGAACTGAAGTGTTTTAAAACCAAGATTAGAAAAGGCATAGTGTCTTGGAAAAGTAGAAAGAAATCAACATAAAAAGAGATTAACTGGCATCAGTGCAAGGTGGTAGAGTTAAGAAAGAAATGGAACTGTACTAGCATAAAATGGAAAATAAGTGCATGCCCCAATAATGGAACATGAGGGGCTCTATTAGTAAGTTGAAAAAAAAATATCCATCCAATGGATGTGCCTGGATTCTGAAAGAGTTGTGAAATTTCTTTCTGTAAACAAATCTCACAAACAACCTAAGACCACTATTTGACTGACATATTCTATCTTAAATTAGTGTGAAGACTCAATAATATCTTAAAGTCTCTGCTCACTTACAACTTTATGATTGTAGAAGCCCAGAAGTTTATTAACTGGATTCAAAAATAAAAATAGGACACAGTTTTCTATAAATGCCATCATTCCTGTCTGCTGTAAACTGTGTATTTACACTGACACTGAGACAAAGAAATGAAATTTCATTTTGTGGGACTATTCAGTTAACAGCAATTACAATGAAGCTGAAAATGTTCACCCTATTCATACCTGAAATGCGCTCAATACAATACGCTGCTTATCTTTCCAAAATAGCCTAAAAGGAGAGTAAGACATGCTCCAATTCAGCTCCCAGCTGAGAGCCCATACCCTCAGTTTACTGCAGCTGCTAAACAACACCAGCATCAACATCAGAACCAGGTGGGTATGTTTGCTGTTTGCCTCCACCTTTGTAAGTAACAAGCCTTAAAACCAGCTCTCTCAAGACCTTCCCAAAGCACGAGGACCAGACCAAAGAATGTGAATGACGAATCACCTCTACAGCTGGAAAACAACCCAGGACCACAGTTCCTAACACTGTCTTAAAAAGACATAAACTCAACCCATAGGGCTCATGCTGGTAAGTCCCATCTCCATGTGTGCTACCACAATCACATCAAAACTAATTTTTCAAAGAATATAAAGCATGTTCTCTCAGAAAACTTTGCTTGTATCCTGTTTCTCAAAGAAGACTTCAGGGGGTTCACCTTATAACACACACACACACACCCCAAAATAATTCTACAGTATCAATAAGAAGTGTCAGAACAAGGGACAATAAAATTAAGCCAAGAAATCAAGATCATGAAAAAAAAAAAAAAAATTCCTTCCTTGGATTTGTTTTGTGACATTTATTCACCAGAACTTCATTTCTAAGTTTACCTCTGATTCTTAATTATCTGAACCCTGGAATCCTTTCTGACTTATTCTCTAGAAAATGATTCCTTAGGTTTGACATACACCTGCTCAATCCAAATACTTAATAGTCCACTTAAGGATTTTCCTAGGGATTTATAAGACATGAGCAAGTAATACTACATAAAATAATCTGCCTATTTTACTTGTGAATTCTCAGTTATGTGACCAGCAAGGACGACTCTGAATGAACAAAAATAATCCTGGTTACAAAGGGCAGGTCACTTTTCCTTGTGATGCTGGCCAAGGTGGTGATGTGATGATATTAGTCTGTGAATGTGTATGAGCAGTGGGGTAAGGAGTGGAAAGACAGAAAAAGCTGACTACATGTGATAGAGCTTCAGACCAATTTTTTTTTTTTCAGGAACACTTATTAAAGTCATATCTGCCTCTCCTCCCACAGGCTGACATCCTATATATGTGTTTAGTCAAAAGCAGCATATAATATAATAAGATCTCCAAACTCGAACTGGACAAAAATCACAATTCCGTGCACTTGGAACAAATTTGCCATGAGGGTGGCAATATCCTGGGACTGGATGTAATGGTTAACAGACGTTCCAGAGCACCTAACCTTTTGGGCCAATCTATCCATTCAGATTCAATCCCTTGACAGTCTGAAATACCTTCCAGACCCTTCCAATCCACCTTATCCCCTGATTCTCAATCCCACCAAGTCTTTTCTATATAGCTACTGCCTGGGATGTTATTCCTAAATTATATGATATTAACTGACATTACTGGAATTGAGTGAATATAGCTCGCTATAATTGATATTACTGGAATTGAGTGACTATAGTATGTTTGATAAGCTTACTCTGTTTATTGCTTCCTGCACATCCTGGGAGCTATTTATAGAGGGTGCATTAACCATTTCAGGATACCCAGTCATTGGCTGATTTGGCTCCCATTAAAAACTACTCAGACTGAGACTATAATTCTGTTTTTCATTTGTAGATTTGTCTTGTGCTAATGCATTTATAATCTTTTATGAGCCTCCTTGGAAATTAAGGACCTGATGGGTCAGAGGTAAAAATACAGTGTGTGGCAATAGAGCTATTTTTATCTTTAGCAAAACAACTGAGAAGTTTACCAGGAGATACGATTCTCAGTATGCTGCCTTACCAAGAGGATCTCTAGAAAACATAGTTAGGGAGTGCCTGGGTGGCTCAGTAGGTTAAGCATCTGACTCATGTCAGGATCTCAGGGTAGTGAGGTAGAGTCTCACGTCCCTCTCCGTGCTCAGCACGAAGTCTGCTTGAGATTCTCTCTCCTTCTCTCCTACTGATTCCTTAGGTTTGACATACACCTGCTCAATCCAAATACTTAATAGTCCATTTAAGGACTCTGCTAAATAAACAAACAAATAAATAAAATCTTTAAAAAGAAAAAGAAAAGGAAACATAGCTAAACAGCCCAAACAATTTATGACACAGAATAACTTACAAAGAAAACTTTCAAAACTGGAAAAATGCTTTGGATCACTTGGTTCTAGGTACTTCAGTTAAATAGACACATAGCTGGGATTTACTATGACCTCTGATCCTATGTTTAATTAGTTATCCTCAACCTCATACAAGGGAAGTCCAACAAAATAATGCCGGCAATGGATACCATTTCATTCTTCATTTAATGACTTGGTTTTCGGTGTAAGGAAAATTAAAACACTAAAATTCGAAGACTATTTTGAGGAAAAAAATTTTTGAATGCAAATAACTATCTAAAACTCAAGAAAGTCAAATCTGTAACTCAAGAAAATGGATTTTTAAAAACTACACAAATACAGATACCTCCAAATGACCATTATCCATTAGAATAGTTAACAGTTTTTTCAGGAAGTCCACATCGACTCTTCTGATGCAGCTCTATTATAAAAAATTATTTTTTTGTGATCTTCCCTTCAGAAGTGTTTTCAAACAATTTATATCACTGCGATGCCATGACTGATACAGAGTATTTAAGAAATAAACAGGGAAAATGTCAGTTTTTTAATGTCCTTTTTAAATGACATCAAAATTATTGGTAGAGGGGAGGATATCGGTGGAAGTGAAGGATAAGTTCCCTTACCCAAATGCCACACATATGCAAATCTCAGCTAGCATGCAGTTAGTTTGCTGAGCAATATCCCAAGATAAATGACAATCAGTTCTAGGTCTACAGCATAAACTTTCACACATAAGTACTGCACATGGTGTCAAGTTGATTGAACATAAGAGAAAGAAGATTATAGTAACTCAAGATAATATCATCTGTGCCTTAAAACAAATATACTGTTTAAATAAAAAACCTGAATTACTAAATCAAGAAGTTAATTTGAGCTGCAAAGAAATAATTTCGCTTGATTTGCACATAATTTTTACTTCTTAAAGCTGGCTACTAGAAAACAAAATTAAGAAATAATACTTTGTGTGTTACATGAATGGTTTTTCATTAGCAAACACAGACAAAAGGATAGAGCGATATAGATTTTTATGGTAGCAAAGTTCCTATGTAGGTCTTAAAGTCTGTTTATAATTGCCCATTTAAAAAAAAATTATTTATTTATTTGACAGAAATGACAAGCAGGCAGACAGGCAGGCAGAGAGAAGGAAGAGGCTCCCCGCTGAGCAGAAAACCTGACTTCGGGCTGGATCCCAGGACCCTGGGATCATGACTTGAGCCGAAGGCAGAGGCTTTAGCCCACTGAGCCACCCAGGTGCCCCTATAATTGCCCTTTTTTATTCATTCATTTTCAAGGCTTTTCATGTAACATGTTCAAAACACATCTATAATCTTATACTAACTCTTCTGTGTCCTTTTCACAATTGATCAATATTTTATACCTAAATTAAAAGAAAAAAAACCTGTTCTCTTCATTATACACACGTTCACACGTTCACTAATAAAATTCAAACTACTTTAGATTAAGAAAGGTCATGATTTACAAAGTCAACGCAATGAAATTTTAAGTCCATGTTGGTGGTTCTCAAACTTCAGCAAGCATCACAGTCATCATGGCCTGAGGTCATGAACACAGACTGCTGGGTTCCACATCCAGAATTTCTGATTTAGAAAAGAGGGGGGCCTGAGAATTTGCCTTTCTAACAAGTTCCCAGGTGATGCTGATGCTGAAGGTTAGGGATTCCCACTGTAAGAACCTAACGTGTGCTAAGACATACTTAAAAAGTAACACATAAATATATTTGTTCACCCACCTAATAGCTGTGGCATTCATAACGACCAGGGTTGCTGACTAATTTTCATACAAAACTCATTCTATTCCAAGTCAGATGTCCAATACCCACATCAACATTAAAAGAAAACAAGCAATCAAGACCACCACTTTCATCGCAAAGATCAGTTCAGTAGCAGAACTGCCTCCCCCTTTTTTGTTAAGCACCATTGGCATTATTTCCATGTAATTATTTCCTACTTATCTCCACTCCTAGATCTTACCCTTTTCCACTGCCCAACATGAAACTTGCCAGGACAATAATATGAATGACAAAAAGTGACAGGAAAAATGGAACCGTGCCTTTCTAATCGAGAGAGTTCTCGCACGTCCTGTCCCTGCAATCTTTCTAACTTTTCATTATCTCCTACACACATACACACACACACACCATACACACAAACAGTTGGTTTTTTTTTTTTTTTAAATCCGTTTAGCTGGGATGGTCCTAACAAATGGAAGAGAAATAAATGACTTAGACTTGAGATAAAAGGAATCCAGGCTCCCCCATGCTAAGGAACAGCTCCTTCAGAAGCCTCTACTTTCAGCGTTCCTCCATCCCTAGAATCTCAGCCACTCTCATCTCAGGGACACCAGAGACCAGCAGAAGTCAAAAGAGCACTCAATTCATTCCTGCCTTCCTCAGTGCCTCACCTCCTGCTGTCAGCCCAAGCAGTAAGATCTGCCTGGAGTCTCAACATCTCCTTTATACACACACAAACACCACCACCACCACCACCTCTATCAAGCAAGTTCTCTTTCATTTGGTAATGAGGGGATGGGTAGAGAAAAGAAATTAAGATGTCTTTAAGTGGGAGAAAGTGAAAATTTCCCGGCCCAAGCCTAAAAGGGAACTAGGAAGACAGGAAAGGGGAGTGGCAGATGGAATTCCGTGGCTCCAGAACCCCCTCCGACAACCCCCTCCCACTGCTCAGACCAGGAAGAACACAGTGGAGACAGTAAAGGCTACTATGGGATCTCCCACATCCCTTCCCCAGCATCTACCCAGGCGCACACCACATTCCCAGAGAGTTAGAGTATTCAAGGTCCCCTTGCACCCATGCCCTCTCTGCAGTAAGTTCTGGGGTCTGCAGGGAGAGCTCTGAGATTTCCACAAACACTCATGCCCTTTGCTCCAGAACAGCCATTGACCTAGCACTGCAGTGCTGGGGTCCAACCACCCCCCCAACACTTTGATAGATAACAAAGGTAGTAGGTTGGTTTCCAGCACACAGGGACCATAGGGGAGCTCTGGGAGAGTTTTTGGCCTGCTGTACCCTCAAGAGCTATCCTCCTAACCTCTCTACCATATCTTTGAGATAAAAGTTATGTTCCCCTTGTGGCACTGCCTGCTTGTCCCAGGAAAAGACGCACATTTCAACCAGAGCCTGGGTATGTGTATGTGAGTCTCTCAGTCCCGAAAGCCAAGGGTGCCAACTGCTGACAGGCAAAGGAACCTGGATTTGCTCCTGAGGACTTAAAAATCTCCAAATTAACAAGCTTGCCTTGGTCCTAACCCGCCCAGACCTGGGTTTTCCAGAAAACTGAGGTTGTGTTCCTGTTGCAGCGAGCTGGTGTCCTGCCCCAGAGCCCAGACGCGCAGACTTGGCCAACCGTTCATTCATGCATTTTGCTCATCCATTCACATAAACATGTCCCTTAATTGTGTCTGGCATCGAGAGTCTTGCCTGCTATTTTCCCCTCCCCAAGTCAGTATTCATGGCAACGCTGGTGCAGAACGCAACTCAACTGTCACCCCACTTCCTGAGCCGGAAAATCAAGTCATAGAGGCATTCACAAAAAAAAAAAAAAAAAAAAAAAAAGAAAGAAAGAAAGAAAGAGAGAGAGAGAGAAAAAAAGAAAGAAAAGAAAAGGTGGAGAGAAGGAAAAGAAAAGGTGGAGAGAAGGAAAAGGCGGGAGACAGAGAGGGATGGGAAGCTCACTAGGGTCACATTCGAAGCTTCCCTTCAGGGGAAACCGCGGCACCGACACCGCGGCAATGCAAGGAGCCAACTGATTATTAAATCAAAGACTGCTAGAGCTCGGGGCCCTAGCGGGGATAAACCAAGCGCAAAGCCACTCATTCGCAAGAGTGCAATGTTGCCGGCTCGACCCAACTCCCAGCCCCAGCCGAGGCGCCGGGGGAGCGGCTCGCAGCCCAATCCGCAGCACGCTCGCTGCCTCCTTACCGCTCCCAATAACGTGATGAAGTGTAAATCAAACACCACGCCGGGAGGGGCCCCGCAACGGTGCGAGTCGTGCATTTTCGCTCGCCAGCCCATCTTGCCTAAGAATCACAAGGTCACGATAGCGTCGCTATTCCACTCACCGTATACTCCTTGGCCAGAGATCCCCTCCAGGAGGACTGTCAGCAGCCACACGAGACCGTACACTAAATCCATCTTCACGTGAACATGAACATATCCAGCCCAGGGGGTACGCAGCGGGACCTTCCGGAGGCCGGCGGCTAGCCGAGCGCGCTCCACTCGCGCCCGGGCCGCGCCGAGGTGCCCGGGAACCGCTCGCCGAAGAAGAAAGCGCCGTCTGTCCGTCCTTCCCCGGCAGCGTCCGTGAGCGGAGCGCAGGAGCCCCGCACACCCCACACTCATACACACACACACAGACACACACACAACACAATACCCTGACACACACTCACACGCACGCCGCACTCACACCGGGCGCCTGGGAAAATCGCAGACGCCGGGGAGGAGCAGGGGGCGTGATGGGAAGGGGGCCGCGAGGCGAAGTGTTCTTCAGGGTAGCGGGCTCGAGTCTCCGCAGCTACGGCGGCGGCGGCGCGCTGGGCTGGCAGCGGGCGCGGGCCGGGGTCCGGGGGTGCCGAGCGGTGCGAGCCTGACGCGGGCAGCCACGGAGCAGGAAGTGGCCTCTGACTCGGGGCACCGAGCAGGGGCGTCCTCGCCTGGGTTCGCCTTTACAAAGTAACTCGCGAAGGTCCCCGGAGCAGCGTCAAGCGGCGGCAGCGGCCCGCCCGCCCGCAGTCCGGAGCCCCCAGCCCTGCTGTCTTGCCTTCCCCCATTCCATCAGTTGCCATTGCAACGCCAATCCTGTTACACGATACAGGCTCGCATCGCCGAGCAGGGAGAGGAGGAAGAGGAGGAGGAAGAGGAGGAGTGGGGCTAGGGGGACGGGGGTGGGGAGGAAGGGATGGGAGGAGGGGGAGGAAGGAGGACAGGGACCGACGCGGAGCAGAGTGTGCGTCTGGAGCTCTCTCGGGCACCAGCCTCAGCCGCCGCCGCCACCGCCGCCGCCACCACCGTTCTCCAAAATAGCCGTTAGCGCCCTGCCAGCGAAGAAGGGGCTCCGGGCGGCCGCACCAATTCCGGGAGCCGAAAGCAGAGTCCAGGCACCGCCACTTGCGAAAGAGGGAGAATGCCAAGCAGAGACCGGATCCGCACACACGTCTACGCGTGCCCACCGGCACCGCGCGCGTCCTCTGGGCTTCCGCGCCGCCCCCGCCAGGTGGAGGGGTGGAGGGGTGGGGGCGGTCGGGACAGGCGGGAGTTTAGAGGAGGGAGCCGCCGAAGGGGTTCCCCGCCTGGGCTAACGTAGTGCTGGCATCCAGAGCTGGACGCGGGAGCGGCCGCCCGAGGAGGACACCCAGCTGCGTGGCCGCGGGTCGGGCCCCAGCTGCGGCAGAGGTGCCGGGCCGGGCGGCGGAGCGCCCAGGGCTCGACGCCGGCCGGAATCTCTGGGTGTGCGCGGGAGTGCGCGCCGCGGAGGCGAGAGGAGGAGGTGGAAGAGGAGGGCGAAGCCGAAAGCAGGCGGACGGGCTGCCGGGCTGCCCGAGAGGGAGGCTGTGTGTGGTCACGTTGCGCGCTACGTGCTGAGAGCGCGAGCTGCTAGCCGCAGCTGGGCGACGTCAAAGCCGGGTGCGCGGCTCAGCCGCCTGCCTCCGCGCCTCCTCTGCCTCCTCTGCTCCGCCTTCGCTCAGCCTGCCTGTGTCAGCCGAGGAGCTCATCAGTATGGACAGCGCCGAGAGGCTCCGCGAGGCCGGCCACATCCGGCCTCCAGCTTTCCCCGCCGAGGCCCTCCCCGGACTCGTAGCTCCGCGGCGCTGCCGCCGCTGTTATGCCTGATGCCGCTGTTTGCGCTTGCACGCGGAAGGGCCGGCTACCAGCCTAGATCAGGGTAATTACAACACACTACCTCCTCCTCCCCGCCGCCCAAGGTCTTCCAGGACCCGTTCTGCTTGACTAGAGGGCAGAACAGGCCAGCAGCCACTTGGAAGTGCCTTCGTTTCTTCTCCATTTCCATCCTTTTAAATGGAAATGTGGTCATCGTGGCGATGAGGTGTCTCTCCTCTCTAGGGGAGAAACACTAGGAGTTCAGAGCTTAGTTTATTTAATATGCAACGTCTCCTACTAAAGTTAGCTGCTTTGAAAATCTTTTCTCTTTTGTGAAAGACAGACTCTCATTGGGAGCAGAGCTAGCAAGTTCTGATACTGAGTTTAAGAAATTCGTAGTTAGAAAAGGATCAGAAAATTGGAGGCATCTTTAATTTACATTGGAGCGAGTGTAGGAATACTTAACCAAATTCTGCTCGGGAAAACTGGGAATATAGAAGTGGTTTGTGAGTTGTTTTTATAATTACAATAATTAGTGCTTCCTGCGTGCAATTCACTTTCTTGAATATATTCTTAACAATTCAAACGGCATATGGATAAGGAAGTGATTAAAATAGCTAAAAAAGTGCATTTATACATGGGTAACAAAAGTAATTGCTATGGAGAATCTGGAGCATAGTATTCATTTATCTGCTCCCATAATAAATTAACATAACATACTGCAGTTCCCTCTCCCCCTGCTACTTCTGCTATGGGGAGGGAGCTCCAAACACATGAAAATGAATAGTCCCCATTGTCTCCAATGAGGTCCTTTAACTCAATTAAGTGAATTATGCATTTTATCTTTTTAGGGTGTGATCTAGTGCTTACCCTCTGGCTTTCCAAGATAGGAGGAACCAAGAATGTTGAGAGGGTCCCAATGCATGACTCACATGTTGTTGGGGACCCCTTCTTTTGAAATGCCACTTTCAAGGATGGAATTAAGAATCATTTTAGAACTAAAACTCAATGTGTGTCATTTCTCAAGAGAATGAAGTTCACTAGTCATTTGTGTAGGGAAGGTGGGCGGTAGGAATTGTCTTAAGTTTCTGAAGATCTGTCTTTTAAAAGTAAATCATTCTTGCGTAGTACAGCACAGCAGCTTCAAGGGACTGTAAATTGCAACTCTCAGATGGCAGCTCACAGTATGTCCACGAGGTACTTCCAGATTTTAGCTGCTCATGTTCTGCAAATAGTACTTCACCTGCATACCGGCACTGTCCTTTTGGGGGGGGGGGGTATTTATGGAATCCTAGGCCCTTTGACTGTTTGCAGAACTCTAGATTTAAATATCTTATTATCACAGAATCTCAGTGTATATCCCATTTACAAAGGAATCCAGACTAAGTGACTATCCCTAATGGAGATTTTTTCCTTAACCTTGAACATTAGAGTATAAGCTTTGGGAACTCACGGGGCCTTTATTTTCCACGTAGTGCACATCTCAGCCATGGAAACCTCAGCAGTTCCTGAATGAACTCTTTGGAGCTTGGAGAGAACTTAGAGAACCTGGACATTGCAGAATTTATTTCAGTTGAGGAAACAGCCAGATATATGTACTCTGGGCCAGGCCTAATTCTAGATTTGAAACATACAAAAATATATATAAGACAGAATCCCTTCCTTTAAAGAAACACACATAGTGGACAGGGTGTGTTGGTCAACATATGCACCACTACTATGGGTATTATATAAATAAAGTCCCAAGGCACTAGGTGGCAAATTTTACATGCAACCGTTAATTGAGTAACATGGCAATGAGGATAAAAATTGCACTGGATTTAATATTTTTTGTTGTTGTTCCTATGAAAACATTGTTTCCTTGGAAACAAATGGCGAGTTCAACCAATCAAGGTTTTTTGTTTGTTTTTTGTTTTTTTGTTTTCTGCTTGAAATTCAACATTTTTTTTTTAATTTTTTATTTTTTATAAACATATATTTTTATCCCCAGGGGTACAGGTCTGTGAATCACCAGGTTTACACACTTCACAGCACTCACCAAATCACATACCCTCCCCAATGTCATTTTTTTAATCTGCCCTGACCAACCCAGTGTGTTGAATTCAGCCACACCTAGCACTAGCGACTAAAGGCCTCCAGGTGGTGAGCCTGAGCTGAGACTTAATGACTGGCAGGGAGATTTATCAGAGAGGAGAGGAGTTTTAGAAGACAGGTCCAAAGGCTGCAATGAAATCAGACCCAGGACACTCTGCAGCCCAATTAGTGTAGTTTGCTGTAGGAGCAGTGTAAATAACTTTATGGATTACCAGCTTCTTGGATTTTGCCTTGTGAGTATGGACGCTGCATTGAGCCCAAAGGAATCCCACGTTGCATCTGCTAAGGCTCACTGAAGAGTATTCTTGTAATAAGAACAGCAGTGAACACTTAATCTTTTCTGATTACAGGACCATGAGAATTTAGGGGCTCTCCTCTGACAACCCTTATTACCTTAATAACCTGTTATAATTTTATTAACTATGGTTTCTTTTTAATTTCTATCTCCATCTTCCAGCATGAGCGTGACATTCCAACCTAGATAACGTGGGAGAGGCAATGTCACGGAGGGAATCAGGGCTTAGTACAAGATACACCCCAGATAGTGGGACGGAAAGAAGAAAAGCTAGTAATTCAGGAGATACTGCGGAGTAGGGCAAAGTCAGAATATTAGTAGCAAATCTGTCCTTTCTTTCTAACCTAGCCTCTTCCCATAAAGCAAATACCAAGTCTTGTGTATTTTTACGGTTACTCCCTGTTTCCACCAGTGGTCCTTTAAATCACATATACACTATTCCATGTCTGGTTTATAAAACTAAGCAAGAATGTAGAAATCATCATGGGTATATAGGTTATCTCTCAGAAACTACACACCCTAATCTGTTGCCCCACACTTCCTTTGCTTGCCTTATTCTTCTTGATCACAGATTCCTGGTTTATATCACATCTTATTTGGACTATAACTCACCCTGAATCATATCTCAGTTGTCTGTGTATACAGATCTCTGGCCTCATCCTTTTATCCTGAAGCTAAATCTACTTCTGATATTTCCAAAATCTGTGAATGCAAACTCCATTTTTCTGTGGCTCAGATATGAATCTGAGACCCGAAACTGTCCCTTCCTCAACCTCTGCCCAATGGACCAGTTCTCTTTAAAGCTAACTCAGATTATAATAAAGTCTAATTAAACCCTACAATTGAACCATTCCTGTAGGTTACAAAATATTCTGTTCTGATAAGTTTTCTCTAACCAAATGACTGTCCACCTAGTTTCATTTTCTCCCACTTGGTAATAGCTTCACCGCATCCAAGCTTAGAAAAAACCTAAGCAGCATCACCTAGAATTGACTGTTTCAGATGACAGCGAGACATGATTTACTATCAGTGAGACAAAGCATAGTATTGGGGGTCTGGTCATCTCCAGAAGACAGGCAGGGGGCACTTGTTCATAAACAGCAGAACTCAGGATTTCATTTGGGAAACAGGATTGTCCCTCAACAGGGCTTTAGTGAGAACAAAAAGGGGAGTGAGAAAGGCAACTGCTAAATTAGAAATAAAGAAGCACATCAAATCCCCATTGTATGGACTGAAAGAAATCAAGAAGAGATATATGGCTTGAGGAAGTAACAAAATACCCAAAGGATAATCCCCAGAGGTAGCAAATCCAGGGTCTAAATGAAAAAGGAGGTACCTAGGAAAGGCTGACTATAAGGAGACTGTTTTGAGAGGATGCCAAGGTAATTTGTTACCAGATGATGGGGCTAAGGTCTCAGATATATTGTGGCTGCTGGTGAGAAGTACCTCACAAACACAGGAAAGTAGAGGCAGAGGTAGAAAACATGAGGCAAGGTCTTTATAGTCTTGATATTCTATATTCTATCTTCAGCTTAAAAATAGCAAATCTCCGAGATTTAGTAAAGAACGTTCTCTCTCATATGCCCTCCTTCTTTAAGACAGATATGCTAGTCTATAGTTCTAGACCTCCAGGATTTTGTGAACCACTCATGTTTTCTATAGTTTGTATCTTGAACCTATAATTATTTTTTTTTAAAGCCTACCCTCATATACCATAGCCTTGACAATTTTAGTAGCCCTGCCCTAGATCTATTCTTATTCTGGCACGTCTCCCTTGATTCTGACACTATTTCAGGAACAGAAAAAAAAAGAAAAAAAAAGCATATTTGTTCCAGAGTAGAAGATGTTCAGTTCAGGGCAGTGTAACATAGTAGGTAAATGTCTGAGCTTTGACATCAGACTGCCTTGAGCTTGAATATCTGACGTCAGTTTGACCTTGATGTTTCCCTTATTTCATAAAACAAAAAGAGCAAGAGGTTATTAAGAATTTTAAGTAAAGTAGTGCACATAAGATACATAGCTCAGCACCTGACACATAGTACTCTAATAATATATTATTACTCCTAATATTTTTATTGATAATATTTGTTAGTTGTCAAAGAGCATTAGTATATGTGACCACGACTTGAATCACTTCCATTTTGAGGTTAGCTAACAGCTCAGAATCTTTAGTTTTATAAGCATGATGAAGTAAGTGTTTTCTCTAAAAGGCATGACGTTACTTGCTTTCATTCAAAGTTCATCTGTCCCATTTCTGTCCAGTTACATTGAATTCTGAAGTTTTCCTACAGTTTATCTGTAATGGTTTGGCATTTTAGTACTTAGGAAAAGCTTAAGATTGTCTGAAAACTTGAAAATTTTAGAGTACAATTCTACTTCAAGATTATTTTTGAAAACTCCACAGCTTAAATATTAACACAGAGAAGTTTCCACTTATCATTTTTCTTGGTTTACTATCTTTTAAAAACAGATTGGTATGAAGTAATGCTTACACTTCTAGGTCACCAGTAGACTAGATTAAAGATCAACATCAAAGTTGGATTAGCAATTTTGTGGTGGAAATGTAAAGAAGCCCACTGTTTCTGACAAGAAAGCGATTTGATTAAGCCACAGATAAGATATAAAGGATTAGAAGAGAGTTGAACTAAAACGTTCCCCATGATTCTATATTTGGAGTAATTTATATTTGTGCATGTAACAGGAAATAAAGGAAAGAAAATTTGGGTCATATCAGGTACTGGTTTCAAAATTTAGCATCACAACACCAATACAATTAATATAATATGCCATAACATAACATAGACTTTAAACATTGTAATTGAACTTGACCTCTTGACAAGCTACTCACATCAGCTAATGGTTGGGAAAACTCAAGGAAGCACAGCCTCTTCTTGATTTAAAATTTAGCATATGTTGGGTTTCCTGGGTATTTCAGTAAGCTGAGTGTCCAACTCTTGGTTTCAGCTCAGGTCATGAACTCAGGATTGGGGGATCCAGCCCCACACTGAACTCTGTGCTGGGTGTGGACACTGCTTGGGATTATCTACCCACCCCCCCCCTTACATCTCCCCCACTGGGCTTGTGCAGGAACTCTCTCTCTCTAGACCATTTTTTTTTTTTAAATTTAGCACTTTTTATCTAATTACCTAGTTTTTCAGGGTTTCTCTCATTTGCCCTTCACTTTGTCCTCATACCACAAATGGTTGGTTCATGTTTTGTCCTTATATTAGAGAGAGGTGTGTTCTTTCACCCAATATCGTTAGACTTCCATTTGATTTCTGAGTGTCTGCCACTTACCCCATGGCACCCATGACTCACATCTTCACCCAGTGTCTTTCAGTGATAAGGACACAGCTATTACCTTCTTCTGACCTCAGGCTTCTCCCAGACTTCTTGACATTGAAGAATTTTCTCATTCTTCTCTGGGGCCATCAGGAAAGTCTGGATCTCCTCCACACCACACACCTTGGAAACCATATGGTATTATTCTTCTTTCTTTACCTGACTATGCCATGTTGATCTTTATATTCCTTTGTAGTTTCCCTGATTTACACTCTGAGATATTTTCATCCAAAAGTTAAGGCAAGGGGCGCCTGGGTGGCTCAGTGGGTTAAGCCGCTGCCTTCAGCTCAGGTCATGATCTCAGGGTCCTGGGATCGAGTCCCGCATCGGGCTCTCTGCTCAGCAGGGAGCCTGCTTCCTCCTCTCTCTCTGCCTGCCTCTCTGCCTACTTGTGTTCTGTCAAATAAATAAAAATAAAAAAAAATAAAAATAAAAAAAAAATTAAAAAAAAAAAAAAAAACAAAAGTTAAGGCAAGATTGAAAAAATAAGCTTTCTATACCATGGAATACCTAACGTATACGAAGGTCACTACTACCTTTCAGGCATAAGAGAGGACAGGGAAGTCCCCCTCAGAAATATGTATATCCCTGTCTTCCAACTCTACATCTCATTTTCCTTCCTCTCTCTATGCTCTTCTATTCTTCCTGGCCATAAAACTCCCACCAAGCCAGAGGGAAGTTGACCATCCTTGCAAAGGGAAAAATGTAAGTCATTTGAATCTTGCATTCTCCTTACTCTCTGCTTTATAGAAAAACTGCTGTGGTCTGAATTCTCCAAGCTAAAGCTTAATAATTTAAAGCCTAGATCTTCAAAAAAAAAAAAAAACTTTTTTCTTTCAAATGCCTGACGCTTCTTTTTGCCTTGGTTTCTGCCCTTTCCCTGAAGGTGTGCTCAGCTTCGATAAGTGTAGAACCTTAGAGAAGCAAGAATTACAGGAAATCAGAAACAAATTGAATATAAGATAATATTTCAAAATATTAGCTAGAGTTGTACATCCCGATCCTCTATAAATATGTCAGTAAGGGAATAGGACTGGGTTCTGTCTATTACGGGTGGCTCAAGGAAGCAAAACATTATTATCCAAGTTCAAACTTCAGGAGCAGATCCAAAGAAGTGGAGGGTTGGGGGTTTCCAGGGGAAATTCATAACAGATTCATCAAAGGAGGGAGAAAGAAAAACAAAACAAAACAAAACTATAGATAGGAAAGTAGTAATTAGGAGATTGAATAAGCTCAGTGTGCCACCAAATTGGCAAAGAAAATAAGACAAGCCTAACATGTGGCTAAGTAGTCTGAAGGTTAACCAGGAAGAATACAACAAGATAGAGATGAGAAGAGGGAAGGAGGCGCAGGGAGCTGTACCAGGTTAGTGTCCCCCCAAATTCTTGTCTTCTCAGAATCCCAGACCTTGGCCCCATTTGGAAGTAGGGTTTTAACAGATGTTATTAGTTAAAATGAGGTCATCATGAAGTAGGGTGGCCCTTCACCCAATTTGACCAATGTCCTTAGAAGAGAAGAAGGCACAGAAACAGACACACACAGAGAATACCGTGCAGCAACAGAGGCAGAGACTGGAGTGATGCATCTGTAAGTTGAGGAAGGTGGAGGACTGCTGGCAATACCAAGAGCTATGAAAAGGTAAGGAGCGTATTCCTTCCTGGCACCTTCAGAGAGAGCATGGCCCTGCCGACACCATGATTTTGGACTTCTAGCTTCAAGAAGCGTTAAGAGAATAAATTTCTGTTGTCAAAACAGTGAGAAGCCTGGGATCTCATGGAAAAGAATAGAAGCAGAGGTAGCTCTGACCTCTGTTCTCCATGTATCTGACAAACCCCTCTACTCAGCAAAAGCCTGGGATAAAGGAGACCTCTCATATTTCTCTTTCCCCCTCTTTTTCTTACACTCCTATAACCAGAAAAGGGGAATTTTCTTATTTTTCCCATCTACCCCCCCAAGTAAAACTCATTTATAGCAGCCATTTCCAAACTTTCTTTTCTTGCCATTTACTTACCTCCATTACAGCGTAATAAATATATTTTTATCCTGACTCAGTACACATACACACATCCAAAACACATTTTTATTCATAATATTACCCTTTGCACCAAAGTATTTTGATATGTTCCATTCTGTTCTATTCAGTTCCTTTATCTTCTGTATTATTATACTTTTAAAAAAAAATATGGCCTGACCATACTAAACTTAGTTCTCTAAGTCCTTAATGTGTAATGCAGCATATTTAATGCAAATGCCTATTTTTTTTACAAGTTGAAATGTTGCTAAAAAATGTTGCTAAAATATTAATAAATTTTTTTTCTTCCTAATGAAAAATTCTGAAAAGAGCATATACCCTAACTCTCATGTCCTGAAACAATAAATCTCTTGGTTAGGATTTGGAAAAGGGAAAATTGTTACAGATACATATTTTGAATGATATATTTCTTTACCTGTTTGTATCCTTTCTTTTTCTTCTATATAGAGTGACATCTTTCCTTGGCAATAAGTGATCATCTTTAGAAGCACTTTTTAAAAAGACTTTACTTATTTGTTTGTTTGTTTGTTTATTTAAGAGAGGAAGAGGGAGAGCAGGAGAGTGAATGAGGGGAGTGGCAGAAGGGGAAAGGGAAGGAGAGAGAGACTCTCACGCAGACTCCACCTTGAGCACAGAGCCCCACATGGGGCCGGATCCCAGGACCCTGAGATCATGACCTAAGCTAAAATAAAGAGTCAGATGCTTAATTTACAGAGCTACCCAGAAGCCCCTTTAGCAGCATTCTTAATGACTGAACAACAATCCCAGTGTGTGTGTGCAATGGAATCGCCTAACCAAGCTCCCTTTGTTGAGCATTTGGTTTCTTTCAAAAGCTTACATTCTAATGGAATGAAACATAATAGCCAATAATCAGACAAACAAACTATAAGGATAATTGCAGATTGCAATAAATACTTTTAAAAAGTGGGATATAATAGAGTATGAAAACATTGAGGATTATATTAGATAGTATCATTAGGAAATGGATTTTGAGATAGACCTGAAAAACAAAAGGCCACATATAGATGTGAGAAGAGATGTACAGACACATGGCAAAACATTGGTTCTTGGAGTCTATTGCATTGAAGGAACAGGAAGATAGCTTTCTAGAAAGTCATTAGGGACCAACTCATGAAGAACTCCATAGACCAGTATGAAAAGAAGATTTTATTCTCCACGCAGGGGAAACCTCTAGACAATTCAGAGAGATGCAAAGAGAAATAGAGAGAAAGAGATTGAGAGAAAGAGAAAGAGAGACTATCCCAAGAAGGAAAAGGGTCTATAGTCAACAAGTATACTGGGTATGATTACAAACAAATGAATCAGTTTCGGTACTAGTCATATAAAATTTACAGTCAACTTCAGAGTTTATTTACTTTTTCAGTTTCTTTTTTTAATGTTTCCAATTTTTATTTAAATTCTAGTTACTTAACATATAATGTAATATTATATGTTAATATGTAATAATATGTAATACTATTTCAGGAGTAGAATTTTGTGATTCATCACTTGTACATGCAACACCCAGTGCACATAAAAAGTTCACTCCTTAATCCCCATCGCCCATTTAGCCCATCCCTTGCCTACCTCCGCTCCAGCAACCCTGTTTATTCTCTGTAGTTAAGGGTCTCTTATGGTTTACCCCCCTCTCACTCTTTTTTTTTTCTTTCCCCTATGTTCATCTGTTTTGTTTCTTAAATTCTACTTATGAGTGAAATCATATGGTATCTGGTTTTCTCTGACTGACTTATTTTGCTTAGCATAATGCACTCTAGCTCCAGCCATGTCATTGCAAATGGCAAGATTTCATTTTTTTAAAAGATTTTATTTATTTATTTGACAGACAGAGATCACAAGTAGGCAGAGAGGCAGGCAGAGAGAGAGGAGGAAGCAGGCTTCCTGCTGAGCAGAGAGCCTGATGCGGGACTCGATCCAAGGACTCCGGGATCATGACCTGAGCCGAAGGCAGAGGCTTTAACCCACTGAGCCACCCAGGCGCCTCAAGATTTCATTATTTTTAATGGTTGAAAAATATTCCATTGTTATATACTATATATACATACATACATACATACATACATATACACATACTACCTATCTTTTTTTTTTATAATTTTTTTAATTTGGCTTAAGTGGGTAGGAGAAGAATAAATGAAAGAAGATGGGATTGGGAAGGAGACAAACCATAAGTGACTCTTAATCTCACACATACTACCTATCTTTATCCATTCATCAGTTGTTGGACATTTAGGCTCTTTCCATAATTTGGCTGTTGTTGATTATGTTGCCATAAACATCAGGGTGCATGTGCCCCTTTAAATCAGTTTTTTTGCATCCTTTGGGTAAATACCTGGTAATGCAAATGCTGAGGAATAGAGCAGTTCTATGCCCTATTAGGCATAGAAGCTCCATACTTTTTTCAGAGTGGCTGCACCACTTTGCCTACCTCAACAGTGTAAGAGAGTTCCCCTTTCTCTGTATCCCTGCCAACATCCATTGCTTCCTGTGTAGTTTATGCTAGTCATTTTGACAGTCATTGAGGTGGGATCTCAATGTAGTTTTGATTTGAACAATTTTCATACACCTAGGAACATTGATTGTTTCTGAATTCATTTAGCCTTTTTAAAGACTGTGATACTATGTTGCAGTTTTGTTTATGTATGCCTTATATATTTTGGAAATTTATACCTTATTGTTACTAATGAGAAATTTTTAAAATTATGTTTTCTAAGTTGTTATTGTTGGTAGGTAAGAGAGTTATTTCATTTTTGTATATTCATTTGATAACCAGCTGAAATCGCTTCTTAGGTCTGTTTTTCTTTTTCTTCAGTTGTCTTAAGTTTATCAGATAGCAAAACAATCATATAATCTGCCAATAGTGATAGTTTCTATTGATTTTTCTTTAGGAGTCATGAGTCCCCACTCCTCCTTTTTTGTGAGATTTCTGTCATAAACTTCTGTCAGTAGTTTATGGCGGTAACTTCTGTCATAAAACTGAAAAACGTTAGTGATAACGTATTTCAGATTTTAATTGGAATGCTTCCAATGTTTCACAGTTCAGGATGCCATTGAGTGTTAGTTTCAAATGGGTATACAATCCCTAGTTTAATAAAAGGTTTTGTGCTATTGTTTCTGGTTGTAGGTTTGTTTTTCCTAGCCATACATCCCTTCACACACACACCCCTAACTCGCCCAGTATGCATGACTAATGAATTTAATCAAATGCCTTTATGGTATAAGTTATAGTTATTTTATGGTAATTTTAAACTTGGGTTTCTTGTGAAGATCTGTTAGTAAGGATTCTCCTGAGAAATACCACCAGTGGATACATATAAATAAAATATCTAAGCCATTTAAACTTAATACATTCATCTTTGAAATCACAGTATAAGGTAAGAATTTCTCATTAATTCCAGTTCATAGATGAAGAAACTGAGGCACAGAGAGCTTATTATGTTGGAATAGCTTTGTGGATCAGGAAAAAAAAAAAAAACAAAAAAAAACAAAAAACCATACTTGTAATACTGTATTAAGATTTCAATAGGGGCTCCTGCGTAGTTAATCAGTTAAGGGTCTGCCTTTGGTTCAGGTCACTGTCCCAGGGTTCTGGGATTGAGTCCCGCATCTGACTCCCTGCTGAACAGGAAGTTTGCTTCTCCCTCTCCCACTCTCCTCCTGCTATCTCTCTCTTTCACTCTCTTTCTCTCTCTCTGTAAAAAAAATAAATAAATAAAATCTTAAAAAAAAAAAAAAGACCTCAATGAAATACTAGAGTTACTAATAATTTTAGTTAGAATTTTCTCGTATTTATATTCTTCTCTGAAACTTGTCTGAAATTTCTTTTTTTTAGGTTAGCTGGGAAGTTTATGATTTTTATGAGTTCCAGAGTATCATAGAAATTATTATACAAAGGTTCAAAAGAGCTCACCTGCTCGTCATCTGGACCCACGTGTTTTTGAAGGGTCTTCCCTGTTAGTCTATACAATTTGTGGCATCATAGTAAGTCATGCATTTCTGAATGTTTACTAAAATATAATTTCATGAGTAGCACAGTCTTAAAATTGAATAAATAGCTCCTCTAAATCTATGCTTACATCACTTTTTTTTCATTCTCAAAACTTGTACTTTTATTTTCTTTGTGTGTATATGTATTCATATATATGTTTTGTGAATTCTTGAGTTTTCATCTTTTTTGTCCCTTCTATCTACTAGCTTTCAGATTTGTCAATTATACCATTGTATGCTTTATAATTAATCAAGTTGTGCGTTAGTTTTCATCTTTCCTTATTCCTATCTCTCTCTTAGATTAATTGGGATAATTTTGGCATAACAGTTTTAGCTTCTTAGACTGAATAATTAGTTTATTTATGTTTATTCTTACCTATTGACTGATGAAACTATTTAGATTTATACATCTTGTCCTGAGTATAGAATTCACTGTTTCATTCTATTTTTGACATAACATGTTATCTCTTTCGTTAGTTTCAATGTAGATTGCAATAATTATAGTCTTGAATTATTGCTTAACTAAGGAGCTGCCAAGGAAAAATCGCTGCCTGTGATTAATTATCTGCTATGCTAATTATTGCATAAAAAATGTAGACTGTACAACTTCTTTTTTATGTTTGTTGAAATTTTCCTTGTGGCCAGTTAGAAGATCTTTTCCAGGTAAATATTTATTGACTCAGAAAGTAACTGTGAATCCTTAATGTGAGATACGAAGTTTTATATATAAATATATAAAACCAACCTTCTTAATTAGATTACTTACATTTCTATATTTTCATAATATTTAATGCCTGTTACACCAATGTATTTTATCATTCATTACTACAGAGGACAGGTCTGTGGCAAGTTTGAATTTTTATTCACTATAGACATTTGCTTTTTCTCCTTAGGTGGTTTCAGTGTTTTCACTTCATGTCGGTGATTCACATATTTTATCAGGATTTGCCTGGATAAGGATTTTTCCGGAATTATACCTTATGTGTGGTAAGTCCTTTTTCACCCCTGATATCCTGAAATGTTTTCTCTTATTTATATCTTCTCTGTTTAGACTGCTTATACTCTTTGGGGATTTAACTACTCTTGACTTTATCTTTACTCTTTTTTTCCTCTCTCTCTGCATACATTCATTTTGATATATATAAGATGTGAGTATTCACTTTCTTTCATCAAATCTGTCATTTTTCTCTGTGTTCTGGGAAAACTTCCCATGCTTCTGGTCCACATCACTGCTTTGATTTTTCCACAGCAGTGGATATCCACACCAGGGTCAAATGGAAATTTTATCTTTATCACTAATTTAAAATTGTCCTTAAAGCCCTTGGACAACTCATTTATTGCTTTCTTTTCTTCATCCCATTTTCTTATGTCTTTACCTGACACTGGCAAGGCCTTAAGCCTTTTCAAATAAGTAATTGTAATTTTCTTCTGGATCTTGCAATAAATTATTGTCAGAGATATACTCGTCTTTTGCTAGTCTCTTTCTCTTCTGTGGCAGTAATTTTTTACTAGCCCAATGCTGATTATTTTTCTTAAAGAGAGTTTAGATCTATCAGGATGTAATTTTCTTAACAGAATATATGGATTGTCTTGGGTCCCACTCCCTTTCCACTTGAGTAATGGAGAAATGCTCTTCTGAGAGTCATCATAATGGGCAGACTACTGGAGCCTTAAGGAGCAGGCCGTGCAATTCTCGAATACTCCAGGGGATTTTTCTACTACTTGCCTTATCTGCTTTTCTGATTCTAAACCAAAAAAAAAAAAATAAATAAAAGGTAAATATATAAGTCCCAG
Organism: Mustela nigripes; assembly: GCF_022355385.1. NCBI lineage: Eukaryota > Metazoa > Chordata > Mammalia > Carnivora > Mustelidae > Mustela > Mustela nigripes. Next base: position 95,050,126 of record NC_081569.1, read on the forward strand.
CATGCAGCAACAGAATTTCTTTCTTTCTTTTGTGTGTGTGAGTGTGTGTGTGTGTGTGTCTGTCCCCTCTTCAGTGCTCCCTTGTAGTGAGCTATACTTTCCAGAATGCAGGTATTGTGGTGCTTCCTCTGCAAATAGCTCCTGATATGTGCCATTTAGTTGGGGAACAGATAAAGCATCTTTCTTAGTTCTTTTTTTCCTTTCAGTAAGGCTCTTGACTTGAGTGAAGAATTAAATTAACAGTAGGTTTCTTCCTTTCTTTCTTTTTTCCCCCTCAACTACTATTTATATTTAAAATATGCCAGTTTCTCCCAGATTCTAGCCTAAGGTTAAGTGTCTGTTTTACTTATTAATTTTTGTCTTTTCCTGAATGTTTTCCATAGGAATGAGCCTGCATTAGTGCCTATTAGCCACATGTTATTTAAATGGGAATTATCACATTGAATTTTCTAATCTTATTTCACTTTAAGTTATTTTCTGTACTTCTAATACATAGGCAAGCCTAGAATGAGTTGTATACCTCTTCATAATATTATTTGCTAGGGTGCCTGAGTGGCTCAGTGGGTTAAGCCTCTGCCTTTGGCTCAGGTGGGGCCCTGGGATCAAACCCTGCATTGGGCTCTCTGCTCAGCAGGGAGCCTGCTTCCCCACCCCTGCACCTCTGCCTACTTGTGATCTCTGTCTGTCAAGTAAATAAATAAAATCTCTTAAAAAAGAAATGTTACTTGGTAAGCATAATGGATTTCCATGGTCTATATTCCCTAGGTTATTTTGAATTCTGTTAATTAAACTGTCCTTATTACAAGAGACCTATAAATAGAATGATGGAATCATAAGTGAAATCTTTTAGAATACAAATCTCACTCTAGAACAACAGAGTTGAAATGGAGGTGGATTCAGTGCATGTCATCAGCTCTGAAAGTGGGAGAATTCTTATTTCAAAATCTTGGAGAAAATACTCAGAACCATGAAAGTATACAAAATCCCTGTACTCCATATGTTCTAAATTTCTATTTTATTTTTTATCAACTTTGTATTAAAGAAAAGGAATCAAACCACAAAACCCAAATTAAAAGTTATTAGATGGGTAGTGATATTAATTCATTCCAATTTTTTTTTAATTAAACCTATACATAAGAAAGTGTTTTATCTGTATAAGGGTCTGGCCTTGGTCTCTTGGTCCATCTTGCAGGTCACCTGCTATTTAATGAAGAAGTCATTGAATGAATGAATGGCTTCCTACCTCAACACCTGAGTCTGAAGGCTTTCTGTTGCTGTAGAAACACATTAGTTCTGCCAAGAAGCAGGTCAGAAATGCAAAGGAGCTAATGCCCACAAAAACAAAACAGTAAGGGACATTTGTTGGTAGATAAATAACCTCAATTTCTTCACTCCTTGGTAGGAAAATTCTCTCAAGTTATAGTCAGGGAGTCTGAGCCCCAGGTGTCCACAGCAGTGCCCATTCATGAATGCATCTTTTATTGACTTTCTTCCCCTTCTGACCCCACTTTCCTGTGCTTCCTGTGTTTTTAAGGGAAGCCCACCTAAAAAAGGAGGAAAGTCCCAGACGTATATGTGATCGCAAACTAGTACTAGGGAGAGGCATCAGTCAAGGAATATGGTGTTTCATGAATTGTTTGTTCCAGACCATTTTTTTTAAGTGTTTTCTTTCTTTCCCCCCAAGCCATTGTTTTACACAAAAATAATAGTGTTTATTTTCTGTGCAAAATCTTCATGTCAGGAAGTCAACAATGGTTTCTGAATCAGCTATCTGCCTGGTGTCATTTAAAATTTTTTATTTGGGGGCACCTGGGGGACTCAATAGTTAAGCATCCAACTCTTGATTTCAACTGAGGTCTTGATCACAGCTGAGGTCGTGACCTCAGGGTCAGAAGTTCCAACCCCTCTTTGGGCTCCATGCTGGGTGTGAAGCCTACTTAAAGTTTTAATTAATTAATTAATTAAATTAAAATTTGTTTTTATTTAGAAAATTCTACAATGCTTAGAATTCTAAATGTAGAACATAAATACATTTTCTGTCATCCAATTCCTTTTTTAGTCTTTACCATATTTTTAAAAATAATTATATTTACTTAAGATGTACAAAATGATGATTCCTTATACATATACATAATGAAATGATAGCTACATTCAAACTAACAACATATCATCTCCTCACAGTTATCATTATTTTTGGTGATGAGAGCACCTAAAACTACTTTTTTAGCAAACTTAAAGTATTCAATACAGTTTTATTAACTGTAGTCATCATGCTATATGTTGGCTCTCTAGACTTACTCATTTTACATAATAACTGAAACTTTATACCCTTTAACAAACATCACCCGATTTCTCCTCCCCACCTTCAGCCCCTACTGAACACTGTTCTTTTCTCTGCTTTTACATATTCGACTTTTTTAGATTACACATATAGTGAAATCGTGCAGTTTTTTTTTTTTCTTTTGGTGTCTGGCTTATTTCACTTTGCATAGTGTCCTCCAGATTCATCCATGTTGTTGTAAGAAGGAGCATCTCCTTTTTGTTAAGACTGAATAATATTTCATTATATAGATAATATTTTATCTATTCATCTGTTGATAAACATTTAGGTTCTGACATTTTTGTCTATTGCAAATAATGCTGCAACTGTGGCCCAGTTTCAATAAATACCAGTATTTGCCATGCTTGATTTATATATCTTACTTGTTTTTTTTTAATGTTCATGGAATTTCAGTATACATACAGAAAACTGCACGTTATTGTAAATATGTAACAAAATGAGTTTTCTCAAACTGAACACATTTGTGGAAACAGCATCCAGATAAAACAAATAGAATTAGCACTCCCCGATTCTCCCACAACATACACACTCACTTTCAGTTACTACTCAGACTAACAAAAATAAACACTATTCTACCTTGTATGCGTCTTTTAAGCAAATAGCACACATCCTCTCATTTTACTCATACTGCCCCTGCTTTGTTGTATATTATTAAGTCTAATCTAAAGATGAACCTGCTCCCCAATATGTTTCCACCATATTTTACATGGAAACACAATACAATTTTTCCAAACATTTTGTTGGAGAATGCTTTCCTCAATTAGAAATGGACTAAAACTTGGATTTAATGAATTGAAGAGAGATATATAAGTGATTAAAAAATATTGTTTTCACTATATGAGTTTGAACTAAGTGGGGAAGTAGTATCTTATATTCAAAGATCATCTAAGAAATACACTGATTTTTTAAGAGACTCTACCACTTCCCACCTGGAGCTGGATTATTTTGCCAAGAAACCCTGTAATCCCATTAATAATTTCTAATATTGAAGTATTACATTCTAACTTTAATTTAGGTTCGCAAGTAATTGTTTTATTTGGATTTAAGTCGTAATCTATGTTGACAGTTTTATTTTAGGAAGACTAGAGACATTTCAGAATGATAATTTCCTTTTTATTAGGATACATCTGTTAATTAAAAAACTAGTTTTGAATTTATAAAGTGCTCAAAGTAATTAATTTTAAAAGTGACATAATGCAGTGTATTTCTGGAGCAGTCATTCTCTGCAGTACAAAGTATTTCCATATTCACCAGATACTTCCTTATGGAGAAAAGTCAAAGGAGACAGGTATTGCAACATCTGACTCAGTGCATGATCTTTTCAGATAAAATGTAGCCTTCTCATTAATACAGATATGAAGAACTGATATTAAACTTTATCAAGCTACTTATTGGCATTTCAGAATACTGTCTGGATTTTATGTTCCTTTTACATCTTGAATTAGTAAATTTTTAAAAGAAAAATTAAATTGTAAATAGGAAATTGGTAAAGCATATCTGACTAATCGTTACCCTTTGAGAAACTCTTGGCCCATAATAAAATTTTCATGTTTTTCTTCCTTTGATTGTATGGAACAAATATATCTTCTGGCTATTCAAATAATACCATTATCATTTATAGTTACTAAAAGATTCAAGTAAACACAAAATATTGATTTCTTACCCATTGTTAAAAATTAATAAGTACAAAATAAATTACATACAGATCCTTAATTATTGACGATAATTTATAGTAACTATTATTTTGACCTTAGTTTTCAATCTAAAGACCTCATTCTCAGAAACAGACTTCCAGTATACAGAATTGAAAATTCTCTCATTTACTTTGTTTATTCTGCAGATAACATATATTTGACATTTTTTTTAGTTTATCAAGTATCTAAACTATACACATTTCTCTACCAAATTCATTTACTCAGAGCTATCTAATCCATCCATCTAAATCAACCAATGAAGAAAATATTTGAGTATACATTTCTAGGGATGTTGTTTAAAAAAAAAAACAATATGGTAAAACTTCCTAGCATTAATCTTCTAGCTCTCAAATAATTATTTTAACACTGAAATTATATATAAATGAAAAGATAAAATTAATATTTAAATGTATTTTTCCTTTCTTGTCATTGTTATATGTCTAGTTTGAGCCTATTAAGTGATAAGGGTGGAAATTTGTTCCTAGGGATGGCATTGTAGGTAATCTCAATCATTTCTTCCACTGACAGCATAATTAGGAAGTTGAAATGTGACTTTCTACATATCTGTGCCTTTATATGTATCTATTTGTCTGTCTATATAGACAACAGAGAACAAACAGTTCAGTGAGAAGTGCAAGGCTAAGTGCTAAGAAAAGATGGAAACACAGTATAATCCAGCATTTGTGTCCACTTTTGCTGAAGAACAATAAACATATTCCCAAAGAAGTAGATGAAAAACTGAAAAGCTAAGCAAAATTTTCAACAAATTCAAGGACCAAGAGGGGCAGAATTTTGGTCACCAAAAATAAAGTCTGATAAGATACCAGGTCTGAGACAAAGCATGAGAGACTGTGAACACTGAGAAACAAACTGTGGATTTTGGAGGGGAAATGGGTGGGGGGTTGAGTGAGCCTGTGGTGGGTATTAAGGAGGGCACATATTACATGGAGCACTGTGTGTGGTGCATAAACAATGAATCTTGGAACACCGAAAAAAAATAGATCTAAGTCTAAGAGAAACAACAGAAAACAGAAATACCTATAGTATTTACAGGGAATCTAGATAGTAGAGTTTCAACAACTGACCTAAAAAAAAAAAAATCCAAAGAAATAAAATGAGAAACTATTAGACTAAGCCAACTAAAAAAATCAGAAGCTGATACTAAAAACTCACAGATGAGTTTAATAATATATTTGATATAGACGAAGAGAGAATATTGAACTGATGAAAGTTTAGAAAAAAAATTGTAGAATGAAGCATGAAAATGTAAAAAAGATGGAGAATAGAGAAGAAAGCATATGAAACAAGTGAGTAAGAAGAAAAAAAGTCTATGCCAAAATAACTAGATCCAAGGGGGGGGGAAGAGAAATAGAAAATAGGATAGAATAGCTGATAATCTTTAAAAAACAATAATTGTATAAAGTCTCAGGTTAAAAAGAAGTGAATAATGTGTACCTACACATAACAAGGTAAAAGTGCTAAAAACAACAAAAAGACAAACAGAAATGATAAAAGCATCCAGGAAAAAAGAAAAATTACTGACAAAAGAGTCACAATAGGATTGAAGCCAGATCCCTGAAACAGAAAAACAAAATTGAAACCATATCATAATGAAATAAAATCTTCAAAGTATTCAAAGAAGTTAAACATACCATATTTTAGTATATTTAACTTTTGGGTAAAATATTCTTCAAAAGTTAAAAAAAAATGAAGAGATCTTGATAGTAGAAAGAATGTTTATGCTTACAATAATGCAAGATAATGCATTTTATCTTACAAAATGCAAGATAAAACTGCACAAAAATATCTTATGTATCATAATGCCAAGCACTGAAGTTTGAAAATGTTGTTAGCAAGACTTGGGGAACAGATACTAGCATGTGGTACAAAAATCACTTAAAAACATGGAAGGAAATTAAGTAATTTGGCAAAATTACATATTCTGTTTTCCTTTATCAAGAAATTCTTTTTTTATAAATCCATCTGAAATACTGACTGACAAGATATATAAAAAGACGTATGTACAAGAAACTCTATAGCAGTAATATTTGTCATAGTAGAAGAGAATAAAACCAAAATATCCATTAACAGGGGTAGATTGTCTAAAGTATTGTATGATATTTAGCTGAGGAGATTTTCATGCTAAGTGTTGAAAATGTAGCCTAGTTTATTCTAACTGCTTATAGTAAAATTTGAGAGAATAAATGTAAGTTGAGAATATTGTTAAAACTGAGAAGTGACAACTTGGAAAACTACTGGTTCTCCCAAATAACAAAGGAAGTCAAAATTAAGAAATTCACTATCAGGAAATACTCTACAGAAAATACTGATGATGTGACCCTAAAGTCCTCCCTTGAAACATCAGAGAGATCAAAAGATCAGAATATTTAGTCACACGATGTGACTCTGAGAGATAAGGGGTAATAACTCAAAGATCCCCTCCATTACACTGTGGCCTCTAGGAAACCTGAGGGCAATGTCCCTCAGCTATATTGGGAGAAGCAAAAATTGAGAAGGGATTATTTAGGTAAGATCTCTGGGAGGAATCCTTATACAGTTTATAAGTGAATCAAATCATCACATCGTACACTTTAAAAATTGTAAAATTTTGTCAGTTAAACCTCAATAAAGATGAAAAATATCTCTTGATTAGCCTCTTAAATGATGGAGTTAATTCCTCTGACATAATACAGGAGACAGAAAGTTCTTAAATTTTTAATAGCAGCAGAACTACTGCCAGTCTAATCAAGAGAAAAACAGTAAATTCTAACAGAGGGGCATCCTGCGAAATAACTGACTTATACTTCTCAAAACTGTCAAGGTCATCAAAAATAAGGAAAGGCAAAATGTTACAGCCAAGAGATGCCTAAAGAAGCGTGACAACTAAATGTAGCATGGTATCCTTAATGGGATCATGGAATAGAAAAGATACATTAGGCAAAAACTAAGGAAATCTGAATAAATTATGGACTTAATAATAGTGCATCAGTATCATTTCTTAATTGTAACAAATGTGTTATAATAGTGCAGGATGTTAATAATAGGAGAAACCAGGTGTGGGGTAAACCAGAACCCTTTGTAGTATCTTCTTTTTTTCTATAATGTAAAATTGCTTTTAAAAAGTCTATTTAAGGGTGCCTGGGTGGCTCAGTGGGTTAAGCCGCTGCCTTCGGCTCAGGTCATGATCTCAGGGTCCTGGGATCGAGTCCCACGTCGGGCTCTCTGCTCAGCGGGGAACCTGCTTCCTCCTCTCTCTCTCTCTGCCTGCCTCTCTGCCTACTTGTGATCTCTCTCTGTCAAATAAATAAATAAAATCTTTAAAAAAAATAAAATAAAAAGTCTATTTAAAATTATATAAGGATATGTAAAGAAGAAATAACACCATCATGATTATGTTGATATATTTGTATATATAGCAAAAACTGTCTTCAATTTGTTTCACTTTTTCCTTGAGATAAAATTCACATAGCATTTTTAATAGTAAAGTATACAATTCACTGGTTTTTAGTATGTTCATCATGTTCTGCAACCATCAACAGTACCTAATTCTGTAATGCTTTCATCACCCCCAGAAGAAATCTCATACACATTGAGCAGTCATTCCCTATTTCTTCTTTCCCCCAGTCTCTGGAAATCACTAATACTTTTTGTCTCTACAGATTTGTCTGTTCTGGACATATCATATAAATTGTATCTTACAATATGTGGCCTTTTTGTTTTACTTTAAGATAGCATCATGTTTTTAAGGTTTATTCATGTTGTTGCATGCAACAATACTTAATTTCTTTTTTTTTTTCAGTGTATTTATTTATTTGAAAGATATAGACTGAGAGAGTGGAAAGAGGTCGAGGGAGACAAGCAGACTCCCCACTGAGTGAGGAGCCCAAAGCAGGCTTGATTCCAGGACCCTGAGATGATGACCTGAGCTGAAATCAAGAGTTGGTGCTTAACCGACTGAGCCACCCATGCACTGCATTACTTTATTTCTTTTTAATGACTGAATAGTATTCCATTGTATAGCTATACTGTATTTGTAATATAAATTTATCAGCTGATGGATGCTTTGGTAGTTTCCACTTTTGGACTATTATGAAAGATGTTTTATGGACATCCATGTCCATGTTTCCGTAGATGTGTGTTTCTAATTCTATTAGGAGTGGAATCGTTGTATCCTATAGTAACTATGTTTAACTCATTGAAGAGCTACCAAAATTCTTCCAAAAGTTCTCCACAGAACCTAAAACATTTTACATTCCAATCACCAATATTTGAGGGTCCAATTTCTCCATATCCTGACGAATATTTGTTATTTTCCTTTAAAAAATATAGCTATCCTACCAGCTATAAATTGGTATACTATTATGATTTTGATTTGAATTCTCCTGATGTCTAATGATGTTGAGCATATTTTCATGGGCTTATTGACCATTGGTATATATTGGAGAAATGTCTGTTCAGAACCTTTGCCCACCTTTTCTTTCTTTTTTTTTTTTTTTTAAGATTTTATATATTTGACAGAGAGATCACAAGTAGGCAGAGAGAAGAGGAAGCAGGATCCCTGCTGATCCTGATGTGGGCCTCGATCCCAGGACCCTGAGATCATGACCTGAGCCAAAGGCAAGAGACTTAACCCACTGAGCCACCCAGACGACCCTTTTGCCCACCTTTTCACTGGGTTGTTCAACTTTTGTAGAGTTGTAAGAATTCTTTATTCTGTATAATAAACACATGTGATTCACAAATATTTTCTCTCACTCCCTGTGTTGTCTTTTCACTTTCTTGATAGTGTCTTTCAATACACAAAGTTTTAATTTTAATGAAGTCTCCTTTATCTTTTTTTTCTTCCCCTGACACTTGTGCTTTTGGTCTCATATTTAAGAAACCGTTGACTAATCCAAGGTCATAAGGATTTCACTTTTGTTTCCTTCTAGGTTTTTTTTTAGTTTGACCTCTTACATTTAATTCTTTATACTGAGTTAATTTTTTGTATGTGATGTTAGATAAGGATCCATATTAATTCTTTTGCACATTGATATCCAGTTGTTTCTTCATTTGCTGAAGAGTATTATTTCTAGATTGAGTGGTCTTAGCATCCTTCTTGAAAATCAATTAACCAAATAAGTATAGATTTATGTCTATACTCTTAATTCTATTCAATTCTATTCCTTTATATATCTATCATTGTACCAGAATCTCCATCTTTTTATTACTGTAGCTTTTTGTAAATTTTGAAATTGCAAGTGTGAATCTTTGTTCTTCTTTTCAAGTGTGCGTTAGCTGCCTAGTGTCCCTTTAAATTTCACATGCATTCTAGGATCAGTGTGTTCACTTCTTCAAAAAAAAAATCAATTGGGATTTTGGTAGGTGTTTCATTGAATCTGGAGATCAATTTGGGGGAATAATGTCAACTTACAGTATTAGCTTTCAATCCAGGAATGTGGGATATCTTTCCACTTGAACTTTTTTCTTAAATTTCTTCCCATATTGTTTTGTAGTTTTTGGTGTGTAAGTCCTGTATTTTCTTGGTCAATTATTTTCTCAAGCATTTTATTCTTCGGATGCTATTATAAATGGAACTGTTTACTTAATTTCATTTTCAGATTGTGAAAATGTGAAATTTTCAGTGAAATTGTGTAGATATATAACTGACTTTTGTATTTTGATCCTGTGTCTTGGCACTTGGCTGAACTCATTTGTTAGCTCTAATTTTTGTGTGTATGTATGCGTGTGTGTGTGTGTGTGTGTGTGTCTGAATTCTTTTTTTTTTAAGATTTTTATTTATTTATTTGATAGACAGAGAGAGATCACAAGTAGGCAGAGAGGCAAGCAGAGAGAGAGGAGGAAGCAGGCTCCCCGCTGAGCAGAGAGCCCGATGTGGGGCTCGATCCCAGGACCCTGAGATCATGACCTGGGCCAAAGGCAGAGGCTTAAACCACTGA
>NC_081569.1:95060199-95068541 GCF_022355385.1 Mustela nigripes
ATTTATTTATTTGATAGACAGAGAGAGATCACAAGTAGGCAGAGAGGCAAGCAGAGAGAGAGGAGGAAGCAGGCTCCCCGCTGAGCAGAGAGCCCGATGTGGGGCTCGATCCCAGGACCCTGAGATCATGACCTGAGCCAAAGGCAGAGGCTTAAACCACTGAGCCACCCAGGCGCCCCGTGTGTCTGAATTCTTAAGGGTTTTCAATGCATAAGATCATGTTTAGTGCAAGTCAGGATGGTTTTTCCTTCCCTTTTCATCTGGGTGTCTTTTATTTTATTTACTTGCCTAATTTCTCTAGCTAGAACTTTTAGTACAATGTTACTGGAAGTGACAATAGCAGACATCCATGTCTTGTCCTCATCTTAGGAAGAAAGCTTTTAATTTTTCACTGTGAAGTGTGATGTTAGTAATATGTTCTTGAATATCTTTTGTTCATTTAAGCAACATCCTACTACAATCCCTAGTTTGTTTGGTAGGATATTGGATTTTTTTTAAATTTTTTAGTTTTTATACCCAGCAATTGCACTATGGAAGGATATTGGATTTTTTAAAACACTTTTTTTGGATTTGCCCTTCGTGCTGTTAATATGGTTTTTACATTGATTGATTTTCATATATGTGAATGACTCTTGCATTCCTGAGATAAATCCAGCTTGGTCGTGTTGTATAGTCCTTTTAATATATTGTTATATTTAGCTTGCTAGTATTTTATTGATTATTTTTGGATTATCATAATAATGGATATTGGTCTGTAGTTTTTTCCCTTGTGTTGTCTTCATCTGCCTTTGGTATTAGGGTAATGACAGCTTGGTAGAATGAATTAGAAAGTGTTCTCTTATTTTTTTGGAAGAGTTTGAGAAAGTTTGTTATAAATTCATTAATCTTTATTCTTTCCCACCCTTCTACATGTTTTAAGTTTAGACTTTCATTTTTCTAGTTTTTCAAGTAGAAGATTAGGTTATTAATTTGAGAACTTTTTCAACACACATATTCCCTTTTTTTTTTTTAAAGATTTTTATTTATTTATTTGACAGACAGAGATCACAAGTAGGCAGAGAGGCAGGCAGAGAGAGAGAGGAAGAAGCAGGCTCCCTGCCAAGGAGAGAGCCCGATGCGGGGCTCGATCCCAGGACCCTGAGATTGTGACCTGAGCCAAAAGCAGAGGCTTTAACCCACTGAGCCACCCGGGACCCCCCACATATTCCCTTTTATAAATTTCCCTCTGAGTACTCACCTTAAGAATCCCACATGCTTTGGTTTGTTGTGTTTTGTTTTCTTTCATATAAAAGAATTTTCTAATTTTCCTTTTGATTTTTTTTTGAAGCATTGATTTTTAGGAGTATGTTTCCACATATTTGTGAATTTTTAAAAATTTATTTGCTATTAATGTTTATCACAATCTTCAGTTCAATTACGAAACAAAATAACTAAGAATAGTAAGAAGAATGACAAGGAAATTAAAATAGTCCACCAGAATATATTTAGCCAAAAGAAAGCAGTAAAGTGAAATTGAAAAAAACAAAAAAATATAAAACTTATAGAAAACAAATAGCTAAATGGCAGAAATAAGACTTTGTTTATCAGTAATTAGGTTAATGTCTAGTAAACTCTCCAAATTAAAAGGAAATACGTATTTTTTTTTAAAGACCACCCAACTGAAGGCTATCTACACTAAAGTGACTCACTTTAGATATAGGTTGAAAGTTAAATGTTAAAAGAATTGAAAAAGATATTTCATTTGTGTGTGATATATATAAAGGACTTGAAATTTCATGGAATACTGTTTTGGCAGGGAAGAGAGGTCAAATGACAACCATGCAGAAGCTTACTTTCTGTACTTAATGATATAGCAATGGGAGTCTTTGGGTTATTACTTACCTGGGATGTAGCTATTCTTTCTTTCTAAAATCTATTATTAGAGATATAGTCACATACTTCACTCAATTAATGTCATCTTGTGCCAGTTATTTACTTATTATTTCTCAGCTTCAAATTCACCTTTCTTTGCTTTGCTTTGTGATCCTGAAGTGGACCTTCTAGACTTTTCTCCTTTGCCAGTTGACTTGATGTTAGATTTTGCCAATATAGGGCACTGGAAGGCCATTGCAAGATCCCTACAGGAGGAAGGGATCTCTTTTTCTTTACCGGTGTGCTCTATTCAACATGGCAGCCCCTGAACTCACATGCAGGATCCTGGGATAATTCATTACAGCACCAGCTCTCATGGATTATAAGTCCATGACTTCTGGGAAATTTTCTCTGTCCCAAAGCGGCAAACTTCATTGCTTCTTTGAAGCTAGCACTCTCCAGGAAATTTTTCCTCCACTCTAAATACTGCTGTGACTCACCAGTCAAACCAGAAGTTCATGGTAGTTAGGGGAAACCTGAAGTTTTAGCCCAAGTTTAACTCACAGCAAATACCTAGATGGTTAGAATATGGATCCCATAGCAATTTCTCTAGTTCTTGAATATATAATTGGCCTGTGCAAAAGTTGGATAGATCTTGGAGAATGAATTTGGTGACTGTTTGTAGCCAATATTACAGCCTCTTTTGGCTGGCAGAAATTGACACAGCCTTTAGGACTTAGTTTGCAGATGTTGACCTGGTCAATCCATTTTTCTCCATACAAAAAATTGCAAGGACTGCTAGATAGTTTCTTTTTTTGACAGGACTAACAGTATATGCTCATGGTCATACTTCAGAGTTATGTCTACTCTCTTGTTTTTGTTGTTGTTGTTGTTTTCCCCAATAACATAGTCTGCAAAGATCTTAATCATGCTGTCATTTCACAAAACATCGCATTGTTTCTATAAATTGATATTATTCTGATTGGTCTAGATGAGCTGTAAGTTGTAAATAATTTAGATTCCTTAATAAGACAAATCTGAGCCAAAGAATCATAGATAATGCCACAAAATTTCAGAAGTTTGTCACCTCAAGGCAGTTTCTGGAAGTCCAATGGTCTGTAGCAGAAGATATATCCTTCAAGGTGAAACAGTTTATTTCATACAACCTACCACAGACACATACACAAAAGAAGCATGATGTTTGGAATTTGAAAATGGCCTATACTACATTTGTGTGTTCTACTTTAACCTATATACAAATTTCCTGCTAATTTGCTCTATTAGCACAAAAGAAGGCTTTGAAACAAGTCAGGTTTCAGTGTAATCTGCTTTTCCCCTCAGACCTTATAATCCGGGAGATCCAATGATACTCACATTATCTGTGGCAAATAAGAATGCTGTATGGAAAATCTGGCAAGAATTTGGAGGATAATTGTAACACAATCCTTAAGGATTTGGGACGTAACTATGCCTGTAAGGAGATAGCTATTCTCCTTATGAGAAACAGCTTCTGACTTGTTACTTGGCTTTGATAAAGCCTTAATGCTAACTATGGGATATCAGGTAACTGTGAAGTCTGAGTTTTCAGTCATCAACTAGTTGTTTTCTGATCTATCAAACTAAATGTTGGGCATGAACAAATACAATACATTATCAAGTGGAAAGAGTATATAAGAGACTGGACTTAGGTAGATTCCAAAGATACAAAAGAGTTATATGAGTCAGTGGTTCAGATTTACTTGAAAACAACTCCTACTACAATCCACTCTCTCAATCCACATTTCTGGCCTAATGGAGAGTTCTTATGATTCATAAATTCAGAGGAAAAAAGGAAATTTTATGCTGTTGTACATGATTCTGGACAGTATGCTCATGTCACCTGTAAGTGAACACTTCATATTTACAGTCTCCATAATGATGGCTCTAAGAGACTGTAGTGAAGTACAACATTCCACTAGACAGAATTCCAAACAGTATATTTTACTTTGGATAGACTGAGAGATAAGAAGAAGGATGGATTACATTGTCCATATAATAGTTGTTAATGGTTGTTGATGAGTGATCTGGATAAATACAAACTTGGAAGAACAAAAATGGAAGATTGGTGAAAAGGAGCTCTTGGGTCAAGAGGTATGTGTATGGACCTCTCTGAATGGGCATAGAATGTGAAGATATTTTATTTGACTTGTGGATGTCTACCCAAAGGCAGACACTCAAAATAATAAGATGGACAAATTACTCACTCTACAGTTTTCAATAACGTCTTTCCCAGCCAACACAATGCCTACTCAATGGGCCCATGAGCAAAGAGGTCATGGCAGTAGGTATGAAATATGGACTTTAATAATACAGGCCTCCTTTAACCAAGGTTAACCTTGAGAATGCTAATGCTGAGTGCCCAATCTGCCAGTTACATTGGCCAACATTGAGTTTTCTGTATGTCACCACTCACATAGGGAATCTACCACTTGAAAACAGATTGATTACATTGCACCCTCACCATGAAAAAGCAGGTAAAGTTTTAACTTTACTGGAATAGAAATATGTTCTGAATATCAATTTGCCTTCAATGCCCATGATGCTTCTAGCACCACCACCTGCAGACTCACAGAGTACTTTAATCACTGTCATGAAATTTTATAAAGCATCGATTCTGGTGAAGAAACCAATTTCTCAGCATGAGCTACAAAAGAATCGTGGCATTAATTGGTCTTACTACCTACTCTCTCACCCAGACAGAGCTCACCTAATACAAAGTATGAAATGGCTTACTTAGGAGTCATTTATAGTGGCAGTTGTAAGACATCAGCTTAAAGTGATGTTGTTTCATAGGATGTAGTATATACTTTGAATTAAACAAAATATTATATGGTTGTGTCTCCCCCACAGCCAGAATACATGGCTCCAAGAATCAAAGGTAGGAAGGAACTCCTTTCACTATTTTACCAGTCACAGAATGTTTGCATCCTATCCTGAAGACTTTGAAGTGTTCTGGACTAGAGATATTAGTTCCCAAGGAGAGGATATTTCCATCAAGAAACATAATAATACTTCCATTCACTTTGAAGAGAAGACTGCACATTTTAAGTTTTTGCATATCACTGGTGGAGTGATTGGATTGATCCTAATTATTAAAGAGAGATCGGTTTGCTGCCACACAATAAAGGAGTCTCTGAGGTGCCTTTTAATGCTTCCACGATCACTGGTGAATGGAAATGGAAAATGACAGCAATGACTACAACAACAAAAAGTCAAAACCACTAAGGACTCAGATACTTCAGAAATGATGGTTTGATGTACTTTACCAGGTAAAACATCAAAACCACCTGAGGTTGGAAAGGAAATTTAAGAAATAATATTGGGAGAAGGAAGTCACAGATACTTCTTCATGACCAATTACAGAAATAATATGATATATAATATATATTTTAAAGACTTACAAAGTTAACCTCAACAAACTCATATAGAGAAGAAAAAGAAAATGCATGTAGGTAGGTAGATAGATATGTGGATAGTAGATATTTAGATATCTATCTTTATATATCCTTAAAGTAAGTCCAAAAGGCCTTGAATGAATTTGAGAATTAATTAATATAACCAATGATAGATACTTCCAGTCAAGACTCATAGATAATTCTCAAAAAATGGAAAGATACTAAGATACTAAGCAGCTCCCCAAATACTGAAATGTCTGCTATGCACTCAATACGTTTATTTTGGAAAAAATTTTACAGAAATACTGAAAAAAATCTATTCAAATCTCTAAGGTAAGGCCTTATTAGTCAAATAACAAAGTATGAAAAAATCTTTAGCCACACTTGTTACTAACATGAATGTAGACTAATTACTGCATAATATGGTTCCAGGATACATGTTCTGACTACCAAAGAGAGTAATTAGATAACAGTCATTTGAGTAATATAATCCTGAATGATTTAAGGTAATATATTTTAATACATTTTGTTTTTAGTGATACTGGATGAATCAACATAATTTTTTTGTAGACAGTATAAAATGGTGATTTGTACACCTCTTCCTTTTGACATATGTGACTATTTACCTGCTGTTGCCAATATGAAATGTATTAGTATTGGAAATAATCAGAAGAGATAATGTTGAATATCACAATAGTAATAAGAGATTCTACTATTCACTTATTGCAATGAGAATGTTTCCTATGAAGCATGCTTTCTAACTTACGTCCTGCTCTTCTCACTTTAAAATTTAAGAATTAAGGAGAAAAAGGTCCTTGGAGAAAACAGCTACTTTGTGAAACCTGAAGAAAATATTGACTTGGTGGGGGAAGGTTAAAAGCATTAACTGAAATACATGCACTGTGCACAGCTTTAGCAGGGCTTGGAGAGGTAGAAGGTCATCTCTACTGATCACAAGACAACAGGTTCATACACTACATATATCTGTCTACAAATAACAACTCTTGCTATATGATAAGTACAGAAACAGGCTTTCCGACAGAAAAGATACTGAAATAACAGTTATTAGGGACTCAGGTCAAAATCAGGAATCAAATACTCTTTAAACAGTAATAGGGAATTTATAACATTCACACAACCTCCAACCACTCACCACTTTATTATTTCATTCATTAACTAATCATTTATTGAACATGTCCTATTTAACAGTGAAAAAAAAATGAGAGCAAAATGTTACTTTTCTCACCTATATTATAGTCAAGCTGA
This sequence comes from Mustela nigripes, assembly GCF_022355385.1. Taxonomy (NCBI): domain Eukaryota; kingdom Metazoa; phylum Chordata; class Mammalia; order Carnivora; family Mustelidae; genus Mustela; species Mustela nigripes. The sequence goes on from NC_081569.1 coordinate 95,066,751, forward strand.
GACGAAATGAAAACAAATTGAGTAAACAACTGTAGAAGTAAAAATCATACACATGTAAGTAACCAAGGATTACTCAAAAGTTACCATGTGGTTGTAATAGTTGCTTATTTATTTTAATGCTGCTTACAAGATGTGATCACTTTGTGATAATTCAATGACCTAAACATTTATGACCAGTGTACTTTTCAATAAAACTTAAAGATAAATATAAGTAATGATGACAATAAAAATAATATTTTGGCTATTGAAGGGAAATGATTAGTTCTTTGTTTTCTAGAAATTTCTACTAATTTAGTAATTAATTTCCTGAATATCTAAACAAAGAAAGGTTTCTCATTATTGTTTTTGAGTTTGTGTGACTTGCCAAAGGTTAACTTGTTTTTAAAATCTTGTTGCTGATCACTAGTTCATAATAACTATTGAGGTCTTTTCATCTAAGGACACTTTAAAATAAATAAAATCAATGAGATTCTGTAAAAAAAAAAAAAAAAAAAAACCCCCCCCCCCATCCCAGCCCCCCCCCACACAAACTTCACCACAGTTTAGCAATGGCTCTACTGGTACAATAGAGGACCTGTCAGAGAACGTATTAATAATATTTGGAGAATCATGTGTTGCTATTAAAGGAAACATCTTGGATATACTCTGGTTTTGTATTAACACATAAAATTGGGTTAAACTGTGATTAAGCATGTGTATTAGTTAGGCTTCTTGGTTGTAAGCTAAGAAAACATATCCTTAGTAACCCAAGCAGAAAATCAGTTGAAAAATAATTGGGTTGTTCAGAAAAACTGAAAAAGAACTTAGAAAGTTCAGAAATTAGGTAGAGCCCAGTGGAGACGGATAGCAGAGGTCATGCTTAAGGCCTTGTAATAGAAATCATTTGGTTAGGACATTGCTACTGCAATATACCATTCAACTCTTCATGTTGCTCCTTGAAGTGTCACCGAAATAGCTACCATCACCCTGAGACACTGGTTCAGAATTTCAAGATTCAAACTCCCAGATGGAAACATCTGATTGGTTAGAGTACTTGCTTCTCATGAACACTCATGTAAAATACAGCATCAAGATGTTGCTTAAATTAAAAAAAATCAACAGACTCACATTACAAGAAAAAAGAAAAGCAACTGCTCCGATGTATTTATTTTCTTTTTTTAGTAGGCTTTACTACCAGTGCAGGGCTTGAACTCACAACCCCTAGAACAAAAGTTGCATATTCTCCTGAGCCAGCCAGGTTCCCCTTAGGTTTATTTTTAATACCTGTGGACTGTGTTCTCCAGGATTCTAGTTAAATGAGAAACTAGTAGACAGCAATTAAAGTGATTATCATTAAGCCGTAATGTAAAACAGTGAGCATGATCACAAATATGACTTTCTCTAAAACTCAGTAAATTGAATTTGGGGGTTAGCTCTCTTTGCAGTTTGTAACTGCAAAGAGAGCTAACCCACATGTATTTCTCTTAAATGAAGTCTAAGCAAAGTAGAAGCTATATATACTACTTCCCTTCCTCTTCAATCTAAGCTGTCTTTTGAATTGGTTGTGGAATTGAATGAGATGGAAGTGACACTGTGTCAGTTCTGGACCTAGCTTTCTTTTTTTTTTTTTTTTAATTTTTTATTTTTTATAAACATATATTTTTATCCCCAGGGGTACAGGTCTGTGAATCACCAGGTTTACACACTTCACAGCACTCACCAAAGCACATACCCTCCCCAATGTCCATAACCACACCCCCCTTCGCCCAACCCCCCTCCCTCCAGCAACCCTCAGTTTGTTTTGTGAGATTA
>NC_081569.1:95071541-95076138 GCF_022355385.1 Mustela nigripes
TTTTTTTTTTTTTTTTTTTTTTTGCCTCAGTTGTGGCGTTTGTCACACTATCTTGTAAATCACATACTTGTCTGTATCCATAGGCTATGGTTTTGGGGGTTCAGGGGTATTTCATTTTAACCTTTCTATCTCCAAACACCTAGAACAATGGATAGCACATAGCAGATGCCTGGCAAATATTTGTAGAACAAATGTGTTCATTTCCTACTGTCCGCTCTGCCTCAATGCATTTCATTCAATGCTAAGCTTGTTCTGCTCTTGAGATGTCAATCATCCCCAGAGCCAGGCGGCAGTGTTAGACATGGTGATTGCTCTCCTAAGTGCCTTCACTTCCAGCTGGGATTCTGGACCTGGCACTGAAGCCAAGCTACAAATGACCTAATTAGTCTTTTGGTTATTTCCAAAAATTTTGAGAATAATCATAAATTGAGATGGCCAAAAACTGGGACATGCGGAGTCTGATGAAAGCTGAAATGTTTAGGGTGCCAGATGCAAGTCTTTTAGACAGCCTCAATAGTTTCCAAAACAAAGTAGTTTGCATTTTAATTGTTTTCTGGAACTTTTATCAACAAAATATGTTCATTGACTAATCAGATCTTTGTACCAGATTAGAAATTAACAGTGTGTTGGCTGCAAAAATAAGATACAGAATCTTTCTTTTTGGCCCTGGTCTGAAAGAATTTCTGATAGAATTCAGCCAGATGCCGTGTATCTCTTTCTAGAGTACAATTTTGGGGCTAACTAAGAGTGAGCTGCCCTTGGATCCTATGCTTCTAATCAATGTCAGAGAGTGGATGCTAAGGAGGCAGCCCTCCCAGAGGAGTCAGTACTTAATGGAATTTTGACAGGCTTTTAATGCTCTTTTCGAAAGGTCCATCTCTTGTTTGCGAGTCACAGTTTGTTGGTGAGTTTAATGACTGATGTCACAAATAAATGTACTAATACCCTATTGGTATACTCCAGGGAAAAGCCAGCAACAAGACATTTTTTGACTAAGACAACATTCAAGGAGTGACTGATGAATTTAAAGTTTAGCACCATGTATTTAACATAATGAGTGACTGTGACTTAGAAACTATACTCAAATCTTTCGAATGCCCCACAGAAGGCTATGCCATAATACCGTGTAAGAATATCTCACATGGGCACCTGGGTGGCTCAGTGAGTTAAAGCCTCTGCCTTCGGCTCAGGTCATGATTTAAGGGTCCTGGGATTGAGTTCCGCATCGGGCTCTCTGCTTAGCAGGGAGCCTGCTTCTCCCTCTCTCTCTGCCTACTTGTGATCTCTGTCAAATAAATAAATAAATATTTTTTTAAAAAAAAGAGTATCTCACATGTTATTCTGAAGCATTGAAGAGGCTATTGAAACTCAAAGCATTCCTTCACTTGGACAGAACACAAAAGTCTGTGTACAAATATATAATTGAATAAAATATATTATTTGTTTACTTTTATAGATTCTATAATATGCGATTCTGTCAATGACTAATAAACTCTGCCTAGTTTTTAGGACAATTGAACGAAGACATAGCTTGAGAATCCAAATGGACAAAAAAGTTACTGAGCAATACTAGCACTATAATAGTTTAAGGACATGTATGCTGATTTTTAAAATGTAGCTGACATAGAAGAAAGCCAGATCTTCTTCTTTTGATTACTTGTATGAAAAGAAAGCTAATAGTTGTACCCACTAATGAGAACTTTTCGGTTTTTAAACACTGGGTACCTAAGCCTCTGCCTGGAGCCTATGCTTATTGATGTTCACGTTGTCATTACAGAATTGGCTAATACTAGGTGGACAGGATGAAAAGGGAGCCTAGAAAATTAAAGGCAAATGTCTAGGGTAATCCTGCTTTAAGTTGTGCATTTTTAACTTCTGCAGTCCTTAAATTAGTTCTTTTCTGTCACAGTTTAAACACTCCAGTAGAGACCTAATGATTCATTCTGCTTAAGTGAAAATGCCGTTCTGTAAAATGACTCTCTAGTAATATAGGTAAGTAATTCTTTACTGTATCTGTAAGTTCTCTGTACACATTAACTGATGATTTAAATATTGTGCATTGATCTTCAAGATTAGAGTTTAACTGTATCCATCTAAAGGTCTGGAATCACTTCAGCCAGAAGATGAACACATGTTTTTGGATGAACACCCCCATTTCTTTTGTACATGACTATCTATAAAAACTTTCCCCCTTTTCTTTTATTATATTCTTTTATTCATCTTCTAGGAGAAGATTAAGGCTTTGGAGGGCTTGAAGCTCAGATATTTTTAGGGGAGCCATAAAAGAAAAAGAATACAGCTTTATAAAATAAAATGGGTGAAAGAATATTTATTTTAAAATAAAAAGTCATGGGCCATCTGGGTGGCTCAGTGGGTTAAAGCCTCTGCCTTCAGCTCAGGTCATGATCCTGGGGTCCGGGGATCGAGCCCCGCATCGGGCTCTCTGCTCAGCAGGGAGCCTGCTTCCTTTCCTCTCTCTCTGCCTCTCTGCCTCCCTGTGATTTCTGTCTGTCAAAATATATAAAATCTTTAAAAAAATAAATAAAATAAAATAAAATAAAAAGTCATAACACATGACAAATTTTAAAAAGTTGAAAAATACTACCAGTATCACGTAACCTAGAAAAATTCTGGTATTGTTATTTAACTTTCATAGAACCCTCTGATACCATTAGCAGTCGTGTCTCCTTCGTCCTCATTAATCTGGAACAATTCATCCGTCTTTGTCTTTTATAACCTTAGCCTTTTTAAAGATTCTAAGTCAGTGGTTCTGTAAACCCTCAACCTGGTTTGCCTGATAATTTCTTTAAATGAAGAAATGCTTTCTGATTGGTGACATTCCTAACATCTAGTTTATACATGTCTTTGTTTTATCCCACCCCGTTTGTACCACTACAGTATTTGAGGTATAGGAATGCAAACACACAGAACATGGCACAAGGATGTTAGTAAACAGTACTTCTCCCCATTTTTATCCTTCTTCACTGTGTTGCTAAATTTCTTTGACAGTTAACAAATTTTGTTCAGTTTGGCTACTTCCAGGGAAATTGTTGTTGCTGAAGTCAGCTTTGTTACCTTCTGGAAGTCTAGGCTCAGAAGCAGTGTTTTCATACTTGAACATTTTGCAAACAAAGTCTTCACTGGGTCCACAGGCCTTTCATCCTCTGAAAAATACATGTGGTCAGTATCTTACAACATGTTAACTCCTTTTGGCATTTATCCCGTTTTTTTCTGTGAATGCCTCAAGTGGTCTTGCCTTGATTGCATTATCTGCCCCTCATTTTCTTGCAACATGCTCTGTTACAAACGGAAGGCTTGTGCCCTTGATCATTTGTTGAAAGCCTAATCACAAGTGTGATTACATTAGGAAGTGAGGCCTTTGGAGGGTAATTAGGTTTAGATGAGATCCTGTAGGTGGAGCCCCATCATGGGATTAGTGCCCTTATAAGAAGAGAAAGAGACCCCAGAACTTCCTCCCTTTGCCCTGTGGGGATACATGAGAAGGCAGCTTTCTACAAGCCAGGAAGAGGGTCTTTTCCAAGAACTGAATTTGCTAGCACCAGGATTTTGGACTTTCCAGCCTCCAAAATTGTGAGAAATGAATGTCTGCCATTTAAGTCACCTAATTTGTAGTATTTTGTTAGAACAGTCTGAGCTAAGACATGTTCTAAATATTTTCAATTATTATTCATTTTATGTACTGCATCTCCCACCATTTAATCTAATATGTAGAAATAGAGCTTTTATTCTTCTCTCAACCTGTTTTTTCTGCACTTTTTTTTTTCTTCTGCACTTTTTCTGATGGTGTATATCTTCCTGACCAGCAGTCTGGGAATCTCTTTTTGTTGTTCCTGTATATGCCCTACATTAATGTCTCTCTTCTTGGTGATCTGATATCAATATTTCTTTTACTTTCTCCATGACCTAAACTCCTATCCAAATATTATATTCATGACTGCAATGCTTGCCATGCCCCAGTGCAGAGCCATTCTTCTCAACTTATTTCATATATTTCAGCCCATGTGAATTTGTCCACATCTGCTTTTTTTTGTTTGCCCTCAATGAGCTTTATTTTTTTTATTACTATGTTATGTTAGTCACCACAGAGTGCATCATTAGTTTTTGATGTAGTGTTCCATAATTCATTGTTTGCATATAACACCCAGTGCTCTGTGCAATACGTACCATCCTTAATACCCATCACTGGGCTAGCCCATCCCCTCCACCCCTCCCTTCTGTAATCCTCAGTTTGTTTCCTAGAGTCCATAGTCTCTCATGGTTCATTTCCCCTTCTAATTCCCCCCTTTTTTCCCCTTCCTTCTCCTAATATCCTCCATTCTATTCTTTATGTTCCACAAATAAGTGAAACCATATGATAACTGTCCTTCTCTGCTTGACTTATTTCACTCAGCATAATCTCCTCCAGTTGCGTCCATGTTGATACAAAAGTTGGATATTTATCCTTTCTGATGGCTGAGTAATATTCCATTATATAAATTGCACTACTGGGTATATAACACATCTGATTTTAATGCATACTGAGAACTACTTTTTAAAAGATTTATTTACTTATTTGAGAGAGAGAGATGGCATGGGG
>NC_081569.1:95079138-95092233 GCF_022355385.1 Mustela nigripes
TCAACAGTTGGATGCTTAACCAACTGAGCCACCCAGGCACCCCATGCATACTGAGCACTTTTGGTTGAGAATGTACTTTATAAGGATAAAAAGACCCTCCAGAGACAATAATTATTTGGGTAAAATGGTATTGTTGGATTAGACTAGCTGCTGATCTGCTTCTCCACTCTTAACATGCATGTGTATATCTTTAACTTTTTCTGAAATGCCCTATTTTTGCATTATGCCTAGTTATTTTACTACTCTCTTGTTCCAAAAATATGTAAAGGAAATCGATAATTTGTACCCCTGGGGATAAAAACATATGTTTATAAAAAATAAAAAAAATATATAATAATACAGAAAATACACCACATAACATACATATATAACACATACAACATAATTTAGAAATGTGTGAGACAGGAAAAATATGAAAAAACAAAGGAAGGAACATAAAATGAAACCAAAATGAAGCTAATACGAAAAAGAATCATAGGGTTGCCTGGTTGGCTCAGTGGGTTAAAACCTCTGCCTTTGGCTCAGCTCATGATCTCAGGGTCCTGGGATCGAGCCCCACATCGGGCTCTCTGCTCTGCAGGGAGCCTTCTTCCTCCTCTCTCTCTCTCTGCCTGCCTCTCTGCCTACTTGTGACCTCTGTCTGTCAAATAAATAAATAAAAATCTTTTAAAAAAATCATAAAGCATACCACTTCATAATCTAAATATAATGTTCTAGATGATTACAGTTCTTCCTGTTTATGGTAACTTAAATGGTCCTTAGGTTTCTTTTTGGAGGAATATTCTTTTCATTAAACCACTTATTCATGCTGTAAGTGTGACACACGTGGCTGGCTGCTTTCACTTTTCAAGTGATTTACACAAGTATTTCCTTGTTGACCGTGTGACTGAAGGAGAACACTCATTGAGAGGATATTCCTGAGATTCATGTCCCATTTCCCTGGCTTAATGTAGGTGCTTAATGAACATGTGTAGTGAGATGATATACTATAATACTCGCAAATGTACTTTTCTTTTTCTGTGTAATCAAAGACACTTACATCATCTGTAGGAGAATAAAATTTTTATGGCAAGAACATGAAGAGAAAGATCTAGTCAATATTTTGATTTAGAATTCCAAAGTAAGGGGCGCCTGGGTGGCTCAAAGCCTTTGCCTTCAGCTCAGGTCATGATCCCAGGGTCCTGAGATCGAGCCCCACATCGAGCTCTCTGCTCGGCAGGGAGCCTGCTTCTTCCTCTCAGCAGGCTGCCTGCTTCTCTGCCTACTTGTGATCTCTGTCAAATAAATAAATAAAGTCTTTAGAATTCCAAAGTGAGTTCCAAAAGCCACATCAGTACAATCATTCTAAAAGTCAAAACTATTCATTTAAAAAAACAAATATTTGGAGGCACCTGGGTGGCTCAGTCAGTTAAGTGTCTAACTCTTGGTTTCAGCTCAGGTCATGATCTCAGGGTTGTGAGATCAAGCCCTGAGTCGGGCTGTGCACTGGGTGTGGAGTCTGCTTAAGATTCTCAGTCTCCCTCTCCCTTTGCCCTCCTCCCTCATTGCTCACAAATGTGAGCTTGCTCTCTCGCTCTCTCTTTCTCTCTCTCAAAAACAGAACAAAACAAAACCACAAGGATTCACATATAGGAAAAAAAAATGCCCTTGAAAATAAAAAAAGTCAAATTATCTGAGAGATTTGAAATTAGTGTAGAGTAGTAAGATAAATACCACATTGACCTCAGGGAGAGTAGGTAAGCATCATCTAGCCTGGGATGGGGCGAGGACTGTATGGTCAGTGGGGCTGGCAGTAAAGGGACTGAATCTGATCGGCCATTGAAGCAGACGAAGTCAGCAAGGAGAACTTTCTCTACATTGCCTGGCTCGGTATCAGGAAGTCAAGCAAAATGAAATATCCCTAAGACCTCTGTAGACTGTCTAGTGTTATGGACACTAGTGCTATATTTTGCTTGTTCTGAGGAGTCATGATAGCTGTGCTGGTTGTGCCCAGAGATAGCCATCATCAACAACTGCCTGAATGTTGCTTACAGATTTTTCATCAGAAGAAATACCTGCCTGAATTTTAAGAATTGCTGAGAACCATTTGAATCACCCTATGTGCATATCTCATTTAGAATGGCTCAAGAAATATATAAATCTACAAAACATAGAACTATGTATTTGGTTCATAGAGAGGAGTAAAGGGAAGCCACTGGGTTCCGTGGGAAGGAATTATGCTGTAAGCTTTACTGTGTGTACAGCTCTGTTTCAAAGAGAGAGAAAAAGAGAGGATCTATTTCATGTTAGTACACAATTCTAGAGGCTGTGAGGACTAATACAAAGTAGTTTCATGGTATCTGTCTATAATTTATATAAAAAAATGATTTTGGGCAATGTTGGGGATTTGTTGCTCAGATAAACACCAGAGGATGTCTCTGGCCTTGTGGAGCTCACAGTCTCATGAGGGAAGGCACACATTAAACCTACAGTCACATTGTTAAATGTATAATTCACACTTGCCCAAGTGTTTGAGAGGAAAGTTATGTTGCCTTCTGAAAATGTGTGCTCAAGTATTCAGTATAGAATGGGGGAGGCTCAAGGAATATTTTTTCTTATGCCAGAGTTTACAGAGGACTGAGAGTGAATTGGGAGTAGAAGCATGGAGGGGACAACGGTGGGCTTGGGGAAGGGGAGAGTGTTCTGAGCGGAAGAGGAAACCTAAGCAAGGGTCTTAACAATAGAGAGAAAGTGTTGAATCTCAGGCTCTGAAAGAAAGCCACAGTGTCTGGAGCAAGCAGATAATGAGGAAATATTGATAAATCTTAAAAACTTGTCAGGGCCCAGACAATGCAAGGCCATCACATGCCGGGTTAAAGATTTTGGTCTTTATCCAAAAAATGGTATGAAGCTGCTGTTGGGTTTTAAATATCAGGGTGATATGATTACACTTGAATTTTGAAAGCGACATCCTATATCTTACAATTTGTAAAAAAGAAATTGGTCATAGGGGGAGGGCAGATGAATTAGGAGGCTGGAGAAAGATTCATGATAAGAGATGCTTGCTATTAGCTTGGACTAAAGAGGTAGTCATGAAGACAGACCAAAAGGCACTGAGGGAGTTTGCCATGGATGAAAATGATAGAGGCACCAAAAGTGACTGGTAGATTTGTAGCATGAAGTGCAGGAAATACGGTGACATCAGTAATTGAAGGAAGAAACATTGGAAAATGGCTTTCTTCAAGGTATGGGAAGGATCTGAATTATTCCACATACCATTTTATGATACTTTTTAGGTATCTGAAATATAGATATTTGGCTTTATGGGTCTGAAGCCCAGAGGAGAGGTCTGGGATGAAGATATGAATTTTAAAGTCATAGGACAGATAGAAAATAGGGCAGGGATATATGGAGGCATTTCCCTATGGAAAGAGTGAAGAGGAAAAAAGGTGACACCAGAGCCTTAGTAACTCTAACATTAAGTGAAAACATTGTCTGTTTTGGAGAAATATATCAGATAATACATGAAATGGCACCACTCATTGATGCTTTATTTTTTATGGGCTTTTAACAGATTCTTTCCTATGTACGTACTGTAAGCTAATATTGCTTTTATGTTATTATCCAAACACTTCATTTTTAACATTATTTGTTGTCTATTATATACTAGTCTTCCCCTGACTTCCATTTACTTATGTGAAGTGAGGGAGTATATCTATTACTATATATCTTTATCTCCTATGTGGAATGGTGCTCAAGACCTTAAATCTTCTGGATGTGAACTTTTAATTTCCCTTTAGCACCTACCATTTTATTCCTCTGTCATGCCAACATTCTGTAGTGATATGTTTGGTTCCCAGTGATGTAAACAAACAGCTACTCTTGCCAGAGCCCAAGGGTGATGCCATCACTGATTCTTCTCCCCTCTTGCGTCTGTCTGTAACTGAGGATTGTTCTTGGCTATTTCGGACACAGTTCTTTTACAGCAAGTTCTATCAATATCCCCAATTCCTCTCAGAAGGCGCTTGCACCCATTTTTTGTTGCATACTTTGCTTTTTCAGTGTCAGAGTGAAAAGGTTTTACCTGTGGTTTTGTGTTTGTTTTTAGAGAGAAAGAGTGTGCACTTTGCTCAAGAATGGGGGTAGGGGATGGAGAGGGGCAGAGGGAGAGAGAGAGAGAATCTCTAGCAGGCTACACACCCAACCCAGTGCAGAGCCCAATGTGGGGCTTGATCCCAGGACCCTGAGTTCATAACCTGAGCTGAAATTAAGAATTTCAGAATCGACTGAGCCACCCACGTGCCCCTACCTGTGTTTTTACTGCAGACTTTTTGCCCTAAGACTCAAGCAAGAATACCCCAGTACTGGCCACTACTTACCTTGTAGGATGTTGTACAAATTGAATTCATGTTATCATAGAATGACTCCTTTTCAGGTAAGTTTCTCAGACTCTTATGTAAATGGACTCCCAGGAAAGCTTCCCTTATAAGTTTTTTAAAAATGACTGAATCTGAGGACTATTCAGGTTATGATCCAGCTAAGTCAGCAGTTAACTCACTTACTTGAGATAGATTTTCTTTCTCTTTACTTTTCTACAACTGTCCAGTGTTAAAAAAAATTCATCAGATGGTAGTTTCTCCCAAAAACTGCACATAAAGAATAAATGCTAACTTCCATATCCCTCACAACAAAAGGCAGCCGTTTTTTCCATAGATGTCATATTATAGAATTTGTGTTTTTTTTTTATATCTAATGTTATTCCCTCTCTACTCTAGCCCCAGTGTTATGAGGTGAGTTTGTATCCTTGTGTACCCTTATTAACTTTAAATGGAAAACTTAATACACGCTGAGGGTAAGCAACTCCAATGTCGCTCTCAAGACCAGAATTTGCATGTAAACACGTCTTGATCTCATTGGAGATTGCCCACTGATGGAGATATTAGCGTGTCCAGAGAGTGAATACTAACTGCAAACACAGAGGCCTGCTACGATACAGAATAGAAGTTATTTACTGTGCTCTAAAGAGTGCAAAAATTCTGAGATACACAGGGGCTGCAACAGAACCAGGTCAGGAATCTGGGAATCTACATTCCTCCTAACTGCATCAAGAGTGGTGTTGCTCTCTCCTGTTTTGCTTGGAGTTCCATATAAGATGCTTTTCCCTCTTCTTTTTCTTCCTTTCTTTCTTCATGTCTCCTTCCATTGCTCTGCACGCTTCTTCGCTCTCCCTCTCTTTAATTCCTTCTGTCCTCCCTTTCTCACCTCTCTCTTCTCTCTCTTATTCCTTCTCTTCCTGAGCTTGGAGAAAAAAACTGTAGAACAATAGAATGTCAAATGCCAATCCGTCCTCTTCTCCGCATTTAGAATAATTGGTCTTTAACATACTTTCCAATTTCTTTTTGAAAGGAGTATGTCATCATGGCTTACGTTCTAGACCCCTTTGCTGCTATGCCCTTGGGTCATCTCAACACACTCTTATTCGCAGAAAAGGAACTGCCATTTATGAGTTGACATAAACTTTGGGAGCTCTTTTATTGGATGTAAAAGAAAAATGTACACAATCTGTTAAAAAAACATTTAACAGGTCAAAAATCATCCAGTGAAAATGAATCTTCCTTCTATCCCTTTCTTACAACCCTTTCTCCTTAATAACTTCTGTGTCTTCTTAGAAGCATTCTGTGCACTTAGATATATCTGTATGCTCATATTTTCAGTTGAATAGAGTTGTGATACACACATTCTTAGGCACTCTGCTTTCTCACTTATTGTGTCTCAAGGATCTTTCTGTCACCATGTATAGATCTATAACATTGTTTCAAGAAATGTCTTGGTTTCTGTTATAATGATGTTACATAATTTATTTACTAATTCCCCAAAGATAAATGTTTTGGTTACTCTTACTCTTTTGCTGTTATAAGGAAGGTATAATCAATAACTTTTCTTTGTTATTGTTTTCTATGAAATTAAGTTCTAATAATGGACTTTCTAGTTGATATTTTTATACATGTTTACTATTAATAAGTGTTTTGAATATACCCACCAAAAGGTCACGCTAGTTTATACACTGCACATACACACACATAAATATATACATGTTAAGAGCTATGTTTTCCTCTCAAACATTATATATTACCAAGCTGTTAGAATAAGATTTCATTTGAAAAGAAATGAGTGTTTATTCTAAAGCATACTAGAAAGCAACTGGCATAATAAGAAACATCAATAACAAACAAACAAACAAACAAAAAGGTGGGGGGCACCTGACTGGCTCAGTGGGTTAAGCCTCTGCCTTTGGCTCAGGTCATGATCTCAGGGTCCTGGGATCTAGCCCCTTATTGGGCTCTCTGCTCAGCAGGAAACCTGCTTCCCCCTGTCTCTCTCTCTGACTGCCTTTCTGCCTACTTGTGATCTCTCTCTCTCTCTGTCAAATAAATAAAATCTTTAAAAAAGACTGGATTAAGTAAACTGCCAAAACAAAATAAAACAAAACAACAAAAACAAAAACAAAAAAACATTGAATTAAGCGACAGCAGACAGCTGTAAAATATTAAGGGAGAAACTATCATGATGCTAAAGGCTTTTTTTTTTCTGGATTAGCAAATATATTTTCACCTAAAATACATGGCTTGGGATAGGTTTTAAGTTAAAAGGTTTCAGGGGCACCTGGGTGGCACAGTGGGTTAAGCCTCTGACTTTAGGCCAGGTCATGATCTCAGGGTCCTGGGATCGAGCCCCACATCAGGCTCTCTGCTTAGCGGGGAGCCTGCTTCCCCGACTCTCTCTGCCTGGCTCTGTGCCGATCTCTGTCAAATTAAAAAAAAAAAAAAGTCAATATTAGAAGCAGCAGACCTATGACCCAGGCCAGATATTACCATGTTTTAACAGTGTGATCCTGGGCAAATTACTTAATCTACCAGAGTTTCATTTTTTTTTTTTTTTGCATATATGAAGGGCTTTTTTGTTTGTTCTTTCTTGTGTTATTAACATATAGAAAAATGCACAGACCTTAAGTATATGTTTTATTAAGTTTTGACAGGTGTAAAGGTCATACAATGATCATGTTGATCAATATTAGAATATTTTCATCACGCCAGAAACTTTTCTGATGATGCTTTTTTTGTGAGTCTCACTCACCTGATACCTCTTTCTATCAAACAGACTAGTTGCTCTTTTTTTTAAAAAAAAGATTTATTTGAAATAAAGAGAGAAAGAAAGGGAGCATGAGTGGGTGGGGAGGGGCAGAGGGAGAAGGAGAGTGAATCTCAAGTTGACTGCATTGAGCTCAGAGTCCTATGTGGGCTTTATCCCAGGACCCTGAGATCACGACCTGAGCTGACATCGCGTTGAATGCTCAACCGACTGAGCTGCCCAGGTGCCCTAGTGTGCTTTTTTTTTTTTTAATTTTATTTATTTATTTGACAGACAGAGATCACAAGTAGGCAGAGAGAGAGGAGGAAGCAGGCTCCCTGCTGAGCAGAGAGCCCGAAGCAGGGCTCAATCCCAGGACCCTGAGACTATGACCTGAGCTGAAGGCAGAAGCTTAACCCACTGAGCCACCCAGATGCCCCTAGTTTGCTTTTTTTTTAAAAAAAAAACTTTATATATTGGGCACCTGGGTGGCTCAGTGGGTTAAGCCTCTGCCTTCGACTCAGGTCATGATCTTAGAGTCCTGGGATCGAGTCCCACATTGGGCTCTGCTCTGCAGAAAGCCTGCTTCCTCCTCTCTCTCTCTCTGTCTGCCTCTCTGACTACTTGTGATCTCTCTGTCAAATAAATAAATAAATTCTTTAAAAAAATTTAAAAAAGAACCTTATATAAATGAAATCATACAATATTTACATAGACAATATATGGCTTCTTTCACTCAAGGTGTTTGAAATTTATAGGTCATGTGATTAGCAGTTTGTTTCTTTTCTTTATGTTTCATTGTACAAATATATAATAATTTGTTAATTAATTTTCCTGCAGTGATGGACATTTTCAGTTTGGACACATTATGAAAAAAACTTCCACAAGCATTCTTTCACAAACCTTTTTATTTTGGAAGGCATTTGCACTCATTTCTCTTGGATATATATCTAGAAACAGAATTGCTGGGTCACAGGGTAGGTGTAGGAAATAGCTAAGAAATTGCCAAACACTTTGTAAAAGTGATTAGTTATACCATTGTACTTTCTCACCAACAACGTATGAGAATTTTAGGTGACCTACATTCCCAGAAATGTTTGGTGTTTTTAATCGTAGAAAGTTAATCAGAGTATGTGTAAAATGGTATATAATGTTTTTAAATTTACATTTTCTTGACTACTGATGATGTCAACTATCTTTTCATGTGCTTGTTAGTCATTTGTTCATCTTTTATTGTGAAGTTTCTGTTAAAAGCTTTTGCCCACTTTTAAGTGGGGGTTGTTTTTCTTTGGAGGGTATCAGTCATATTGACTATGTTATAGATAAAAGTCCTTTGACATACCTATGTATTGAATTTTCCTCTCAGTGTGTGGCTCCATTATTTATTTTCTTAGTGGTATCTCTTGATGGGCAGAAGATTTCATATTGAATATATCCAATTTACCCCTTTTCTTTTTGTGATAACCCCTTCGTGACCTAAGGAATCATTACCTACTCAAGTTGTAAAGACATAATTCACTTTTTTTTTTTTTTCTTAGAAGATATATTGTTTAAACCTTTATGTTCGGTCAATGGTCCATTTCAAATTATTATTTAGGTATGGTGTGGTGTGAAATAGGAATTGAGAATTTTTTCCTATAATGCTATCCCACTATTCATGTTTTGGTGTGTATAGAAAAGACTTTCCTTTACCTGTTGACTTCCTTTGGTGACTTTGTGCAAAATCAATTGAACAAATATCTGTGGATTCCTTTTTCTACTCTTTCTTTCTGATTGATCTATTTATCCTTACAGTGTTACCACATTGTCTTTATTATTGTTGTTGTTGTTGTTATTGTTATTATTGTTGTTATTGTTATTGTTATTATGTTATGTTAGTCATCATACTGTACATCATTAGTTTTTTGATGCAGTGTTCCATGATTCATTGTTTGCATATAACACCCAGTGCTCCATGCAACCTGTGCTTTCCTTAATACCCATCACTGAGCCAACACATCCCCCCACCCTCTCCCCTCTAAAACTCTCAGTTTGTTTCTCAGAGTCCACAGTCTGTTATGGTTCTTCTCCCCCTTCAATTCCCCTCCTTCATTTTCCCCTTCTTTCTTCTAATGTCTTCCATGCTATTCCTTATGTTCTACAAGTAAGTGAAACCATATGATAATTTACTTTCTCTGCTTCACTTACTTTGATTAGCGTGACTTAAAACAAACTTTGAAATCAGGTCGGGTACCTCCTCCATCTTTCTTTAAACAGGATTTTTAAAATACTCTGTTATTTCATGGATTGAAGGAAATAAGGTAATTAATTTTTAAAAATAGTTATTTATTTGAGAGAGAGAGACTACACAAGTGGGGGTGGAGGAGCAGAGGGAGAGGAAGAATCAGACTCCCCACTGAGCAGGGAGCCTGATGTGGAGCTCAATCCCAGAACCCCTAGATTAAGACCTGAGCCAAAGATAGGTGCTTACCTGACAGAGTCACCCAGGCACCCCTGAAATAAGCTAAAAAATTCAATCTCTCACAGAGAAATATACAAATGTCAGATGTGAGAGTTAAGTGAACTGTGATATAGAATAGTGAAGACCATATACTTATGTTTTTTTTTTAATGAATAAAGTCAGATTATCTGAGATGAGCTGAGTTTACATCCTGTATCTTTTGCTTGCTAGCTGAGGATGTTACTTTGAAGATGTTTCATCTATGTGACTTTGTTTCAGCGTATGTTTGGGATAATAACTGCATCTATCTCAAAGGGGGAGTTTAAAAGATTAAATCACTTCAAAAGATGCTAAACACTTAGAAAAATGCCCGGCACATTAGAAGTGCTAAATACATATTTCTTACTGCATTACTTATCTGCTGAATTTAACAACTTGCCCCAAACTTACTGGCTTAAAACTCATTTATTACCTCACAGTTTCTGTGGGTCAGGATTCTCAGCGGAGCTAGATTGGTCCTCTGCTTCTCTCACAAAGCTGCATTCAGTATGTAATCTAGGGTGGCGGTCTTACATAAACGAGCTATGACTAGGCAAGGAGTTACTTCCCATGCTACTTGTGTTGTTGTTGGTATGAATCAGCTCCTCAAGGGTTGATGGACTGACGTTCTCTGTTTATTGCTGCTTGTTGGGCTGGGACTGACATGGACCTCTTGAGCACAGCATCTTGCTTCATCAAACTGTATAAGCCAAGAAGACATTAGAGAGAGAGCATGTGCTAGCAAGATGGAAGTCACAATCTTTTGTAACTTAATCACGGAGGTGACATTCCATTGCTTTTGCTGTACTCCATTGGTTAAATTCAAGTCACTGGGTCCAGGTCCACACGTATAGAGGGACCTGAATAATGAGGCAGGAGTCCTTGGGAACTATGGAACCATCTTAAAAGACTGTTTACTACACTTATCTATACTAAGCACCTAAGAAATATTTAAACTTGTTCTTTTCTATAATAATGTTAATGCATAAAAGAGAAACTAAATAATCTTATTTAATGTCCTTAAAAAATATTACCATATATGTTTAAAAGTTTCAATATGTATGGTGGAGAGATATATATAGCTGTTAAAGACATTTTTAGGAATTGTAGTGCTAAGATAGGGACTATGGCCCTTAAGTTAACTATTTTTTTCCCCAGTTTGGGTTTAGTTGCTTATTTTAGCTTTGTGTTGTAGCTCTCACTTCATATTTAATCTATGACTTTCTATAATGAAAGGTTAATTATTTTTTTCATCTTTTCACTAAGAAATTATAAAATTTCTTTTGATTTTTAAAAGGCTAACTTTCCTTTCTTTATTCATTGTTGTTTTGAACTCTTTCACATATATGTTGTAGTTTTGAGATGGCTTACATGTTAGTTTTCACCTATTGAGGCCAGTGTTTTTTGTGCCTTCATAAGAAATGTAATAGTTTATTCCTGGGTAATTACACTCACTTATGTATTTTATTACTAGGTTTATTTTTTCTTTCAGTTACCTTGTGATTTTTATTGAGGGAAAAGGGAGTAGCAATTATAAATCCTACTGGTCCATAATTCCCTCATCTTTAAAGTTCTAAAACAGGGGTGCCTGGGTGGCTCAGTCATTAAGCAGCTGCCTTTGGCTCTGGTCATGATCTCAGGGTCCTGGGATCAAGCCCCACATTGGGCTCCCTGCTCTGTGGGAGGCCTGCTTTTCCCTCTCACACTCCCCCTGCTTGTGTTCCCTCTCTTGCTGTGTCTATCTCTGTCAAATAAATAAATAAAATCTTTTTTAAAAAAATTAAGTTCCACAACAAAGTTAGACAACTTTGAGTGCTTCTATAAAATTATTGTTTTAGTATTAATTATCTTTTGTAAAGATAAAGGTTTGTACTTTAGAACCTTCAGAACTCTCAGATACATGCCACCATGTGCCACAGATTTATTATTCTTTTGTTCTCAACTTGTCATTCTAGCATTTCTGTTTTTGATAACTTAGATAGATTTCATTTCTCTTATCTATAAAAAATAAACAAACCCAAGGATATTTATTACTGCTAGAATAAACTGTAGTGAACTTTTTTCCAAGAGGTTTTTTTTTTTCCAGTACATGGAAAGATAGATAATATGTGGTGATCTAGTTATTATCTCAAAAATTTTAAGCAGAGGGGCACCTGGGTGGCTCAGTGGGTTAAGCCTCTGCCTTCGGCTCAGGTCATGATCCCAGGGGCCTGGGATCGAGTCCCGCATAGGGCTCTCTGTTCAGCAGGGAGCCTGCTTCTCCTCATCTCTCTCTCTGTCTGTCTCTCTGCCTATTTGTGATCTCTCTCTCTGTCAAATAAATAAATAAAATCTTTAAAAAAATTTTAAGCAGAATATTTATTTCCTATACTGGAATAAATGTTTTGCATGGAAAGCAAGCATCATAGTCCAGTATTATATGTCTCAACAAGCATGCAAACCAGCAAGCATCTGTCTAATGGTAATATGTTCTGGCTCAATTTTATAGATAAAGGATTTGTGATTCATGGTAAGACTGAAATAAACAGAAATTTTTATTGCAAAATGGCTGCACTGAGTTTGTAATTTAAGGGCACATTCCCAGAATATGGGGATATTCTGTGAATGTGGGAATATGTATATATAACATAGCGGTGTTTGTTCATTGCAGTAGGGACAGTGAGGGTGTTTCTTGACAGTAACAGCCAGAATTCATAAGAGTAAAATCATATCTATTTGATAAGTCATGCACTCAGCATTAAGATACTATTTAAAATAGACCAAGGAAACATCATTACACAAAAAGAAAAAAATAGTGTGCCTGACTTTATGGCAGATACATTGTATTTGGAAGAGAGAGTCAATGAATAAATGCGTAAAAAAGCAAACAAAACTGTAATATAGAAGCTGATTGGCATTGTTGAAAAAAATAGAGCATTGATGAAGGTATATGGACTCCTGAGGATGAAGGATAAAGTTACAATTTTATATCAAGTAATCAAGGAAGAATTATTGTGGTGATGAATAGCCTTGAATAAAGTGAAAGAGTGAGCCTGTGCATAGCTTTTAAGCTACAAGGAATAGCCAGTTCAAAGGCCCTGAGCTGACAACTTGCTGGGTGGGTTTGAGGAGTCATATAGAACAGAAAAAGCAAAGTAAGGAGTAGTTGGAGTTGAAATCAGGACCAAAGAGATAGACGGTGGTTAGAATATGTGCAGCCCTGAAAATTAGTATAAGGACTTTGACAAGAACATATTCACACTGTTCCTAACCTTCCTGGGAGAGACTGGTAAATGTCTTCCTTTGCAAACTTAGGTGGAATTTGTTTCTGTCACAAGTGAGAAAGTACATTTTGGGATGAGATCAGGGCGTGAGTATGTGAGGGGATGGAGTTGGGGTAAATTATCTGGCATGGCTATACCACAGGACAAGGTAGTCCAAGTTTATTCTTTAACCATGTGAGCTTCCACTAGCAGTGTCTGAGAAATATATTTTTTCTCCCCTGCATTTAAGCGTCTTAGACTTCTTTC
>NC_081569.1:95092243-95097653 GCF_022355385.1 Mustela nigripes
TTCTTTCTTTCTTTCTTTCTTTCTTTCTTTCTTTCTTTCTTTCTTTCTTTCTTTTAATTTGACAGAGATCACAAGCAGTCAGAGAGGCAGGCAGAGAGAGAGGGGGAAGCAGGCTCCCTGCTGAGCAGGGACCCTGAGATCATGACCTGAGCCAAAGGCAGAGGCTTAAGTGACTGAGCCACCCAGGTGCCCGAGTGTCTTAGATTTCTGGAATATTCTATGCTTTATAGTAAGCCAGTATGTTAACTACATAAACATTTACTTAATCATTTTCCTTTCAGTGAACTCTTTGATTGTTTCCAGGTTTTGCTAAGACAAACCAGACCTCCGTGAACATCTATGTGAGGTCTCTATATGTGCAAGAGTTTCTCAAGCTTTATTTCAGAAGTTGAATATTGGTGTCATGGGATATACACATCTTTAATTTCTACCAGATAATGTCAAATAATTTTCCAAGGTTATTTTGTCAAATTGCAGTTTACCAATATTTGTTCCTCATGCTCACATTTAATATTGCCAGACTTTTAAATATTTTCTGTCTGGTGGGTGCAAAATTGTATTATGTAGTGGCTGTAAGAGGTATTTTACAAAGACTAATTAGGCTGAGTATCCTTTCATGTGTTTATTGGAACAGACATATTTTCTTTTTCATGAAATGCTTTTTTTCATTTTCTATTGAATTATTTGTATTTAATATGTAAAAATTATCTGTAGTCTCTGGGTACCAGTATTTGTTGGCTGTTATTTTTAAAATACTTGTTTCTTCAATTTATATTTTGTCTTAAACTGACTTATGATAGACAGATATCATTATTTCCTACCTCATGTTTCCTTCTAAAAGTTTTAATTTTGCTATATATTTGGTCTTCATGGAGATGATTTTGTATAGGATGAGAGACAGGAATCCCAATTAGTTTTTAAAATAACATCAACTAATTTTGCTAGCATATTTTTAATAGTCTATAATTTTCCTATTGATTGATAGTGATAGTTCTATAATATATCAATTTGGCATATATATATAAGTTTGGGTACTGCAGTCTGTTCCACTTACCATAACTTGATCTTAATTTATACACACACACACACACACACACACACACACACACACACACGCATATACACTCAAATCTCAACATAGAACAATTTTGTAATTCTGTTCTAGGTGTGACTTGGACCTAGATCTTCCATATAAATTTTAGAGTTGTTAAAACAAACAAAATGACAAAAAGAGGATATAATGATGATTGAAGTTGCATTGATCCTACATGCCAATTTAGAGAAATTTTACATATTGGTAATACTGAGTCTAATCTTGCTGTAATTTGATATTCATTCAGGTATTCTTTAATGTCTTATGATAAAGTTTCATAATTTTACTTTTAGTCCTATTATTTTAGTGCTTTAGCATCTTCCATAGTTATCCATTTTTATTAAAGTTTTAAATTCTATTTTAGTACTTAATTTCTGATTGATCATTTATATTAAAACTTAATTTATTTTTGTATAGCGACTTTATTTTTTTTTAAGATTTTATTTATTTATTTGACAGAGAGAGAGATCACAAGTAGGCAGAGAGAAAGGCAGAGAGAGGGGGAAGCAGGCTCCCTGCTGAGCAGAGACCCCCCCCCCCCCCGCCATGTGGGCTCTATCCCAGGACCCTGGGATCATGACCTAAGCTGAAAGCAGAGGCTCTAACCCACGGAGCCACCCCGGTGCCCCTCTATAGTGACTAAATCTAGTTCCACATCTAGCAAACTTCCTCATCTCTCTTATTAACTCCACCTGTCATTTTCTACTGGTTCTAGGCCCACACTCGCCTTCCTGTACTCTCTCTCTACCATTGGAGCTAGGTGCTTTAAAAATGTATTTCCCAGTGAGAGCTCAAGTATGATTAGCTTCTGCCAAAGGCAACACTCTCAAAAAGGGAGAGAGAAGGATGCTGGAGTAAAATAGAAGCCAAAGGCTTCCACAGGCAACTCTGGGCTTTCCTAATGGTAACAACCAAAGGAGCAATTACTTCAGGAAACTGAGGATTCTAACAAAGGTGGTGCTGGTAACTGGAAGCACATTCTGGCTCTGTCCTGAGTAGGTAGTAACTTGGCGCAGAGGCACTTGGTCTCAGAAGAATGTAGGCTTTGGCAAGGCTGGAGTCTTTTAAAGGAATGCCTGACACTGGGGTAGATCACCAGATCTCCTTCTGGAGTAGGCATTGCTTCTTATGGTCCCTGATCTCCTTCCCTGTCCTCCCTGGTCTCTCCATAATACCATGTAAACTCCATTGCTTCTCCATTCTACCCAACAGTTTAGTAACTTAAATCCCTCTTGTCATTTATGCTCTCCTTACAATAACTTGAATTGTAGGGAGGAGAGGGGCAAAATGCTAGAGAAGTAGGAGACCCTGTTTCAACCGGTCTCCTGAAGCGAGCAAAATATCTACCGGAACACTCTGAATACCTATGGAATCAGCCTGAGATGTAGGATTATACACTTCTGGATCTCTAAGCAGGCAGAAGACACCAACTGTATATTAATTATAATTATTTATCTATAGATTTTTGGTTTTTTATTCAAAGTATCATAATGTGCCCATTTAAAAATATTTGTTTCTTCTTTTTCAGTTCTTGCATACTATTTCTTTATCTTCTCTTACTCTGACTAGAACCTTCTATAAAAGATGGATACAGTTGTTCACAGTGGATATACATAGTCAGGATTTATAATGTCTGGAATAAATTATTTTAATATATTTCATGTATAAGTTTAGGGTAAGTATTCTTTATCATATTTTGAGAAAGTTTCCTTTTTTTCCTTATGTTAAGGGACTTAACATGAAAGAATATAGATTTGTATTTTACATTTTTCTCTCTGCATTTATCCAAATGATTATTTGGATTTTTTTTCCTTTAGTGTCTTAATGTAGTGAATTACATTAACAAACTCTTTGTGTTAAACCAACCCTGAAATTCTGGGTTAACCTCAAATTCTTCATAATGCTTTCTATTGTTTGCTGATTTTCCTTTTGGATTTTTGTGTTTCTATTCAAGAATGAGATTGATCTGAAAATTTTTCTCCCATCCTATCCTGATCTGGTTTGGTATTAATGTTACACTAATCCCATAAATGAGTTGTGACTTATTTCCCCTCTTCTTCTTTGTGGCACAGATCATCATTTATTTTTTCATACTTAGTAGGATTCACCAATAAAGCCAAGTAAGTCTAGTGCATTTTTGTGGGAAGACATAATCTGATGAATTAATTTTGTTAGTAGGTATAGGCTATGCAAATTATCTATTTGTTTTTGAAGTGGTTTCTTAACTGAACTTTTTCTAGAAGTTTGTTAATTGCACCTAACTTTTAAAATGTTTGGCATAATGTTTTTCAGCTTTCTTAGATTATTTGCCATAAATCTACCTCACTCACTAGAAGCTGTTGATGGCTGGTAGCTGCTACATGTGTTCATTCCTGTTTTGTCTAAAGTCTGCTTTGATAACATTGACAGCCACTCTAAGAATGTTGTCTACTATGTCTTGCAATATACAAAAGCCTATGACACTATAAAGAATATTCAAATACTGAGTTCTTAATCTGCCAAAGACACATTTTTGCATACACAAGGACAACTCCTTTCTCACACACATTGTCACCAAAATATTGAAGCACTGATTCCTAAGCTTGTGTTTCTGAGCCCCTCGAGGCCATAGTAGTCTCAGACACAGCATTCAGGTTCTCTCACCTTAAGGTTCCTATAGAGGTGAGGGATGGCGGGGAAACTGTCTTCAAAACAGACCCAGCTCTTCTCCAGTGACTACTTTTTCTTCCCAGGCTTAGATATTATAAACATTAATTCAACTAGTGGATCTATAAATCAACTTTTAGAAGCTGCACCAACCAGTTATGAGAAGATGTGTCTAGAAAGGCTGATTAATGACTATAACAGAATTTTATTATGCGCCTCTTTTGGGTTGGGCCCTGTTCTAGCTTTGGGGACACAGGAGAAGACAAGACTGTGTGTTGCCTGCTTTCTTAGAACTTCTAGTCTCATTGTGGGAAATGCAAAATTAGTATTCATGAAACAAATAGTAAACCAGAAAATGACTTTAGACTCAGAATTATTGTGGATATTGATAATTACTATGAAAACTTAAGAGTGATTGGTGGTGATTTGGGGTAAAGGTGACATTTGGAATTTCTAGATTAAATTGGATTGTCAAAAAAAGCCAAGGGAGGTAACAATGAGGCTAGATCCAAATTTCTAAGATGAAGCTACTAATGGTGATAGGAACAAAGTGGCCCAGTTAGACAAAAGAACACAGCCTCATGATGAGTATGAGTTAGAGTTACCCCAGGAATGGAGCGGTCCGGTGAGAAAGCAACATTTATATCTATTAAAACTATTGTATAATCTTCATTTATGTTTTTCATATTAACTTTAAATTTTTCTTCATAGAGATCTTGCCGTTTTTTAATTTTTTACTCAAGTTCTTATAATTTTAATTTCTAATATAAATATATTTTTAATTCTTCCTATAGAACTTAAGGAACTCTATTTCCTTTTAATTTTAATGAAAATGTCTTAAAATTTTTGCCATTACATACAATCTTAATTACTTGTCTTAAATTTTATTCCTTAAAATATTATGGAAGTACCTTCCACTTCAAGTTGGTTAAGAGATTTATGAGGAATAGATGATAAATTTAATCAAACTTAATTTTTAGGATTTAAAAATGTATAATTACTTTCACTGTAGATATGATCAATAGCATTAATAAATTCATTCAACTTCAATAATGAACCCTAATTAATAAAGTTATCTTAATGTTTTAAGTTATTGTTGAGTTAAATTTGTTAGTATTTAATTTGTAACTATTATTAATAGCTTTGGTTTTCTAACCATGATTTAAATGTTGTTTAGAGAATACTTAAAACTTTCTATGTAGCAGAATCTTGTTATTAATTTTCACATAGAATTTCTGTTTTTGTTGTTGTAGTTACAGATTTTTATCTGAACAGACTTTCTACATTTGAAATTTCATAAAGGCATTGCAAGTTCTTGAAAAAAAATCTAGTCTCTTTTGATTACAATATTTGACAAATCATTATCTTTCTACTAGTTAATGCATTTTGATGTTTGGTAATCGTATTGACCACTTATTAGTATAACTTATCACAAGCTGAGGGATGTGTTAAAAGCTGTCTTTACTGCTATGCTTTTAATATATGTATATATTTCTATCAATTTTTACATATTTTTAATATAATTTTTTATTTTTTATAAACATATTTTTATCCCCAGGGGTACAGGTCTGTGAATCACCAGGTTTACACACTTCACAGCACTCACCAAATCACATACCCTCCCCAATGTCCATAATCCCACCCCCTTCCCCCAAACCCCCTCCCCCCGGC
>NC_081569.1:95097753-95111445 GCF_022355385.1 Mustela nigripes
CAAGAGTCACTTATGGTTTGTCTCCCTCCCAATCCCATCTTGTTTCATTTATTCTTCTCGTACCCACTTAAGCCCCCATGTTCCATCACCACTTCCTCATATCAGGGAGATCATATGATAGTTGTCTTTCTCCGCTGGACTTATTTCACTAAGCATGATACGCTCTAGTTCCATCCATGTTGTCGCAAATGGCAAGATTTCATTTCTTTTGATGGCTGCATAGTATTCCATTGTGTATATATACCACGCCTTCTTGATCCATTCATCTGTTGATGGACATCTAGGTTCTTTCCATAGTTTGGCTATTGTGGACATTGCTGCTATAAACATTCAGGTACACGTGCCCCTTTGGATCACTACGTTTGTATCTTTAGGGTAAATACCCAATAGTGCAATTGCTGGGTCATAGGGCAGTTCTATTTTCAACATTTTGAGGAACCTCCATGCTGTTTTCCAGAGTGGCTGCACCAGCTTGCATTCCCACCAACAGTGTAGGAGGGTTCCCCTTTCTCCGCATCCTCTCCAGCATCTGTCATTTCCTGACTTGTTGATTTTAGCCATTCAGACTGGTGTGAGGTGATATCTCATTGTGGTTTTGATTTGTATTTCCCTGATGCCGAGTGATATGGAGCACTTTTTCATGTGTCTGTTGGCCATCTGGATGTCTTCTTTGCAGAAATGTCTGTTCATGTCCTCTGCCCATTTCTTGATTGGATTATTTGTTCTTTGGGTGTTGAGTTTGCTAAGTTCTTTATAGATTCTGGACACTAGTCCTTTATCTGATATGTCGTTTGCAAATATCTTCTCCCATTCTGTCAGTTGTCTTTTGATTTTGTTAACTGTTTCCTTTGCTGTGCAAAAGCTTTTGATCTTGATGAAATCCCAATAGTTCATTTTTGCCCTTGCTTCCCTTGCCTTTGGCGTTGTTCCTAGGAAGATGTTGCTGCGGCTGAGGTCAAAGAGGTTGCTGCCTGTGTTCTCCTCAAGGATTTTGATGGATTCCTTTCGCACATTGAGGTCCTTCATCCATTTTGAGTCTATTTTCGTGTGTGATGTAAGGAAATGGTCCAATTTCATTTTTCTGCATGTGGCTGTCCAATTTTCCCAGCACCATTTATTGAAGAGGCTGTCTTTTTTCCATTGGACATTCTTTCCTGCTTTGTCGAAGATGAGTTGACCATAGAGTTGAGGGTCTATTTCTGGGCTCTCTATTCTGTTCCATTGATCTATGGGTCTGTTTTTGTGCCAGTACCATGCTGTCTTGATGATGACAGCTTTGTAATAGAGCTTGAAGTCCGGGATTGTGATGCCATCAACATTGGCTTTCTTTTTCAATATCCCTTTAGCTATTCGAGGTCTTTTCTGGTTCCATATAAATTTTAGAATTATTTGTTCCATTTCTTTGAAAAAGATGGATGGTACTTTGATAGGAATTGCATTAAATGTGTAGATTGCTTTAGGTAGCATAGACATTTTCACAATATTTATTCTTCCAATCCAGGAGCATGGAACATTTTTCCATTTCTTTGTGTCTTCCTCAATTTCTTTCATGAGTACTTTATAGTTTTCTGAGTATAGATTCTGTGCCTCTTTGGTTAGGTTTATTCCTAGGTATCTTATGGTTTTGGGTGCAATTGTAAATGGGATTGACTCCTTAATTTCCCTTTCTTCTGTCTTGCTGTTGGTGTAGAGAAATGCAACTGATTTCTGTGCATTGATTTTATATCCTGACACTTTACTGAATTCCTGTATAAGTTCTAGCAGTTTTGGAGTGGAGTCTTTTGGGTTTTCCACATATAGTATCATATCATCTGCGAAGAGTGATAATTTGACTTCTTCTTTGCCGATTTGGATGCCTTTAATTTCCTTTTGTTGTCTGATTGCTGAGGCTAGGACCTCTAGTACCATGTTGAATAGCAGTGGTGATAATGGACATCCCTGCCGTGTTCCTGACCTTAGTGAAAAAGCTTTCAGTTTTTCTCCATTGAGAATGATATTTGCGGTGGGTTTTTCATAGATGGCTTTGATGATATTGAGGTATGTGCCCTCTATCCCTACACTTTGAAGAGTTTTGATCAGGAAGGGATGCTGTACTTTGTCAAATGCTTTTTCAGCATCTATTGAGAGTATCATATGGTTCTTGTTCTTACTTTTATTGATGTGTTGTATCACATTGACTGATTTGCGGATGTTGAACCAACCTTGCAGCCCTGGAATAAATCCCACTTGGTCGTGGTGAATAATCTTTTTAATGTACTGTTGAATCCTATTGGCTAGTATTTTGTTGAGTATTTTCGCATCTGTGTTCATCAAGGATATTGGTCTATAGCTCTCTTTTTTGGTAGGATCCTTGTCTGGTTTTGGGATCAAGGTGATGCTGGCCTCATAAAATTAGTTTGGAAGTTTTCCTTCCATTTCTATTTTTTGGAACAGTTTCAGGAAAATAGGAATTAGTTCTTCTTTAAATGTTTGGTAGAATTCCCCCGGGAAGCCATCTGGCCCTGGGCTTTTGTTTGTTTGGAGATTTTTAATGACTGTTTCAATCTCCTTACTGGTTATGGGTCTGTTCAGGCTTTCTATTTCTTCCTCGTTCAGTTGTGGTAGTTTATATGTTTCTAGGAATGCATCCATTTCTTCCAGATTGTCAAATTTATTGCCGTAGAGTTGCTTATAATATGTTCTTATAATAGTTTGTATTTCTTTGGTGTTAATTGTGATCTCTCCTCTTTCATTCATGATTTTATTTATTTGGGTCCTTTCTCTTTTATTTTTGATAAGTTGGGCCAGGGGTTTATCAATTTTATTAATTCTTTCAAAGAACCAGCTCCTAGTTTCGTTGATTTGTTCTATTGTTTTTTTGGTTTCTATTTCATTGATTTCTGCTCTGATCTTTATGATTTCTCTTCTCCTGCTGGGCTTAGGGTTTCTTTCTTGTTCTTTCTCCAGCTCCTTTAGGTGTAGGGTTAGATTGTGTACCTGAGACCTTTCTTGTTTCTTGAGAAAGGCTTGTACCGCTATATATTTTCCTCTCAGGACTGCCTTTGTTGTGTCCCACAGATTTTGAACCGTTGTATTTTCATTATCATTTGTTTCCATGATTTTTTTGAATTCTTCTTTAATTTCCCGGTTGACCCATTCATTCTTTAGAAGGATGCTTTTTAGTCTCCATGTATTTTGGTTCTTTTCAAACTTCCTTTTGTGGTTGAGTTCTAGCTTTAGAGCATTGTGGTCTGAAAATATGCAGGGAATGATCCCAATCTTTTGATACCGGTTGAGTCCTGATTTAGGACCGAGGATGTGATCTATTCTGGAGAATGTTCCATGTGCACTAGAGAAGAATGTGTATTCTGTTGCTTTGGGATGAAATGTTCTGAATATATCTGTGATGTCCATCTGGTCCAGTGTGTCGTTTAAGGCCTTTATTTCCTTGCTGATCTTTTGCTTGGATGATCTGTCCATTTCAGTGAGGGGAGTGTTAAAGTCCCCTACTATTATTGTATTATTGTTGATGTGTTTCTTTGATTTTGTTATTAATTGGTTTATATAGTTGGCTGCTCCCACATTGGGGGCATAGATATTTAAAATTGTTAAATCTTCTTGTTGGACAGACCCTTTGAGTATGATATAGTGTCCTTCCTCATCTCTTATTATAGTCTTTGGCTTAAAATCTAATTGATCTGATATAAGGATTGCCACTCCTGCTTTCTTCTGATGTCCATTAGCATGGTAAATTCTTTTCCACCCCCTCACTTTAAATCTGGAGGTGTCTTCGGGCTTAAAATGAGTTTCTTGGAGGCAACATATAGATGGGTTTTGTTTTTTTATCCATTCTGATACCCTGTGTCTTTTGACAGGGGCATTTAGCCCATTAACATTCAGGGTAACTATTGAGAGATATGAATTTAGTGCCATTGTTTTGCCTGTAAGGTGACTGTTACTGTATATGGTCTCTGTTCCTTTCTGATCTACCACTTGTAGGCTCTCTCTTTGCTTAGAGGACCCCTTTCAAGATTTCCTATAGAGCTGGTTTGGTGTTTGCAAATTCTTTCAGTTGTTGTTTGTCCTGAAAGCTTTTAATCTCTCCTTCTATTTTCAATGATAGCCTAGCTGGATATAGTATTCTGGGCTGCATGTTTTTCTCATTTAGTGTTCTGAAAATATCATGCCAGCTCCTTCTGGCCGGCCAGGTCTCTGTGGATAAGTCAGCTGCCAATCTAATATTTTTACCATTGTATGTTACAGACTTCTTTTCCCGGGCTGCTTTCAGGATTTTCTCTTTGTCACTGAGACTTGTAAATTTTACTATTAGGTGACGGGGTGTGGGCCTATTCTTATTGATTTTGAGGGGCATTCTCTGAACCTCCTGAATTTTGATGCTCGTTCCCTTTGCCATATTGGGGAAATTCTCCCCAATATTTCTCTCTAGTATACCTTCTGCTCCCCTCTCTCTTTCTTCTTCTTCTGGAATCCCAATTATTCTAATGTTGTTTCGTCTTATGGTGTCACTTATCTCTCGAATTCTCCCCTCATGGTCCAGTAGCTGTTTGTCCCTCTTTTGTTCAGCTTCTTTATTCTCTGTCATTTGGTCTTCTTTATCACTAATTCTTTCTTCTGCCTCATTTATCCTAGCAGTGAGAGCCTCCATTTTTGATTGCACCTCATTAATAGCTTTTTTGATTTCAACTTGGTTAGATTTTAGTTCTTTTATATCTCCAGAAAGGGCTTTTATATCTCTCGAGAGGGTTTCTCTAATATCTTCCATGCGTTTTTCGAGCCCGGCTAGAACCTTGAGAATTGTCATTCTGAACTCTAGATCTGACATATTACCAATGTCTGTATTGATTAGGTCCCTAGCCTTCGGTACTGCCTCTTGTTCTTTTTTTTGTGTTGAATTTTTCCGTCTTGTCATTTTGTCCAGAGAAGAGTATATGAAGGGGCAAGTAAAATACTAAAAGGGTGGCAACAACCCCAGGAAAATATGCTTTAACCAAATTAGAAGAGATCCCAAATCGTTAGGGGGGAGAAAGGGGATACAAAGAGGTTCAAAAAGGAAGAAAGAAAAAAAAGAAAAAGAAAAAAAAAGAAAAGAATTAAAAAAAAAGAAAACACCTACAAAAAATATAAAAAAGAGAAAATATATGTATTAGATAAACTAGTAAAAAAATCTTTAAAAAATAAAAAGGTAACAGTTAAAAAAAAAATTTTACCCGAAGGCGAGAAAAAAAAACAAAAAATGAAAAAGAAAAAAGTTAAATTAACCGCAAGACTAAAAAAAATCACAGGGAAAAAGCCATGAGTTCCGTGCTTGGCCTTCTCCTCCTCTGGAATTCTGCTGCTCTCCTTGGTATTGAAACCGCACTCTTTGGTAGGTGAACTTGGTCTCAGCTGGATTTCTTGTTGATCTTCTGGGGGAGGGGCCTGTTGTAGTGATTCTCAAGTGTCTTTGCCCCAGGTGGAATTGCACCGCCCTTACCCGGGGCCGGGGTGAGTAATCCGCTTGGGTTTGCTTTCAGGAGCT
Source organism: Mustela nigripes (assembly GCF_022355385.1). NCBI lineage: Eukaryota > Metazoa > Chordata > Mammalia > Carnivora > Mustelidae > Mustela > Mustela nigripes. The sequence goes on from NC_081569.1 coordinate 95,103,272, forward strand.
TTTGTTCCCTGAGCGCTTTCTGTAGAGTTCCGGAGGACGGGAATACAAATGGCGGCCTCCTGGTCTCCAGCCCGGAGGAGCCGAGAGCCCAGGGCCCCACTCCTCAGTGCGCGCTCAGAGAACCGCGCCCAGTTACTCCCGTCTGCCTGACCTCCGGCCGAGCTCCGAGCTCACCGAGCCTGCCACCGGTTCAAGGTCACCCCGAGCTGCGAGCTTACTGTCGGCTCTGTCTCTCAGCCGGCTTTCCCGTTCCAATACCCGCAAGCTCTGTGACACTCAGACACCCCCGATCCTTCTGTGACCCTGCGGAACCTGAGGCCCCGCTAACCCTGTGTGGGCTTTGCCCCGGGTAGCCTCTGGAGCGATGTCCCTCAGCGGAACAGACTTTTAAAAGTCCTGATTTTGTGCGCAGTTGCTCCACCGCTTGCCGGGAGCCGGCCTCTCCCCCCGGGGTCTATCTTCCCTTCGCTTTGGATTCACTTCTCTGCCGGTCCTACCTTTCAGAAAGTGGTTGTTTTTCTGTTTCCAGAATTGCTGTTCTTCTTCTCTTTGATCTGCCGATGGATTTTCAGGTGTTTGCAATCTTTAGATAAGCTATCTAGCTGATCTCCAGCTAGCTGAAGTAGTCTCGGCCTGCTACTTCTCCGCCATCTTGACTCCTCCCTCCTGAAATACCCAATTTTTACATTTTACATAGGTTATGTTGTTAGGTACCTAAGGTTCTCTTTTTTTTTATTTTAATTTTTTATTTAATTTTTTATTTTTATTTATTTATTTATTTATTTAAAGATTTTATTTATTTGACAGAGATCACAAGTAGGCAGAGAGGCAGGCAGAGAGAGAGGAGGAAGCAGGCTCCCTGCTGAGCAGAGAGCCCGATGCAGGACTCGATCCCTGGACCCTGAGATCATGACCCGAGCTGAAGGCAGCGGCTTAACCCACTGAGCCACCCAGGCGCCCTAATTTTTTATTTTTTATAAACATATATTTTTATCCCCAGGGGTACCGGTTCTCTTAAATTTATTATTTATCAGTTAAAGTTACCCTATTTGCCTCACACAATGCTTTTGCCTTGAACTTTCCTGTGGAGCACATAAGGGAAGATGATCCAGAAGCAGTTAAAATAATGATCTGGAATTACAAAGCATGGGTTAGAGCAGAGATTAGAATGGACATCACATACATAAAGATGCTATATGAAGCCTTGGGAGTAAATGGAAATGTTTGGGGCAAGAGTAGAAAGAGGCAAAGGTCCTAAAGGATATAATTTTAGAACCACCAATATTGAAAGTACTGAAAGGAAGACTTACCAAAGGAGACTAAGATCAAGTAGGGAGAAAAGAAGAACCATGAATGGGACTTGGCAAAGAAGTAAAGCCAAGAGAGACTCTATTAAGAAGGTGGAATTGTCAACAGCATTAAAATATTTATTGTGTACAAGGAAGGTGACATCCACTTCCTGCCCATTTATTCAAACATGCATGCTAGAATTTAAGAATGAGAACAGGAATATTTTCAAATGTTTCATTCACTGAGGTATCTCCAGTTCCCAGAATGTTGCCTAAGACATAGCAGATAGTGATAAGATTTGTTGAATGATTTTAAAATATAATCTTCTTGATTATTAAAATAAAAACAATTAACACAATAATATATGATCTCAAGACAAGTAGACTTTACAATTTAAATGTTTGCCTATGTCCCATTATATAGTAACTTAGAGGGTTAAAAAATACAGACCACAAAGTACAGCAGCTTGAAGTACTTTGGTTATAAAATAGTTTGCTTGCAACTACTGCATAAAAATATCAAATATTCATGTCATAGCATTTTTTTTCCTTCATCCATCCCATTTTCATGGAGACACACATTTATTAATAACACTCAATTTATCTGCCCTAATGTTAATAGCCCATCAGAATAAAATAGCCAGTTCTTATAAAATGGAATATATAATGAAATGCCACATGAATAATTACTATGTTGAAACTTTATTTTGTGGATTATTAAAAAATAAAATTGAAAATAAAATCTTTTCAGTTGTAGTTAAAAAATAGATTATTAAAAACTAATTTTACAGAAGTCCATTAAAATAGTTAATTCCATTTCAGGAATTATTTAAATAAAGGAAGATAAACAGTTATTGAAGTTACATAATTTTTAAATGGCATAAACTCTTTTTCTAATTTCTTAATATAAGAGCAAGTAAATTACTGACAATATAAATTCATCCATATAATAAGAAAAGAGAGGAAATCCATATTAATTCAGCCATAAAGATTGTCTCTTTATGGTGTTTACTATTTCTAAGTTGTATTTAAAGAAATTAATATACTTTCATGAAATAATACTAATGATTCTTTTAACATCTTAACTTTTATTTTTTTCAGTGTTCCAAGATTCATTGTTTCTCAGAGTCCATAGTCTCTCATGCTTTGTCTCCTCCTCTGATTTCCCCCAATTTACGTTTCACTTTCTTTCTTCTAATGTCCTCCATGTTATTCTTTATGCCCCACAAGTGAAACCATATGATAATTGACTTTCTCTGCTTGACTTATTTCACTCAGCATAATCTCTTCCAGTCCCACCATGTTGATATAAAAGTTGGGTATTCATCCTTTCTGATGGCTGCATAATAGTCCATTGTATATGTGGACCACATCTTCTTTATCCATTTGTCTATTGAAGGTCATATTGGCTCTTTCCACAGCAGCCATTGCTGCTATGAACATTGGGGTACATATAGCCTTTCTTTTCACTATATCTGCATCTTTGGGGTAAACACCCAGTAGTGCAATTGCAGGGACATAGGGTAGCTCTATTTTTAGAGCTACCCTATGATAGGAATCTCCACACAGTTTTCCAAAGTGGCTGCACCAACTTGCATTCCCACCAACAATCTAAGAGGGTTCTCTTTTTTCCACATCTTCTAAATACTTGTTGTTTCATGTCCTGTTGATTTTGGCCATTCTAACTGGTGTAAGGTGGTCTATGAATAAATTTTCCAGAAGCTTGTATCATTAAAAACTGTTTTTCAAGGTATCATGCACTTTGAGAGACTTCTCACTTCTTCAAAATATGTCACTCCTGGGTTTAAAGATTTTTGGAAAAGGAAAAAAGAATAAATTAAATGTATGTATTTATACATAAATATATTTAAAGAATGCTGTTGATCTAACCATTTTAAATGTTTTTTTGAAATTATATTCAGAACCTTTGACATTTTTTTAAAAAAGCAGACTCAAAGATGGTAAAGTTATATCATTCTGAATTTTAGAAATAATAATTTCTACATACTAAGCTTGATTGATATTTTGATCTTTTGAAATGAATTATGCATAAAGATCATCATTACTGCAGAGGAAATAAACTCCATTGGCTTCACTTGTGATTTTAAAGTATATATCCTTTTGGGCATCAGACATCTACAATTTCTCTTCCTGGATTTTGACATACATTTTTGCATAAGACCAGACACCTATATTTCCATCCTGACAACTATTTTCTTTAAAAATGTTTTGCTATACTCCCCTTAGAAGAAGAAAATGAATGTTTATCACTCAAAATATGAAGTATGATTTTCTGTGGAAATATTCTACATGTTCATGATGTTTTCAGAACTAGTCTATTTATCTAAATTCGAATGACTGACCATCGCTCTCACAGCATATTATCTTACTCAGGCATTGAGATCCAACATTTCCAGTATTTTCATCAGCACTATGGTTAACTTGATGGTTGTTTTGTATCTATTGACCATCCTCTATAATTTCTAATCCTGTAGCAATGGTAAAAACTTTCATTCTTGAAATTATATTATAGACATCTTTTTAACAAGGCAATTGTCTCACTTGAAGCTTTTATTATAAATATAGAAACTGAAAAATTATTCCTTTATATCATAAATATATCCCTTTCTCATCATAACTATTAATATAAGAATAAATGGTTGAATTTGAATGTTGTGCTATAATACAAAATATGCAAATACCATCACCCAGTGATCATGCCTCAGATTCTATAGATGTCAAAAGTTCAACCTCCTTGCTTTTTATATATAAAAAATGTACTGACTCTGTGGGAGTCAAAGATATGAATATTTAACAAATGTTTAATAGATTTTACTTGGGCTGACCTTTCCTTTTGTCATCATCAACAATCATAGAACAAGTAGAGAAAGGCACAACAAATTTAATACATCAACATTTTTAAAATTGACTTATGAATATGTCTTTTTTTGTCCTTAATGCATAAGATGAAGAAATAAAAGCTGAATGCTTATAGTAGCTTTGGATGGCTGAAATAACTGTGTTCAACCACATTCAACGACTATTTATTGTCATCCTGGACAAAGGTTGCCAAGCTTTGCATTTACATCTGTCTTTACACTTTTATTTTAATTTTATTTTATTTTAGTTTTTTTAGATTTTTAAAATTTATTTGACAGACAGATCACAAGTAGGCAGAGAGGTAGACAGAGAGAAAGGGTGGGGGAGAAGCAGGCTCCCTGCTGAACAGAGAGCCAGATGTGGGGCTTGATCCTAGGACCCTGAGATCATGACCTGAGCCTAAGGCAGAGGCTTAACCCACTGAGCCACACAGGTGCCCCACATCTATCTTTACACTTTTTTTTTTTAAGATTTTATTTATTTATTTGTCAGAGAGAGAGAGCAAGCACAGGCAGACAGAGTGGCAGGCAGAGTCAGAGGGAGAAGCAGGCTCCTGCCAAGCAAGGAGCCTGATGTGGGACTCGATCCCACAACGCTGGGATCATGACCTGAACTGAAGGCAGCTGCTTAACCAACTGAGCCATCCAGGCGTCCCTATCTTTACACTTTTAATCAATATTAGGATAAATAGTTCTTCATACTTATTATCCTTGACAGATTTTTTTTTTAAAGATTTTATTTATTTATTTGACAGAGAGAAATCACAAGTAGGCAGAGAGGCAGGCAGAGAGAGAGAGAGAGGAGGAAGCAGGCTCCCTGCTGAGCAGAGAGCCCGATGCGGGACTCGATCCCAGGACCCTGAGATCATGACCTGAGCCAAAGGCAGCGGCTCAACCACTGAGCCACCCAGGCGCCCCTCCTTGACAGATTTTTAAAAACAAAATCAAGTAGATTTAGGTCAAAAGAAAAAAATAACCTGCCTATTCAGGATAAGGTAGCTGAATTTTAGCAACACTCTGTGTAAAAAAAAGTCTTGGGACTTTTCATTGGCAGAAACCTCAAAATTACTCAATAATGGCATATGATTTTTAAAATGGATAAAAATTTACATTATATTTTGAGAATAAGAGAGGACATAGTCTTATTATACTTTATCATATAATAACCTGGGTGTTATAGTGACAACAATAAGATAAATAAAAAAAAATGTTGATAGGTTTAGGGACATTTACAAATGTGTATGAAGAGTGTTCCTTAAGATTGGGAAATTTTATCTTTGAAAAATAGACTGGGGGTAAAACTAACTTTTGTTTACAAACATTTGAGAATGATCACTGGAGGGACATGTAGACTTGCCCTTTGTGGGCCTAAATTATTGAGCCACCATCGTGAAGAGGAAGAGTCTGAGAAGCAGATTTTTTTTTTCACCACATGAAAAAGCCTTCTAATACTGGTAGCTATTCACTAGCTTAAAAAACAATGAGTGTTATACTGCTGTGAAAATATATTAAAAAGCAGTGATTTTCAAGTTTAGAAGATACTATAGAACCAAGGAGGCAAATTAGTAGGACAAGGGATCTCCATCCCTAACTCAATAAAAACAATCCCACATTTATATACTTTATATATCCAGCCTTTGTAAAATTAATTTCAAAAGGAAAAAAACTATGGTTCAATTTACAAGTACTGAATTACATAACCATCTGGCGGTAATGTTATAAAGAAAATTTAAGCACTTAAGGGAGTATTTGAATTAGGTGGCCCTTAAACACCTTCAAACACTGTTTTAATAAGAATTGTAATGAAATTATAATGTTGCCTACAAATAAAGTATCTCAGAAGTTTACAAACTCTTTCATCCTCACCACAGCCCTGAAAGCAAGCATGATTTTTGCACATGAGTGTGCAGAAGATAGAAAAAATTAGCAGATTTAACAAGGGACTATGGTATGTGGAGAAAGCTGGGTTTATAAACTTGGTTACACTTTCACCATTCCATAATATTATAGAATCATCAAATTCAGATTTATCTTAAAGATCATATCCCAAACTATTCTAGCCCTTAGATTTTAAGATTCACATATAGCATTACCATTTAGTACTTGGTTAGTCTATACTTTAATATCTTCAGTTTTACTCACTTGTTCTTGAATGATCTTATTCCATTTGGAGTAGATCAGCCATTAAATTGTGCCTTCTTATGTGGTCTGGAATCTGCCTTTTCATATGACCCAATCCAAAACATGTGCTTTTTCATATCCATCTACGATGGTCTCTTTCTTAAAAGTGTTTGTATTTGGGAAAGTACAATGTGGAGATAAAACATTGCAGTATAGGAAGAGTTTCTGCAATGGGATTATACTTCCAAAAAAAAAAAAAAAAAGTCTCCTTTTCCATAATAAATTATATTTAAAACAGAACAGCTAACATAAACATTTGTTATCATTTGGTCTGTTTTGGCTAACATCTTCATAAAATAAAAGACTGTAATGACAAGCATGGTGACAGTTAAGCAATTTACACTCAGTCTGCAACTAAAGGAAAGCTATAGAATAGAAGTCTCTAAAAACTAGTCTAGAGAGAATTTTTACCTTCTCGGTAGTTAATTAGCAAAAGTAATATGAATATCACACAGAATTGGGAGCTTTTTTCTGTGGGGAGAGAATCATTAACTCTGGGTGGAATCTCAGCTGTTATAGTTTGTCAATCAATCAGTAGGCCATAAAATGGCCAGAGAAAAGCCACAGAAAGGCATATGTTAAAGCAAGAGAGATTTTCGGGGCACCTGGGTGGCTCAGTGGGTTGGGCCTCTGCCTTCGGCTCAGGTCATGGTCTCAGGGTCCTGGGATTGAGCCCTGAATCAGGCTCTCTGCTCAACAGGGAGCCTGCTATCCCCACAACCACCCCACCTGCCTTTCTGCCTACTTGTGATCTCTGTCAAATAAATAAATAAAATATTAAAAAGAGAGAGAGAGAGAGAGGGAGAGAGAGATTTTTCCACAGGTACTGGGATACTCATTCATGGAAATTTGTACTTTCAAAACAGTATGTAGTTCCTGGAGTCAAGGCAAGACCTCACTGTCTGGTACCACTCAGAAACAAAGCAGACATGGGCAGGTAATAGGTATCTGATCAGTGGATTGCATTTCATTTAAATATACAGGTCAACTGCTTAAGCTGGGTAGAAAATTTTAAAGCAATTTTAGAGTTACCAAGTTAAGAAACTAAATTTGAAACTCACATATAGATTCTATCTACCTATCTATCCATTTATTTAGCAATCATCTATGTATCTATATATCTACATCAAACTCATTTATCTACCTTATTAATCTTAAAGGTTGTTTTAATTGTTCTCCTTTATTTTATAGTAGTTATTTGCTATCATGCAGAAGACAAATTTTAGGGGGGGACAAGATGGCGGGGAAGTAGGATGAGGCACCTTTTCAACTTGTACCCCAAGTGAGCTGATTACCCACCAAAGAACTCCGATCACCCATGATATCAGCCTGAGATCAGAATTATACATGTCTGGATCTCTACAAACAGGATCCAACAGTACATTAAAAAGATTATACACCATGACCAGGTGGAATTCATCCCTGGACTACAAGGATGGTTCAACATTTGCAAATCAATCAATGTGATAGAACAAATTAATATGAGAAGAGAGAAGAGCCTCATGGTCCTCTCAATTGATGCAGAAAAAGCATTTGACAAAATCCAGCATCCGTTCCTGATTAAAATGCTTCAAAGTATAGGGATAGAGGGAACATTCCTGAACTTCATAAAATCTATCTATGAAAGACCCACAGCAAATAATATCCTCAATGGGATGTATCACTTTCACTACTCTTGTTCAACATAGTATTAGAAGTCCTAGAAACAGCAATCAGACAACAAAGAGAAATAAAAGGTATCCAAATTGGCAATGAAGAAGTCAAACTCTCTCTCTTCACAGATGACATGATTCTTTATATGGAAAACCCAAATGACTCCACCCCC